>NC_134151.1:21985378-22288409 GCF_033958435.1 Carettochelys insculpta
CCCCATCCCCAGTGTTTCCTCAGAATCCACCCATCGGGCTCCACTTCACCTTCTAATAAGCTACCACCTCCTTGTTTTTCCTCAAGAACAAAAACACCCTCGCTGCTCTTTCTCCTTCACCACAAATCAAACCTTCAGCCCCACTTGCCACCTCTCATTCCTCCGGGAACTGCCTTGCTGCCTTTCCCTTCCCTGAAGGGAGCCAGTAATTTTTCCACTATTGAAAATATCCTCAACTATTTGACTGGATTTTATCCATCTCATTCTGTTATTTAGGCAAACAAACCTGGAACAGGATCTTACAGAATTCCACCCCAGCCACGAAAACATGCCTTGCAGAAACACTTCTCAGAATGAAAGACAAAACCAGGGCAAACAGAGCAGCGCAGAGGTTTCTGCAGATTCTAACAATGTGGTTTCAGCTATGCTGACTTCACTTAAACAGGAGGGGAAATGAAGCATAAGGGAGCTCTCTCTGACAACCATTAGAAAATTCCAATGCGGTGCAGAAAAATAACCTCTTTACTGAAAGGTACATTAGTGTGCAAGTTGCAGCTTTTGCTAGCAAAGTTGGATACTTTTAGGAAATTGTGTCTTGTTACTGCACTAAAACCCATTCTTTGTCAGTCAAGACTGAGTCTGTCTCTCCCCATGTGCTCACACGCAAACAGATGGTAAAAACAATATTATACAAGGCGAGTACAGGTTAAATCTCTCTCACCCGGCACCCGCAGGACCTGACCAATGCTGAACCACAGGAGGTCAATATTGTCTAGCACATTACTAACATATCCACTGCTTACTGGGCTCTTAGACATTTAGTTATAAATTATAGCTAAATAACAGCACAGAACACTGAAAGCCAGAACAGGTGGCTGTAAACAAACTTTATGGGACCATGAGACACTTGGCCACACCCATCATAAGTAGTTGTCCAGCTAACTAAAATCATGCTGGATTATGGATGTTGCCAAAGGAGAGAGTTCTGGATTAGAAAAGTTCAACCTGTATTATCAACCTTATTCATGTTATAGATGGAGAAACTAAGGTACAGAGTGGAAGAATTAGGCACAGAGTCAGGAGTAGATCCTTGATCAGGAATAGACCTCTACTACCCTTGTCTCACCAACAGACTTTAAAAACCAACGAGAAGTCCTGAGGCGCTTTATAAACTAACAGATATATTGGAGCATAAGCTGTCATGGGCAAAGATCCACTTCGTCAGATGTACCTTTGCCCACGAAAGCTTATGTTCCAGGAAATCTGGTAGTCTACCAGGTGCCACAGGACTGCTCATTGTTTTTGTAGATACAGACTAACATGGATATCCCTCTGATACTTCTCAGCATGTTAGTATTCTTCATTTGAGATTCTCAAACAGCTGTCCAAACCTTATATATAAACCCTAAAACAGCCATATAAAATGGGTGTAATAATACTTATCTCCTTTATCATGGTGCAAAATATTTAGTAGGAGTAATGCCACTGTTGGACAAAAATTAATGTGTTTACATGTGCTTCACAGGGATAAGCCGTAACACCTACGCATACAGCAACAATAAAGTACAATCACCTCCGGAGTGTAAGGTACAAACTGGGCAGACAATCAGCATGCACAGAGTACCATCGACAGAGAAAAAGTTCTGGCCAATTACAGGAGGTAACCAGTATTTTTATACTTTTATATGTTTATGTTTAAGTCCCCAGAGGCCCAGAAACTTTAATGTCCAAATGGACAAAAGAGAATCAAATGTCTTGTCAAAAAACAAAAACACCTATAAAGTCTCATCCAGCTACAAAGGATCTATCTGGAGAGCTTCAGTCGCTCTGTTGGCATTTCCAGATTATGGATAGAAATGTGTGAATAACTGATCTTTCAGAATGCTTACAATTCCAAAAAAATCCAAAACCAAACTGCATTTCCAGTCAACCCAAAAATGGAATATTTAAAAATTTTCAGCAAATAAATACAGAAAAAATATCAGAGGGGCAAATTAAATATTTTGTTCAATACAAAATGAAACAATTTTTCAGTTTCAAGCAATTTTCAATATTTTTACTTTTTCCAATAAACATGAAGAATATTTCAAAATGAAGTCCTTTCAGATTGAAACGTGACATTTTCTAAATGAACAGTTTCAATCTGAAATGACTTCATTTTGAAATACTTTTCAGTTTTATTGGAAAAAGGTAAAAATGTTTAAAATTGCTTGAAATTTAAACATTTCATTTAGAAAACATCAAACAATTTTTCCTCCAAAATGAACAATTTGGGAAAATCAACATAAATTTGCAAAGTGTTTTGGTGTCATCAATTCTGCATTTTGCATGTTGGGTGGAAAAATATGTCCAATTCTGCTTGGGGACCCAGGAATTCTGGTATTTCAAACCTAACACTTAGGCTATTCTGATAACATACCTCCCCCACTGCCATGTGTAGAAGAATATAGAGCTGAACAAAAATTATATATATAGCTTAGAGTTACAATCTCTGCATCTAAAATGCAATCTTAAAATTCACTGGTGCTAAATATCTACAAAGACAGAGATCAGTGCTCCCTTTAATTTTTTCCATCCATAGGCAGAATAAATTTTATTATATGCACGCAGGCATGAGTGGATGTGCACCAACAACAGAAACATATGCTGCCCACTGTGGGCACTCTGCTAGCCAGCATGTATCCTGGGCAGTTGCCCAAGTGTTCAGCTTACAGGGATAACTGATAGAGACGTACATTATATGTATGTAGTACACCCTAATAATCTCTTTCTGACAGGTTCGAGACCTATATTACATACTTTACAAAATATAAGGTGGTGGAGCAGTGGGACCCAGATAGGCTAGAAATTTTTAGTTCAGTTGGATCTGAGGTTTGGGTTCACTTTTTTCTTTGGGACCTGTTTCTAACGAGAACAATGTTGCTGAGACCTGCATATACTGTGTTTTATACCTTCAAAGTTCTGTTCAAAAGGTTACAAAACTCATACAACTCTACCCCAATGAGGCAAGAAATTATGCATCTATATACAGTATTTATGCATGGTCTACAGGCAAATTCTTGTGATTCACCTATTGTGACCTTATCATTTGTCTCATCCTGAAAACTTACATTTAGTCTCTCTTTCTCTATTATTTCTTTAAACTGAAATAATAAATCACTCAAGCCAAAAGCACATTCCACTCAGTGTGTGGGAGACAAACAAATGTACTGTGTACCTCCAAAACACATGTCCATGGCAACTTTAAACTGCAGCCATGGCCAATGCATTCCGTCCAGCTGTCCAGCAATTAAATTGGCAAAGTTGCAGAATATTATTTAGCCAACGACCACGAGAGTTACTTGGTGAGTGAGGGTCTTCCCTTCCTCACTGTAGAACATTCACCCTAATTCATCTGAGCCAAAAAATAACTGTAATAGTGACACTCAGAGAAGCTACAATTCTATGGCTGAAGTTAAGCCAACTCTGAGCAAGGGTAACTGAAGTATTCCCTTTAAAAACGCCTGGCAAACAACAAGGCAGAAGTAAATCAACTGCTGCAGAATTTGCACCTTTATGCATTTGAGTTCAGAAGGCTTGGGTGCAGCTACAGGGTGTACAGCAAGCTTGCTACAGAAAATGCAAGGTCTTGCACATACAGCATGTGCAACTGTGTGGTGTAGTGCAAAGGTATTCTTTACACTTGTTCGCAATGACATGCACAATGCATCCATGGCTTGATCTTTCATGAAGAAATATGACCAGTCCAAACCCACATCAACATTACCTTTACAAAACATCACATGTTCCATAAGAATATATTACTTCTAGAGACTATATAATACTGTGGTGTGCAGGACAAGGTGATTTGGCATGAATCCAATGGGTTGTCTTCACTATATTTGCTGGTAGTAAAAACCATGAGTGAGTTATTCACAGATGAGGACTAATAAAACCTCAATATCACCTTAAAGCAAGATGTTTTCTGCACCTGCCACATGTTAGGGAGGAACAATCTTTCAAAATGTTTGAGCTTTTTTTTTTTTTATCATTCTACCTGTAAAGCCAAGTAGTTGTACTTGGCTACCATGAGTTCAACTGCACAGAACATGTAAGGAGTCACACACAACTAAAATAAGTTGGAGGTATGCATGTGTATCAACACACACACAGACACACATGCACAAAGGTGTATCATCCACCTACTCTATTTATGCAGAAGTCAACCCGAGTCCTGCAGCTAGAAGCGTCAGGCTTTCACGTTGCCTGTGTCTCCTAAGTACCCACAAACAACCCTAAACTCATCAAATGGAAAGACATAGTTTAATGCAAATTCTTCATGTGTGACATTCTACCTCTGCTCTCTCCAGAACAACAACAGATGCACATGTTGTGCTGTTATTTTGAAGAAGTGGGTCTGTTGGCCTTTCAATACTCTTGGGCTCTGCTCTTGCAGCTGTGTAGAAAGGAAACATTTGACACTAATGTAATCGTGTTCTCATTGCAGCTTTACCTCATCCTTGGCATTGAAGCAATGCAGGGAAGGCAGTAGTTTATTAGAATCTGTGGTTCATTAGGTCTTCATTTCCCTGATCTCGGTCTTCTCTCCCTGACCCCAAATCAAACACATTTCAACATATTCAGAAAGAAGCTTATGGTGGCTTGCCTCATAGAATGGGTTCCTCTGTTACAACTGGCGGCATAAATGATTGGCCCAGTCATCAGCCAAAGAAAGGGTGGTATCCTGGACATAGGAAACAACACATTCTCTGGAACACCATGAACGGAGCTTGCTTTTAGATCCCACAGGAATTGCACAATATCTCATGGCAAGTGCCCAAGCCACGTCAGTTACCGTAAGGTTATTGGTACTAATAATTCACAGTGCTCATAAAGTAAGAGATGGGGGCTTGGACTTTTTAGAGATCCCTCCGCACTTGTGCTTTTATAATTCTGTATTACATCTTCCTAGATATGTTGCAGAGAAGCCAAGCTTTCAAACAATGGACTACTGTCTAAGATAAGGGCCAGCAACCAAAATAGCAAGAGCAGCCATTTTTTTCCAATTTGGTAAAAAAAATTAATAATTCAAGAGCCACAATGCATACGAATAGGAGATGGACCTTAGAATCATAGAATTCTAGGGCTGGAAGGGACATCAGCAGGTCATCTAGTCCAGCCTCCTGCCTAAAGCAAACTAAATCATCCCAGCCAGGACCATGTCAAACCGGGACTTACAAACCTCCAAGGATGGAGATTCCACCACCTGTCTTGGTAACACATTCCAGTGCTTCACCATCCTCCTGGTGAAATTGTTTTTCCTAATATCTAACCCACACCGCTCCCTCTGTAATTTCAGGCCATTACTCCTTGTTCTGCCATCTGTCACCACTGGGAACAGTCTCTCTCCATCCTCTTTAGAGCCTCCCTTTCAGGAAGCCGAGGGCTGCTATCATATCATCCCTCAGTCTTCTCTTCTGCAAACTAAATGAGCCCAAATCCCTCAACCTCTCCTCTTAGATCATGTGCTCCAGCCCCCTAAGCATTTTCGTTGCCCTCCGCTGGACCTGCTCCCATGTGTCCACATCGTTTCTATACTGGAGGGGCCAGAACTGGATGCAATACTCTAGATGTGGCTTCATCAGTGCTGAGTAGAGGGGAATAATAAGTATTCTAGATCTGCTGGAAATGCTTCTCCTAATGCACCTCAATATGCCATTAGCTTTCTTGGCTACAAGGGCATGCTGTTGACTCATATCCAACTTCTCATCCACTGTAATCCCCAGGTCCTTTTCTGCTGCTCTGCTACTTAGCCAGTCAGTCCCCAGACTGTAACAATGCTTGAGATTCTTCTGTCCCAAGTACAGGACTCTTCACTTGTCCTTGTTGAACCTCATCAGATTACTTTTGGCTCAATCCTCCAATTTGTCTAGGTCACTCTGGACCCTATCCCTACCCTTCAGTATATCTACCTGACCCCCTAGCTTGAATAACATCAAACCATATTGTTGGTAACCCCTATTTAAAGAACAGTGCACACACAATGATTTGTAATGTGATATGTTTACTGCAGAATGTTCACAAACTTTTTTACATACTCTATTTCCTCACACTTTACGTGTATGTTTGTACCGTCTTCCTGACTTTCACTCATGAACCTTCTTTCTCTCTGGAGGACTCTAGGGAGAGTTATCCAACATTTTGAGATCACATATCATTTGCTATTTAGACACAAGTTCATTTTTGGGCTTTTAGATGTTCACCATTTATAGAAGATAATCAGGAGGGTTTTGTTTTTTTTTTAAACACACTTTACAATTATAGCGTCAGGAACCACAAAAAAGTCCTTAAAGAGCTACATGTGGCTCTGGAGCTACAGGTTGCAAATCCCTGGCCTCAGAGAAAGTCATCCAGGCAAAATCCTGACTCTTTCGATGCTGTAGGACAAAGACCAAGGAGACCTGCAATGTGTTCACTGAGAGGGCCATCAGCTTCAACACCAGGTATATGCTCAAGCCCACTGGCAGGGTGGAGGGGGTGCAAAGGAGGCAGTTGCCCTGGAGCCAGCAATACAAAAGGGCACAGAGCCCCAGGCCTCTTAAATCACAGCTGAAGTACCACACGGTGAGCTCTGGGGAGCCGTGAGGGCTGGGTAAGGGACGATGCACCATGGCCTGGGTGGTGCTGAGGGTGCTCCCCTGGCCCCGCCCCTTCTGCCTTAGGCCCCGTGGGGCTGTCAGCACGAGTGAGTATGCTTATCTTTTAAAGAAGATGTTCTCAAAGTGTGGTGCACAGCTGGATTCAGGAGGTCTGCAGACAGCCCCCTTTAAGGTGAACTCCTAGGCAGTTGTACACAAGAGAATGAAGGACTGTCCTTCTAAAGAGCAGCTCTCAGGCTTGGCTCCACCAATTAGATACCTGGATCCTGGAGCCACATGTCAGGTGAAGTGGTGATGTGGGCAGGAGATAGGTGGGAGGGAGACAGGGGCATTAGGTGGGTAAAATAGGAGGTAGGTGGGCAGGCAGAGGGGAGAGAACAAGGGTTGAGGGGAATTTCAGACCTGCAGGGCTGCAGCAGCCAGAGAATAGGTGATTTTCCCCAACTCCAGGCCTCCAGGGCTTCGGCGGCCAGGGAGAGATGACCCTCCTTTCCAGTCTCAGCTCTGTGGCTCCTGTGGTGGGGAAGAGACGTTACTGTTACTAAAATATGAGTTGTGCACTTTTGTTTGTAGAACAAAAACATTAATTATTATTAAGGTTTGGTTTTGTATAGTGCTTTTATCCAAAGCATTTTACAAGAGTCAGCGAATGGCACAAACTACATTTGGAAAGATCATTAAGTGGTCCGCCAAGACCCTCAGCACTTTTCAAGTGGTCTCTGGCAAAAAAAAAAAAGTTTGAGAACCACTCTTTCAGTGTGCTCAGGAGAGAGCTCTCTTGAGCAGATTATAGAGAATATCAATATTCTTTGTCGCTTGCCAGACCAGATTTTTTATCACAGAGGAAGTGAAGTTACATTTTCTCTTCCCCCTGTTAAAAGGTTCATCAGCTAAGTTTGGAGTTTGCCATGAGAGACTGCAGAAGCTTTAGGGGACATAGCTCATGTCCAGAGCCAACGAGAATCTTCTGACTTTTCATTTTCGTGGACTTTTTATCAAAATTCAATTTGTCACTTTTTTCCAGTTTTTTGAGCACCAGCAAAGCTACTTAATTTTTAAAATTTAAATAAAAATAAAAACTAAAATAATTTTTGTAAACATTTTCATTACTTTCATTAGTTGTTTTAAAAAAATCTCTGTTTAGTTGTCTGTTCACAAGCGTTGCTGAGACGAGGCGATTTTATCACTGCTTCTGAAGTGATGTAATAGATGAAATGGAACAAAAGAAACAGGCTGCCTGAGAGTCAGGGCTGCCCTTTCACTAAGACATAAAGACAAAACAGCAATATGTGCTCATGCTACTGATTGTAAATATCAGCCTTTTTCTACAATGCAATGGCAGCAACCACCTGCTGCAAAGGGAAAATAAACTTCCAAATAATTAATGAAAACAGGATTGTGAAAAGCAAAAAGTACCAGGTGAATTTGTTTTATTGTGGCTGAAGAATTGGGGAAAAAATGGATGAAAGTAAAAATACTCAAATACATGAGAATCATCTGACCACAAACTGACTTCTAGCAAAAACTATTTCAACCTTCTATTCAGGGAACAAGAGAACCCAACAGCGTCATTAAACTAATACACTGAGCACAAGTGTTATATAATTTGCAAAATATTCAAAACTAAAATGCAAGTATTTTTGTAATTGGTTAAAAAAAAATTAAAAATGGACCATTTCTGTGAAGAATTCCAAACATATATAGAAATGTAAAAAAAGATAAAAGGCCAACTTTTTGAAAACAGGCACACTTTGATGCCAACATGATTTTGTGTCAAAGCCACAGGAAAATATTTTCACTATTAAAATAGCTCCCCAACACTGTGAAGAGGAGCACAGTGGGATGGCAGAGTGCAGCAGGCTGCTGGGGTCGCTTTGGCTCCTGCCACTAGCACTAGGACAAGCCCTCCTGCCGAACTTCAAATCCCTGCTGCAATGCCTGGCCATGCTACAGCTTCTCAATGAATGACTGCCATTTTTTCAAACATGGGGAAGGCTGCAGGCTTGTCACTTTCAACAAATTATAGAAAAGGCCCAGGTTACTAAATGTACCATGACTGCTTCCTAAAAAAACACCCTTCTCCTTGCCCCACCTGCAGCATCACCCTCTGATCAGGCACTGCCAATCCAATCCCACCTGATGTGACCCATGGAGACTGTATTTTGGTTAACTTTCACAGTCTGCCATGAAACTTTCAGAACCTACAGCACATAGAGTCAGATGTGTAATGAAGAGTGGCTATGTGGGGTCATACCAATGGTACATCTAGTCCAGTACACCATCTTCCAACAGCTGCAAATTGGTGGTCTCAGTCCAATTGTCCTACATAGCCATCCACATCATCACGATTGCCATTAAATTTTAGCAACCCTCTGTGTAGCCTCAGAAGAGGCCAAACAGTGAATAAGCAGGGGGACTGGGCTCTCAGCTCACATTCACCAGTCAGGTTAGGGAGCTTAAGGAACACTGGCACAGCAGAGAAGGAGAAGCTTGCACTGCCAGGCTTTGCCCTATCTTGCTAGTCAAGAGGGGACTTTATTCTTCAAGTTCAGCACTCTCATTCCAGCATCTTTCGCGAGCGGTAGAGTCCCTCATAATTTAAACAGTAAGAAAAACAAAAAGATTTAGTGACGAGAAACATGAACGCTCGGAAATGAGTATTAACTGAAGGAAATCAAGAGCTGAATGAGTTATACCTAGCATGGAAATGAGTTAGCATATGGAAGCATGTTCGCTGCAGCTCAGAGACTGCGGTTCAAATCCTTCAATATCCTGTTGCTCTTGGTAAGGACTAGATTCCAGAGCATTTTGGTCCAGCCAGACCTTTACAAGGTGACAAATCTGAACTCAGAGGAACATGGCAAACTAGCAAAAATAGGTCCATTAGGGGAAACAGGGCTCCTTCCCACTCTATAAGGGCTGACAGCTTTTTGTCTCAGAGAAACAATAACAGGTATTTCCAGTGCCAAGTTGTAGTCACTAGATCATACCATCGTTTTCTTGTATATTTATTATGGTAGCTCCCAAGGCCCCAGTCAGGCCTTGCATGGGATACTGCATAAGATACACGTTAAAAAATGTAAAAGCATCTGACTGATGTGGGAACCTAAGTCTCATTAACACAAGGAATAGAGCCAGAGAGCCACCATAGTCCCACTAACATTGAATGAAAGTTCAGAGCACGAGTGCCAAGCTGTTTTAAAAAAGGAACATGGGCGCTTTTGAAAATTTTGCACGTGGTCTTTGCTTCAAACACTTGACAACACGGATTGTGACAAATGTTGTCATTATATTCCAGCTCCCACCTACGTCCCGCTCACCCAAACAGGCCTATTAGTTTTAAATTGGACTACCTGGAAGCAAAAGTTTCTAAAATTTTCCTGGACTGACTTAACAGTCTGTGGGAGTACAAGCATAATCACGTAGAGAGGGATTCAAACAGAGCCTCCAAGCTCCAGTACTTGTCAGACTGTGCTTTGATATTTTAGAAATGGAAGCTCTTATCAGGGTGGGGAACCCCCAGACCATGGTCTGGATCCGGAGCAGAAGGCTTGGGGCTCCCCTCTCTGGCATCCAGCCCACGGTAAGGGGGAGGGTTTGGAGCCCTGAGCCACGTGAGCCTAATCAGGAAAGCCAGGGCTAGATCTGGCCCACGGACTCTGCTGGGGACAAGGCAAGAATTGGATCTGTGCGGCACCCCTACCACTAGCTGCCATTGCCCCAGCTGGTAGGGTTACCATATTTGACCTTTCCAAAGAAGAGGGCACCCCTGCTAGGGAGCGTATCTGCATCAGTATCTACCAACTCCCATTGTAATAATGCACCATAAACACTATAACACGTGAGTTGGTAGATATGGACACAGAAACGCATCCTTGCAGGGGTGTCCTCTTTTTTATATGGTAACCCTAACAGCTGGGGAAAGGGCAGGGTGGAGCAGCAGCACTGTCCTGAGGCTTCATCCTGCTGCTCTGACTGGCCAGATTTCCAGACAATCAGGACAGCAGAGGGCAGGGCTGTGAGCAGGGTGGAGGGAGAGGAGGAGGGGGCATGCAGAGCCATGTGCATCTGGGGCTGTTGCCCAGGTAAGCTGTAACCCCCATTGCCCAGACCACATGCCCCCAGATAGCCCCTGTATCCCCTCCCACCCAGTTCTCCACTCTGACTCCCTACACCCATCCTGCTCCTGCCACCTCCAACCCTCCCAGACCCCATACCCCCAGCCCACTCCTGCACACATTCCTTCCTCCTAAACCCCCAGCTCCAGTGCACTCCAGAACAGCCCTCCTGCCCAGACCCCCACCCTTCCCCTGCACTCCCTCCTGGCCCTCTGCTACCCTGCTCCTGCACCCCACTGCTGCCTAGAACCCCAAATTCCCAGCCTAATCCTACACCCGCCCTCCTACCCACCCAGCCCACTTCCTGGCAGCCCCCTCCAACACTGAACCCCTCATTCCCATCACCCACCAGCTCCAGAGCCTAGAGGGCCCACGAGATGGGCTAACCCTAGCCTTCTTAGGCTCTGGGGCTGGTGGGTGAGGGGAATGTCTCTTTTTTGGTGTTTTTCAGTCGGGGACCACATCAGTGAGGGCTTTTGTTTGTTTGTTTCGCTTCTTACTTGTGTGGTCCCCAACTGATTTGTCTATGGGTCAGTGGCCCCCAACCCTAAAAAGGTTCTCCACCCCTGTTCTACCCATACCTGTCAGAGGTAGATAGTAATGTTCATATAGTTTATACTGTAATATAGAGTTATGTAGCTGTCCTCTGCTAATCTGCTGGGCGGGTGCGCAGCTTATTGGCAACATGGTCAGAGGCTGCCTCAGGAACATGACTTAAGCCTGGAAATTTCTGCTAGATAAGTTCATGCTTGGCATACAGTACACATTTTTTTTAAACAGAGATTGTAACTGACCATTGGACCAACTTCCCAAGCAATGGGATGGGTTCTCCATCACCTGGCATCTTTAAATCAGGATTGGATTGGTCTTTCCACAACATTCATCCAGTCCCAGTACAACTTGTTTTCTGCAGCTAGCCCAATCACTGGATGAAATGGCCTACGTTATGCAGGGGGCCACACCAGATGATCACAACGGTCCCTTCGGCCCCCAAAATCCATGAGAGGCAATTGGCAGGTAGAACGATGGCACTGGCATTAGAACCAATCCCAGGAACTCATGGGAGTACTAAGTACCTTAATGTTGCTCTCTGGTGCCATCCTTCTCTGGCCAGTTTGAAAGAGGGCATTGAGAGAGCTGAAATAACCTACAACGTGGGACCCGTAAGAGCAAGAGCAGCAAAAGAGATAAAAATATGAGGCGGGAGAGAAGCAATTGCAGGGGATTCATCACATAAATTAGGAAAAATAATTTATAATTTTTTATAAAGGAACTTATAGAAGGTACTGCCCAAAGAATCCCCAAGGCACTGCACAGAATTCTGCCCATATAGTATCCCACCTCTGTGAAGCAGCTGATTTTTGCTGGTCCCTTGAGCGACCACTTCAGACATTATTCACTGTACATTTTTATTGAATTCCACAATGCAAACTGCTAGCAGTAGAGCTCTGCAAAACTGCTGTCATAAAGTTCAGGAAATGTGCCTGCTCTCAGATCCTCTGGCTAAGGCGCTCACCCCACGAAAGAAAACCCTGCCAAATCTTTCTGTCGTCTCCGGGTTCCAAGGAGAGTAAAATGGAGAGATCTGAGGAAATACTCCTCTGAAACCAGGTGTTGGGGTTTTTTTGTTACAAAAGTTGTTGGTTACTTAGCCAAGCTATCAAAATTCACCATTTTCCCAGCACTCACACAGGAATCACTGATTTTATTAAAGTTCTACAAAGAAACTTCAGTTTCACCCCAGAAATGGGTCAAATCAAACCTCTGGATCCAACTTCCCTCTGCGGCAAGGTGGCCAGGGTCCAGATACTTATTTCAGAGACGGCCAACTTAGACCTTAGGTCATCCAGTGCTTTGCTGCATACTGAGCTACCCACCTTTGCCATCCTTGTATGTCAATTGCCCTTCCCTCCAAACTTCAGATTAAGAAGTCTGACATCAGCCATGCCTTCTACAGCTCCCAGCTATTTCAGATTCATATGAACCTAACTCTCCAGAAGGAAACTAGGTGCAGAACCATAAAAAATAGCAGAAAGGTTCACTGGAACCAAGAAAGTTATCCCAGCATGAGTAAGAATGGCTGGGATAGTACAAATGTTTATCAAAATTACAGAAATAATTCATTTCTCTCATATAAAGGCATCATGGGAAGTAAAGAGTCTTGTCTGTATTATTAAGAGCTAGATCTTGCAAAGTACTTAGCAATTCCATTCACTGCCTCTGGCCCCCCAGTCCCAAATTGCCTGGTCCCAGAACAAGTTGGAGCTGCAAGAGACCAGCTCTAATATGCCACTTCACAGATGTAATAAAACTTTATTCAACTGTGCTCTTCACTGTCCCCATCTGTTTTCAGCCTCGCATCTTTCTTCCCACTTATCCCCAGGGTGATACAGAAGATGAGAGAGCCACATCCTCCAGTTTTCTCCTGATGGACCATTAAGCAACGCAGGGAGAATATACACTTGTCTTAGACTCTGTCAATTTACACAGCAGTCCCCATTTGTATCAAGATAGCGCATATTATCCCACGTACAGGGATTATTCCACCCATAATCTAAGGTGTAGGAGCCTCTGGAATGGTTTGCTATTGCTCCACAGTTTTAGCAGACCAGTGAATGTGTTCTATGACCCTTTGAATTACTCTCACCCTGATCACAGGCACCCAGACAGAAAGTCAAAATTTCATGAAAAGTATCTATTCTTAAGGCTTTTTGGCTAAGATGCCTTTACTCAAAACAAGTTCAGTCTCTTTGGCTGTGCTACGGTTACCAACATCTCACAACAAATAACTTACCAGTTTTGTAGGATATGAAGAGAAAGAAATATTGAAAATACCTTGTAGGATTAAAAATGACTTGTGTGAACATTACATGAATGAAAGCATGAAATACCAATGCAAAACATACTGAATGATTTTAAAAGGCTATATTCCCCTCTGCCTTGGTGAAATAAAATCTTATTTTATTTAAAGGAGCAGAATATTTATAGCTTTAAAAGAGCTATAAATTAATTTTAAAATTATGCAGTTTAACTGATGAGCTCTTAAACTGATCACTAATGGAGGACTGAACTGTCACTTCTGTAATTCAGACTGCCAGAAGTCACTGGAGTGATTGGGTAGCGACCTCTGCCATGGGACCAGGATGATCCTATTGTGCAAACAAATAAAGTTCAGTCTCTGACCAGATCTGCCTCGTGTCGTGTAGAATCATAGAATACTAGAACTGGAAGGGACCTCGAGAGATCAAGTCCAATCCCTTGCCCTCATGGCAAGACCAAGCACCATCTATATCATCTCTGTTCGATATTTATTCAACCTGTTCTTAAGTATCTCCAATGATGGAAATTCTACAACCAACCCAAGCAATTTATTCCACTGCTTAACCACTTTGACAGTTAGTGCATGCATCAGTGTAATTTGGGGTAAAATCATAAACATGACAGAATGCACTCTACCCCGAGCCATCTCCACCAGGTCTATTTCCAACCTCCTGAGAAAATTCAAAGAGCCAACCCTTAAAAAAATAAGTATTACAACATTATTTGCTTTCCCCCCGCCAACAAATGTGAAACTTCCCTCCAGATTACACTGACCTGAGTTACAAGATGGGCAATTTTCAGTCCCATACTAATGCTAAGTAAAAGGTCCAGTTAATTGTGACCAAGCAGGACTAGAGGTGGGTTCAAAGTATCATGGAAGAGAGAAGACATAGAGCTGGGATATACAGCACTTACTATTACCTTCAAAAATGTCTTTAGATACTAGGGGGGAAATACTGAATGATTCCAGTGAGGTCGCTATGATTTTTGCTGTTGATTTCAACAAGACCATGTTTTGATTCACCCTGAATTGTAAAATGGTGGCATTCAGATAAATGGAAAAATCTAGCTTACAAGCAATTTGTGTGAACATGCAACAGACATACTATCAGTCGATAAATATAAATTAGGGTTTGGCATGTCACAGAAGCCCAAGGGAGTTAGGAGGTCACTCATCATTGAAATTGAATGAATGTTCAGCACTTGCCTCCCTTTGGATCACTGCACTGAAAACCCCAGCAGATATTATGCAGTCACAGAAGTACAAAAACCCACCATGACTGACCAGATAGCTCCAGTAAGCTCTACAACATACTATCCGAGTACATTTGCATGCATACATGGACAGCTATGATATTTCTTAGTTTAAAAATACATAGTGGAATCAGAAAGGATTGCATATCTGCTTGGATGAACATACTGAATACAAGCAGAAGTCCTGTGGCACCTTATAGGCTAATAGATATTTTGGACCATAAGCTTTCGTGGGCAAAATATCTGTTAGTCTATAAGGTGCCACAGGCTTTCTTGTTCTCGAAGATACAGACTAACAGAGCTACCTTTCTGATATTAAATACAATTGCTGAGCCATTCATTTCCTCAAGAAAAGAAAAAGCAAAAGGTTTTACACTGGTTGTTGTTATTTTCTTTATAGGCAAGTATAGACTGAGAAAATGATCATTCTCCTTATAATCCCAGTCTCAAATCTATAATACCCGCAAAGGAAACCTGCACTGCACAGCTATGTCTATTGGGGGCTGTTGAAGCTTGGGTTCTCTAAAGAATTATTTTCAAGCTCCTCTCTGTGAAGGATATTATGAGTAATAAAATAGCTGCAATTGTGGCTTTTTAGAAAGTGTTTTTTATCAGCCAGTTCTAGAAAGGATAACTCAGACGCTGTGTTGCTGAGCTTGTGACATGCTGTCTTGGCTACCTGTTATATAGTAAGTGCATTTTTGTTGGCATCTGGTTTAGCCTATATTTTAATCTGTAAAAATTGAAAACTTCTTGGCAGAATTCCACAGCCTACAAAAATTGTTCCTCTTGAAAACTAGTTACGAGTTAATGATAATTCCACTTTGGGCAGGAAGGAAGGATTTAGACTGGATGTCCCTGAGTGAATCAGGAGAATGTTCATCACCACCTTGTTCTCTGTTACTCAAGTCTTTTTGAAGAAAACAAAACACTGTCCTTGTATTAGATACATTAATGATCTTTCCACAGAAGAAAGTTAAATTTAAAAGCATTGAACAATCCCGAGTACATAAAAATGCTGTGATTAGTGTTTGAATCCAGCAAGCTCTATGATGCATTGCCTTAAAAGCAACTGAAAAATATTAAGTTCAAAGACCTGTTTTAGAAGCTCCAGGTAAAACTACAGACGTTCTAAATGGTTCAGTAGAAATACTTTCACGGAGTTTAAATACAGTGAAACACCATAGTTAGGCACAATTCAAATCCTAATTTACTTCTGTGTATTACCATGAGTGGACTGCAATTTTAGATAGTGACCACTCTTTCTAATGAGTTCTATGCACTTGCAGTCAAGCCTATGTTGAAGTTCTTCTGTGGAAAAAAGTGCAAGTAACTTTGTTATTTGGAAGGTTCAACTGCAACATTCATGAAAGCAATGCCAGCTGTTTGTGTAACCCACACACCTATATGTGGCTCACGGTCCCACATAGTAGCACTTAAACCATGTCACAGAGAAAAAACGAGTGTACTCTACAAACTAAGCCGAAAGGCAGCTAACTTTTAGCTCAAACTGTAGAGGTACCTGCACTAAGTTCCGGAGGTCCCAGGTTAGAGTCTGCCTGTGGGCAGTTATAAGTGGGTTCTGAAAATAACCAATATGAAAAGGTCATAAAAGTATGTGCTCGGCAGAGGTGGAAGAATACCCAAAAATTTCCTTGAATAAAAGTGCAGCTGCTGTCACTTCTGGAAACATGAGCAAAATCTAGATGTGACATGTGTACTTTTACTCAAGTATTTTTCCAGGGGTGGGGGTGGACACGTCACTGGAACTTGTACTTAAGTACGTTCCTCCCAAAGCAGCTATACTTTTACTCAAGTAACTTTTTGAGCACTTATTCTTCCTCTGGTGGTCAGATGCATGAGTTGTCTCATGACTAAGAGATATTGTTATATTAACTTAGTTTAAATACATATTTTAAAACAGTTAATGTGAATAATCATGTGAATGAAAATCATTTTTTAAACAAAGGTACCATACATGACTACACAGAGCTATGATTTTTTCCGAAAGACAGTCACTTGAAAACACCACGCAATTTCTGACATCTGAGCATCGCAGGCAGAGGGACTTGTGGGGAAAATTTAGAGATACATCACATAGCCCCACTAGAATAGGGCTTTGGTCCTGCAAAACACTACACGTGTCACTCTAATCGTGCAGAATAGTCCTGTAGAGACTGTTCCTGTACTCCCTGTAAAAACACGCACCTGAGCATTTGTAGGATTGGGGCATTGGGAGAGCACTTTGGAAGGGAAAAATGAAGAAAATGGTCAAAGAATGATGGTAATGACTTTTTTAGCTACAAATGCCACACAAAAATAGTACATTGCACACAAAAAATCAGCATCGTTTCCTTACCCTTTAATCTTTGCTGAGGAGTAGAATTTTGTAGTGAGGAATGATATTAATAACTAAGGTTTCATCACATTTTGGCGAAGTTCAAACCACTTATTAGCAATCTTTATTAACTGTTAACTGATCTATCCTTGCTGAACACAAGAACAAGGCTTATCAAGTGGTACAGAAATCTACATCTGTGTTTGTTTACTTGCTAATTGGCAGCATTGGCTGATGGGTTTCCCCAGCAGGAGCATGAAATGGTGAAGATCTGCTGCCTTTTGTCTTAGGCTAAACAAATATGTGCTTACATGGGATTGTTCCTCCTCTGTGGGGAGAGAAGGCCCCTTACAATACTGAGGCACAACTGATACAAACTACAAGCTTTAATCTAGCAGTTCAAAAGTACAGTGGTCAAGTAGGCCTTTAAAACACACACACACACACACACACACTAAAACAGGTGGATGATACTGAAGAAACAACAAGTCAACGACAAGGAAACAAGATATTAAAAAATGTAAATGAGAGGTAAATTTTAAAAACACATAAAGCCCCTCTCCCTAAGGGAACAGCTGTGTATGCTAATCCCTCCTGGGCTGCTCCTTTTGCATCTCCCTTCCTTCCTTCCTCCGTCCTTCTCTAATAGCTCCCTTGTTCCTGCTGGACAAAACTAGCCCTTTGTGGCTGCTTTCAGAACAACATTAAAAACAGGAATAGGGAAATTGTAAACAGGAGGCTTCTGGCCTACAGGCCAAGGCACACACAGGCCTCTGAGGCCTACTTCATGCTAAGCAAAGAAACAGATCTTTGTTGCTAAAGGGATTAGGGCTGCGGGATTTCTGAGGCACTGCTAAGGCATTCAGCTGGCCTGAAGTAGGGGCTTTGTAAGGAGATACCTCCATTAGATATCTGCAAGCGGAAATCATTCATAGTCTTTATACAATCTGGGTAATGTGATATTGTTGGACTGTTAAACAGCTCCAGCGAAGCACGGCCCTATCTACTTGAATGGTAAATTCTTCAGCAGCTAAATAGATGGTGGTATAATTACCTCAACTTTAAAAAGAAGTGACCTATTTTTAACTCTTAGCTGGTGTAATAAAGAGCAATTACAATCAGATACATGGAAACAGCATTCCAGGGTTTGCTAAGAAATTTCATGGAAATGGTTTCCTAAACCAGCTTATCATCTGAATCTCATTTATCCCAAACCTTCTACTATTCAAAACAGGTTCTTGTCCCATGATACCTATTTACTGTATTGTCAGTGCCTTCTACTACCTGAAACTTTCATAAGTCAGATTTATCTCCAATCAAAATTCTTCTAGTACATACAACAGCCATGAAGACAAAGCTATGCATATCAACAGCACCCACATTCTAATACCTAAACTCCCCTGTATTTCCAATGGAGAAGTTATTTGAAACTTCTCCTTTTAGACATACTGCATCAGAGCTGGCTGCATTTGAACTATAGGGCAAATGATCCCTATGCACACCATGACATAAACTGTCTTGATATTTATGAGGGCTATGCTACAGAAATCAAGAGATAGATACCTACATGTGATAGACATGGACCCAATCTAAACAGTTCAGACTTGGATCCAAGTTTCTCCAGAGTCTGAGGGTGTTTGAACACGTTCTTGTTTGAATTCAAATACAAATATTTCAACTAGCTCCCAAACTCTCTACTGGGCCAAACCAAAACCCCATATCCAAGTCCTAGAGTGGTCAGACATACAATCCAGTCCTCATCTCTTGTCTCCTGTATAGTTATAGTTACGAACTGAGAAAAAACCTTGTTATGGGTCGAGTTCAAAATTCATTCAAACTGATATGTGACTTCACCCTTCTTTTAAGACAATTCTAAGAAACAGTTAAGGAACCACACCTAAAACAAAGCCTTAATACAGTCTTCCCAGAAACTAGCACAAAGTTTTTTGGCTTGCTTTCTAGCCCAATAATAAATAAATTTTGCATGTAGCTGAATTTTTTTTTCCAGGCACTGTCTGCATTCCACCCTTCCACCTTTTTGGGCATAGCTTCAGAGTCCCTTCCCAGGAAAATGTTTGCAAAAATAATTTTCTATAATTAGAAAACGTTTAATTGAAAATTTGTTACTGGAAGGGTTTCCCGCATTTGCTGAGTTAGGCAGACTTCAAGACATTTTACTGAGTTACATTTACTGACAGACTGATAGCCAACAGATTTCTACATTTGTACTAGGGCTGAGTACCTGCCATCTGAACAAACCAAGTATGACGCCATGGCTACGCAAAGCGTATGCCACTTGTCTGCCTTGGCGAAATGTATGTCATTCAGAGGTGTGAAAACACACACAAACACCACGTGACAGAAGTCTAGCTGTTGTCAGTGGAAGTGTTCCCAACACTGCATTGGCAAGACAGCTTCTCCTGCTGACATACTTACTGCCCGCGCTCCCTGTAGGCTGAGCATGTACGCGGCCACCCAGGAGAGGTTCTGGTGGCGTCCAGCTGACTAGCAGCGCACCCACAGCCATCCAGAGTGCACGGCATGTGTTTCTGTTGGTGGTGCACAGCCCTGTCTCAGGGCACATCAATTTTATTCCACCCATGGATGGAAAAATATAGAGGGAACACTGGCTCTGTGAAGGTGGTGGTGTTTTGTCAATGGGAGAGCTCTCTCTCCTGTCAGCCTAGAGCAGCTACAAAAGTGATCTTACAGTGGCACAGCTGCACTGGTAATGCTGTGCCACTGTAAGTTCGCTAACATAGACATATCCTTACTTATGTGGACGTTATATCCTCTGTTAGGGAGAGTACATGCTGCCTGGGCAAGGATGTGTGTGACCTCACTAATGCTTATGTTGTATTACAAGTAAGTATCAGTCTCTGCCCAGCTGAGCTTCTAATCTACAGGTATGAAGAGACACAGTTGCCGTTTTGCCCCTCACAGTTTTATTGCAAGTCTGACAATATTTGGGGTTTTTTTCTTAAATCCTCAGTTCCTGGAGTTAAATGATGGTGTAAGGATCTCAGCTTTCATTTAACTTCCTGTCTCAAGTTTCTAGCATTCATGGTTGCAAGGAAAAGCTACCTTTAAGACTCAAAAACCAGATGGCAAATAAAGTAAATCCCACCAAATATATTATTTGTGTAATATATAATGATTTTAAGCCAGCTTCTTGAGTTTTGAGACCCTAGTTCATCATTATGCATTCAGGATTGGCAATGCTTCAAAGTAATTATGACAGCTACTTCACAAGTCTTCAGTCATTGATAACTGCTCTTTGCATTTATGTAGTGTCTATGAGCTCATCCACTCTGTGTAAGCATGAAGAAATTAACAAGCTTCGTCTCCTTCAGGAGGTAAGGGAGTATTATTATACATAAAGAAACCAAGTCAGAGGGAATTAAGGTGAGTTGCTGAAGGGTTTGTCTTCACTACAGCTAGGATTGACTTCATGGTGATAGATCCAATCGGGGGTTAATTTAGCAGGTCTAGTGAAGACCCACTAAATCAACCACCGATCACTCAGACATCAACTCCAGTACGCCATTGGAATGAGATGAGTAAAAGGAGTCAATTGGTGAGTTTCTTCCATTGGATCAGCATGGTGTGGACCCAAAATAAGTAGATCTCAGCTATGTTGTCTTGAGATATGCTACTAGCAACTCAAATGGCATAGTTTAGATCACCTTGACCCTGTAGTGTAGACCTGCCCCAAGTCTAAACTGGAAGTTTGTGACAAGAAACCTGGGATCCATTTCCTGCTCTAACTTGCAGACCCACATTACTCACGATTACTTTTCCTCCCTCCTATAATGTGAAGTATGCTCTGGCCAAGTATTAGATGGAACAGATAGGTCTTTCAGAAGTCACTAAAGGAGTAAACGGATGTGGTAGAAAGAGGTTTGACATCTTTTACTACAGTTCATGCTTGCAAGATACACTCACGTTAGCTCATCTTTTAGTACTTTAATTAATTAAAATATTCACAGGCATGAAAACACTGTGCTGTCATAGGTATTAGAAATATTTGCAAACCAAGTTTCTATGTCCTTGGGAATACAAATAAATTAGTAAAAGAACATAAAGAATGGCCACACTGGGTCAGATCAAAAGGTCCATCTAGCCCAGTACACAGTCTGCTGACAGTGGCCAATGCCAGGTGCCCCAGAGGGAATGAACAGAACAGATAAACATCAAGTGATTTATTCTGTCACGATTCCCAGCTTCTGACAAGCAGAGGCTAGGGACACCATTCCCACCCATTATGGTTAATAGCTATTGATGGATCTATCCTCCATGAATCTATCTAGTTTTGTTTTGTTTTGTTTTGTTTTGTTTTGTTTGAACTCTTATGGAATTGGTCTTCACAACATCATTTGATAAGGAGTTCCTCAGGCTGACTGTTCATTGTGTGAATAAGTATTTCCTTTTGCTTGCTTCAAACCTGCTACTTATTAATTTCATACAGCTGAACTCAAAATTTTGAGGAGTAAAGGGTCTTCGAACTAGCACAGGCACTTCAAAGCTCCCGCGACTACACACATACCTGCACTTTGAAGTTTGATGCTTCGAAGTTGCCGCAGGGGAAAATTAGCCCAATGAAATGCTGCGTATTCACCGCAGCACTTCATAAGTAATGTCCCATGACCCTGATTACCATGCCCCCTTCAAAGGTGGGGGCAGGTGTAGACCCTGCCTCGGACAGCTGAAAAGCCATTTAAAAAAAAAAATCTCTGTCTTAATTAACATTAGTCCAGCTGTATAGAATTATTCAAATTAGATTTCAGCGGGAAAATGATTTTCTGGTGTCTCAAAAATTTTCAAGATACAGGTTGAACCTCTCCAGTCTGGAACTCTCTCATCCAACAACATCCATAATCAGGCATGATTTTAGCTAGCTGGATGGCCACTTATGGGTGTGGCCAGGAGGCAGTGGAAGTGTTGATAATGCTGCTAGACAATATTGACCTCCCACGGTTCAGCAAATTCTCTCGTTCAGTACCAGTCAGGTCCCAAGGGTGCTGAACTAGTGAGGTTCAACCTGTATTGAAAAAAGCTTTCCTATCTTGAATTGGGATGAAAATTTAAAACCCAAAAAACATTTGCCATTAAAGGTCTAGGCTCTAAGGGGACTCTCACTGTGGATAAATCAAAATATTTTAGGCCAATTTTTTTTTGTCTAAGCTATCTTATATTTTTAAACAAAAAGTCATGTTGAATCAGAAACTAGAAAAATATGTTTTGAAGAAATCGTAAAATTTTGACTGTTTCAGGAATGTTTTTTCCCAAAATATATTCTAATCTAAATAAATAAATAAATATAAATCAACCTTTTCCTGTGAAAAGTTTCTATGTTGACAAATTATCAATGCCCAAAGCAAAACCTTTGGTCAAACAATCCCCAATCAATTTTAATTCACATACACTTATTGGAGAATATTTAGAAACCTCTAAAAATAAATAGTTTCTCTCTGTACAAAATAAAGTCAAGCCTTCAAAACCTGACTCTCAAGGTATTTCCAGGCTTGAATCAAATCTGGTGAATCCCAAGGAAAGTTGGGAATTTCACCTCTTCGGAAGTAAAAACCAACCAGACAAGCAAAGAAAAAAAAAAAAACACAAAAAAAACACCCTTCCCTTTCTAGCTGTGCAAGGTAGGTCATGAAACATTGGCTCGGTTATTGATGCAGACAGCAGAACCACCAGCCTTGCCAGGCCCCTGGGCAAGATGGGTGGGGGCCCTTCTCTGTGCTCCCACAAGGCAGGGGATCAATCCCATGGAAGGGGTGGGGCTGGGGGCAGCCAGCCCTCTGTGCTGTCCAGACTGCAGCATGTCCCTCTTGCCCTCGGCACTGCCTGGAGCACACCACATGGCACTCCCGCAGCAATTTAAAGGGCTCAGAGTTCTGACCACTACCACAGTAGCAGCAGCCAGGAGCTCTAGGCCCTTTTGTATTGCCAGGCCCTGGGGCAACTGTCCCCTTTGCTCTTGCATATTGCTGTGACTTGGCCTCAGATAGTTGGAAGAAAGATCTCTGACTTGGGGCACTGAACTACAGCTTGGGAGACCTAGTTTCAATTACCTGCTCAACAAGAGGACTTTTATTGGGCAGACCAATCAGCTCTTCACCTCTAAAATTATACTTCCCTACAAATACCGTAAAGACTGGGGGATGTTCAACTATTATGATGATACCGTGATCACGTGTTGACGGCACTGTTGGAAAGTGCGCTAAGTCAGGAAGAATTCCATAGCAGGTGAAAAGTAGTAAATAGTTTCTTTGGCCGTTATTTAATTAAAAATAACACAGTTGTTTGAAACTACTCACCAGAGTGCAAAGTTTGAAGCAGTCCTGACAGGGTACAGGAAAGGTGGTCAATGCATCACATACATATCACCCCCACCACTTATAAATAGCAATAGTTTTAAAAAATACCCACCCAAAAAAAGGGCTGAGATTCCCCCAGAGCATATGCAGTGAATACAATAAAGAAGGAGAGATGGTCTATCTGACTTGAGCTTGTGCAAATATACACAGACTTGCCATTTATTCTGGACCCTTTTCAATTCTACGTTAGAAAAGAGGGAGGCATAAATTATGACTGAGACTAGCCCAAATAAGAACATTGGTCAGACCTCTAAAAATACCCTCATCTACGCTAATGTACTCATTTGCCTGATATATTAAGAGACCCTTTTAAGACCAGCCAGACCACTCTATAATAACAGATTGCTATGTGCAGCCGAGCTTGATTTCCCAGAGACATCATTACTACATGCAGGATTTTGCCATGAAAAAGGCAAAATTAACAGCTGGAGTAAACTGAAGGACTTGTCTGAATTCTACAATCTGCAGTGCAGATCTCCAGTTCTGTACTAGTGGGAACACATGATAGCATTTTAATTCATTCCCTTGTCAGTAATCTTAATGTCAGTTTGTGGCTAATCGGTGCCGTGTAACTGTAATATGTAAACTAGATCACTTGCAGGTGCAGGCAATCTACCAGTATAACCACTGCTTTAAATCTTAGCATGTGGGAACTACCCCAAAATTATATTCTGTGATGGTATCAAACAAGTGCTATTAGCCTAATTACATATACACATGTCAAAGAGAACTGCCAGAAATTGTAAGATGCTATTTATATCTGCTAATTACTTTAAAAAAAATCCCACACACATCTGGAAGAATTAAAGAATCATACTAACTAACTGTGAGTAAGATCCTGTCTCATGGGAATAGGAAGAGATAGCAGAAGAGAAAAATCTTAGTTCTTTTAGAACTGTCCCATGATCAAAGAGGTTTTAGTGTAATATCGCTAGAACTCCAAAATGCACTAATGAGCACTTTTCTTGGTGGATGGGGGGGAGGGGGAGTTCTAGCCATATACTCACTAGTGCCATACACCTGAAATACAACTATGCCAAAACCCTCATGTTTCTACTGGATTTGATAGCATCAAAACTGCCCTGAAACGACTCGTCCATCTTTCATCTTGCCGACCTCAAACCAAAAGTGGGATGCTGCAGCCATCTCCTCCGGACCCACCCACTCTTTTGGCAGCTCTGCTATTAAGTCTCCAGCAGTCACACACGCTGCACTCTCATAAGACTAATTGTAGCCATTCTTACAGATTTGTGGGCTGGATTAAAAATTGAATTAGGAAATAATGCTTTTGCCCTTGCATGCAGCTTGTCTGCATCCCCAATGTTAACATGGCAATGTAGTTCCAATCAGAAATCGTATTATGTGCCTTTTAATCATTCTACCCACTTTTTCCTAGGCTTACCGTATTTGAACTTTCAAAAAAGAGGACGCCCATGAGAACGAGTATATCTGTATCGGTATCTACTAGCTCACATTATATTAATGTGTTATATCTAAAACGTGAGTTAGTAGATACCGATACAGATACACTCGCTCTCAGGGCGCCCTCTTTTTTTTTTTGAAAGTTCAAATATGGTAATTGCACTTTTTCCAGAGATCCTCTGTGAAGAATTTAAAAGAATGGAAACAGCCAGATACAAAAGCTTCTGTTTCTGAGATGTGCTGAGCCCCATTAAGTCCCATTGACCTCTGAAGACGAAGCCGCCTAATAACCTAGATCTATTTAGAACCATAAGAACACATTTTTTTGTTTTCAGCCCACTGCTCAGAACAGATCCAGCATATGCTAGTCATGAATGTGCAGGACGAAGCACTTTGAGAGCAAAACTGTTAAAAAAAATAGAAACAGGAAGAAAATTCATACCTTGAACTAATCACTCCAACAGATGGGTCTTTCTGCTTTTATTATCCATTCTGGTCTGGGACTTTTCAAACACAATAGACCAGATTGGGAACTATTTTACAGTACTTCTCTGACAAATTACACGATAATTAAAAGACTGAATGTGGGCTGTGTGTGGAAGCCTTTGCATATAGGCTTTAATTATCGTGCTGCAGTTTCGCCAGAGAAACTCAAAAGACAATCTCCATCTTGGCGCTGAGGGCACATGTGGCTTGCGTAGGTGAAGAAATTTACAAGCGCTGCTTTGGATAGGAAGTGGGATTTTCCTATGGCACACAGCCCATCATCGTGAGTAATTAACCCCTTTTTAAGTCTGTAATTTACATTTCCCTAAGCCACTTAAAATATGGCCAAAAAGTTTCTCCAAATATTGCTGTTCTCTCATTTGTGACGTGGTACACAGTCTTTTACATATACTCACATTTACAGAGTTCATTCAGCCAGATGATAAAAGAAAAAGTTGAGGAAAATACAGAGTTGCACATGTATATAAAAGACAACAGAAGAATGTTTTGGAATCTTGCAAGTTAAAGAGAAAGAAGAAAAGAACCTAGAAATAGCATCTCTTTAAAAAAAAAAGAGAGAGAGAGAGAGAGAGAGGCTAAGTTCCACATGAAACATACTGTGGGCAAGGATCTGTGGCACACACACATACAGCCCTGCCACTACACTTTGAGTAGCAAGAACTTCTGTTACTGCAGTCCTGGGTCCTTCTGTTGTTGGTTTATGACAAGCATCCACCAGGAAATGATGCCCCAATGCATTTTCATTAGTGACAGCTGTTTTACTTCCTATTTATAATGGTTTTACAGCTCTGTCATTCCACCAACTTCAGTGGTGTTTGTCCTTATCTGTATCAGCAGGAGATCAGAAAGCAGGGTCCCCTAACCAATACTGAAGCTCAGATCACAACAGGTGAAAAGTTAACGCATAGCAATGTAAGCCGACAACAAATGATCTCCCCGCCAACCCTCCCCACCCAATTCTGACCCATGTGAAGACAGGGGTACTACAGATGTGTTTTGTGTGGCAAGTGTCTCTAAGCTCTTTTCTAGGCCTGCAGAGACATCCCCTGTAATCACATAAACAAAGGGTGAAGAGGCCCTCTGTGGAAAAATCCAGAAATTGCAGAAAGTGGTGATCAGCAGGTGGCATTATTATTAACGAACCAATGCCCCAGCGTGGTGTTCAGGAGAACCCTTGAAGGAGGTGCCGTCTTTCAAATTAAACCTTAATCTGAATTTCTAGCCACATGTTTTGTGAAAGATCACAAAATCACCTTGCACCTTGGGGTAGCAGGAGACAGTAGAGGTCTCAGTTCCAGTATCTAGGCTGAATTCCATTTTGAGGAGCTACATTCTATTTGTCTTAACTTCCTCCTATAGCCACACATAAATGACGTCGCAAACTCTCCAAATGTTGCTAAGTGCTATTAAACGTGGTGAATTCCACACTAGAGGTCCCATGTCAGGAGGTACCTAGAGCAATTGCTGAATTGTCTGTAAAATGAGTTGGAAATTTTTTTGCTTGAAAGAAGCTATGCAAATGGAAGTCATTATAATCTTCCTTGTTCCAATTTCCTTCTGAATTGCCACCCACCCCACCAGAGTTCAGATCCACTAGAAAATTTCAAATCCACACTCTAAAATGGATTTCAATTCTCTCATTTGCATCCTTCCCAAGTGTCCGTGGAAGGCTGAGCAAATCAGGGAGCAGAGCAAGGTACAAAATTAAAAAGGAGTGGAAGGAATTAAACAGGAAAGTGCCCTGCCAAGATTTTCTGACTGGTTTATCCTGAATAGCAGCTTTTCAAGCCATCCACAAATTTCAGCAATTTTTACCCATGCAAAAGGAAAGCTTTCTGAACTTAAGAGAAATGGCAAATAAACATTGGCCCCATAAATTCCTAAATAGCCCTCAGATAAGGAAAGATCTTTCCCCTTTTGAATCCAATGTCCTTGATGCCTGATGGCACAAGACTGGGTTGTAACAAAGAACAATTGGTAGGTCTTCTGCAGAGATGTATAGGGACACCAAGAAAACTGCTGCTATTTTCTTTGAGTTTATTTCCTTCACAAATACATTCTCCAGTTACCTTTTCCCTTCTCGGTTAGCAGACATGGCTGCCTTCCAATATTTCCACCTCAACAATGGA
This sequence comes from Carettochelys insculpta, assembly GCF_033958435.1. Lineage (NCBI taxonomy): Eukaryota > Metazoa > Chordata > Testudines > Carettochelyidae > Carettochelys > Carettochelys insculpta. Next base: position 22,012,994 of record NC_134151.1, read on the forward strand.
GCTATATGAACAAAGGCTCCCAAAATGGCAATGTAAGATTCTTAGTAATGCATTTTCCAAGGCACATTCCTTTTACTTGGCTCCCATCCTGCTCCCCTCACTCATTGAAGTGGTTCCAAATGACCTCAGCAGGGTCACACCTATGAACGAAGAGAGTAGGAAGTGGCCCCATGTTGTACAATAGCCTGGCTTCATTCCAGTGTTGCATATTTTGCTACTTTTAATACTGTTTAATAAGGACAGAGTCAAGCAAAGGAAGCTCTGTCTCTCTGAATAGCAAAAAGCTATAAGACTAATGGAGCTGACTGAGCAGAACCGAATATTAAGAGCCTTTCATTTAATTTATTAGGGAATCTTCACTACTTTTCTATCTGAGTGCTGAAAGCCTCATCTGGCAAACATGACTCCCCGGTACATAATTTGGGGGAGATACTGCTGCTCTAGCTTCTAGCAAAGGGGCAAATCCTACAGTCTGTGCTGAGGCAAGAAAATCCTTTTGCCTCAAAGGGGGGTAGAAATTGCCTTAACTCAAAACACAGAATCTTGATGGCCATGTCTACATGAGCAGCATCTGTCAACAGAGGTCATTAATCGACAGAGAAACCTCGGCAGTGCCTCTGTCAACAGATCACATCTACACATGAAGATGGCTCAAAAGAGCAAGCCACTCTGTTGACAGAGTGGCCAGACTGCCCTGCCCTCTCTCGACAGAACAGCTGACGGGAAGCGCTACCACAAGGGCTTCCCAGGGAACCAGAAGCCCTCTCTAGCCACAGAACTGTCTACACAGGCTCTCTGTTGACAAAACACTGTTGAGAGAGGCGTCGTACCTCATTGGGAACAGGGATAACACTGCCAACTGAACAGCTGAGTTTTGTCAACAAACTCTCAACAGAGCACTTTAACCATGTAGAAGCTCAGCGAGTTTTGTCAACAAAAGCCCAGGTTTGTCAACAGGAGTTGCCCATATAAATGCAGCCATTGTGTATTAAAAGATGAGGGCCAAGTAGATGAGGTTCAATTAATTGGCAGCAAATCTAAAACAAACCAAAGGAAGTATTGCTTCACACAAGGCACTGTCAAGCTGTGGAACTCCCTGCCACAGGATATTGTGAAGGCTAAGACTTATAAACAGGCAGAGCTGTCCCATCCATAGGATGGTTTAGGGTTACCAGCCCATAACCCACAGTTTGGGGGTGCCATACTTCAGCGGAACAAAGAAGCATGGGGCCAAGGATTGCCCTGGGGGTGGGGGGGGAGCTGGCACAAGCAGGAGGGCTCAGGCCCACCCTTGCACTCACCAGCAGAGGCAGGAAGCTGATCAACCTGGTCCCAGTCCACCCCACTCAGCTGGCTCCCAACATCATTTTAGGGTGGCGCCAAAGTGAAGCAAGAGCAGGAAGAGGTGTGAGGGCATGGGGTTGTCCCAGGCCCCACAATCCCTTGGGCCTCTCTGAAACCAGGGCTCAAAAACAAACTAGATCAGTTCATGGAGAATGGGTCCCTCGTTGGCTATTAGCCAGGATAGGCAGGGAGGGTGTCCTAAGGTCTATTTGTCAGAAGCTGGGAATGCGTGCCAGGTGATGGATCACTTGATGGATCACCTGTTCCGCTCACTCCTTCTGGGGCACCTGGCAATGGCCACTGCCAGAAGACAGAACACTGGGCTAGACAGATCTTTGGTCTGACCAGTAAGGCCATTCTTATGTTCTTACCAGTAGATTTACATTAAATACAAACCTGATTCATTAGAACACTTGGAGGCGTGTTAATCGTGAACCCATTGATGGATTTCACCTAGAGCCAGGTGTCGGGACCCTACAAAGAAGGAAGCTCAAGCTACTGTATTATCAGGTCTCATTTCTGTCCCTCCCCTGGGATAAACCAGTTCTTCAAAAGGCAGACTGCACCCATAAGCTGATACGAAACAATTGTCACTTGGGCCTCAGGCAACAGAACTCAGATACCCCCTGAGCAGAGCTGCATTTCAGACACACAAGAAGATGTGTAAAAACAGCAGGGATGACACCTGACATGGGGCAAGGTGGGAGAGGGGCCTGGCTCCACGCTCCAGAAGGGGCGTGGCCAAGAGTGGAAGGGGTGGAGCCAAGGGCAGTTGACTGCCAGCATCACCTGGACTGCAACACTGCCAGAGGAGGAGCAGCAGGAGCCAGAGCTCCTTGTGCCTCTGGAAACAACAGGCCTGGAGACAATTGCCTATTTTGTTCCCCGCATTGGACGGCCTGCATAACATTTAATGCAGGTCTCCTGTTACTGAAGAGCACAGGTAAAAGCTGCATAGACCCTGTTGAGCTACTGTGAAACCCACACAAGTAAACAAACCAAACAGAAGTGCATTTCCTTGCATTCATTGCACATAAACAGAAAGTTCTCTGCCATGAACAAGTTTGATTTTGGCATTGAAAATATTATGGAAGACGTGATATCCAGTTCCTCTGTGGCTTTCATTTCTCTACCACCTTCCTTCGAGTTTGATCTCCCCCTTTCTTAATGTCCTTTGAACGTTTAAAAAGGGACTTTGAAGACGTCATCAAACAGCTTTTAAAAAAAAATCATTATCCTCTCTTTGATGATCTTGCTACTTTGTATGAACTGCAATCTCAGCAGGGTGTGGAAGCCAGAAGATCTGAAAGCAATACTGACCAGAAAGAATAGAAAAGTAGCAGCTTGGCCAGCTTTTTGGTCAACAGCTCATTTAAGAAAAGTATCAGAGGAGCAGCTGTGGTAGTCTGTATCCTCAAAAACAAAGTGACGAACCGGGTCTTTGCCCATGAAAGCTTATGCTCCAAAATATCTGTTAGTCTCTAAGGTACCACAGGATTCCTTGTTTTATTTTAAAAAACTACAACATCCCTTAGTCTTTTCACTTCCCAAAGCTAAGTTCTTTTTTCGTGTGTATGTCCGCGTGTGTGAGAGAGGTGTGAGGCAGAGAGAGTGTGAAAGAGGTGTGTGTGTGTGTGCATGCGTGTGAGCGTGAGAGAAAGAGAGGGGGGTGGGGGGGTGACAGAGAGGTGTGTGTGTGTGTGTGTGTGTGTGTGTGTGTGTGTGAGAGAGAGAGAGAGAGAGAGAGATTGAGAGAGAGGGTGAAGAATTAGGCTCAACCTGCTGCTGCTTGGAGGATGTGCCAGATGAACAAACCACAGAGGCCAAAGCACAGCAGGAGCAAGGAAGGATACCAACCCAGCAGACTCCCTTTCCCGTCCCGCCTGTCCTATACTCGTGAACAGAAATTATCTGGCTCCTCCAACAGCTTCCAGTATCTTTTGAGAGAGAGTTCTGAAAAAGTCAAATGTTAACTGTTCCTCTTCTTTTGCCTCCCTCCTTCATTCAAAAGCTACTGAACTCAGAGTTCACAGAAGTGGGAGCTGGGTATATGTTCACATCGAAACCCCAACTTTAAAATTCAATCACTTGGATGAAATTATTAGGTATAATTCTAGGAACAATTTGCAGAAGGAGGCAATGTAGTCTATGGACCAGAACAGTAACCTAGGCAGTTAGAAAGTAACAAAGAGATAGCCGTGTTAGTCTTATTGGAAATAATTGTGGGTGAGAACAACTAGTTAGAATTGCCTAGGTTCTATCCCTGATCCTATCAGTTACTCTTTTTTTAAAGGTTTAGATAAGTCATTAAGGTGGAATTTTTAAAAGTATTCCGTGTTGATTTAACGCTGCTTCTATCCAAAGCAGTGTGGAAACTCGTGTTTTTCTGCTGGCAGTTCTAACACCAGGATGACCTGAAAAGGTGGATCAAGACATGCCAGCCACGCTTCAAAGAAAAAGGATTCACTGTACCACCAGGTGCACTGGTCCACCTTGCCGGGTGTGACAATTTCCCAATGCTTCAGAGGAGAAAAAGAAACAGGAAAACAACCACCCAGAATTCCTAAGCCCAGCCGTGCATCAGAGAAAACAAACAAATGCTTCTGTGCCCTGCAGATGACTGGCTGAAACCTTGAAGTGCAATCTCAAACAACACACAATGTGCAACAAAAGTCAGAGTAACAAGGTCTTGCCACGTACCCAAACTAAAACCAGCATGTCCCCCACACGGAGCCCCATGGGGCACACAATTCTGACAGTAAGATCAGCTAAGATGTAACACAGGCTAAGAACTTTAATTCAGGAGTATTATAAGCCTCATTTGTACAATTTGTTAACAAGTCTCCTGGACACGTCCCTTTCCAGAGTGTAGTGCCTGGCGCAGAGGCTGATTCACGCTCCAGTAAAGGGAGATGTTTATTTAAATAAAATAACATGGCAATTGTCACTGCAGTCAAAAGAACTAAAGTTAGAAACATTCCTCTGATTACAGCACTTCCTGACGCTCTCAGAGACTTGGCCTGGTGCAGAGGAATGAAAACAAAAAACTGACTTGATAAATGGAGGAATGCAAAGAAGCAAAAGAGAGGGTTGATTTGTGACTTTCACCAAAGATATGAGGAGAGCGGGAGGTTGTTGTTTCAGGTGTCCGTTCTGTTACCCTTTTCTCAAGGACAGGAAAAGCCCAGAGATCTTCAAATGCTTTGGGATGTTAAAAGGTTCCTGCGCCCTATCTCATCTTCATCCTCCTGCATTCGCCGAAGTCGCTACAAAACAAGTCAAAGCAGATCAAGTTCTCCTTGGCACATGGAGAGGGGGAAAAAGATCATCAGGTTTCATTCATCAAATAGGATGTGCTTTGCCCTAGTCTTCTTGCATGAACTTTTTAATGGGCAGGTAATGGGATGCAGGCTACACCAAAATTGCATCTATTGTCAGATAGAAACATTAATTCTCTCTTTTACCAGTATTTGGAGTTAACTGGATCAATGTTATAGGAAGCAGTTCTGCAAAAACTCTGGAGCATTATGACTCCAAATTGGTTCAGAACTTCATCCAACTCTGGGAGCTAATTGCCTGCTAGCTTGGGATGTTTTAAACTAGACTAGATAAAACACTAAGAGCAGTCCTGCAGAAGGGACAAGATGGCCTAATGAAGACAGATTTTTAGTTGCCATTATCAGGATTCTATGTTTCTGAATGAAGGGAACCGGGATCTGAAACGAATCACTTCCCTTATGACATATTGAATAGTAACAGAGAGGTAGCCGTGTTAGTCTGTATCTTCACAAAACCAAAAGGCACTCCTGTAGCACTTTAGAGACTAACAAAATAATTTTGCAGAGAGCTAGCTGTTATTTTGTTAGTCTCTACAGTGCTAAAGGAGGGCTTTTTTTGATTTTTTAGCAGAGCCTTAAGGCTCTGATTATTCAAAAGCCCTCACCTTTGCATCCAATTTTGCCCCCAGAAATAATTACAAGCACAACTTTGCTGTGCAGATCTTAGCATACTTAAATGGTAGAACATCAAGTGCTGCATGGGAGACAAAAGTTATTTATAGGTGAAAAAGTGGAACAGACTAAGAAAGCCAGGTGCAAAAAGCCTGGATGCCCCTTACTTGCCTCTTCTTAAGGTCCACTTCTGTCTGATTTTGGAAATCACAGAGAAATGAAATAAATATTTACTATGCCCTTGACTTCAAAAGTCCTCCAATTGTGAGGCAGGAATGCTCATCTAGACCAGTACCATATAAATCCTTGGATATATACACGAATCCTTTTCATACAAATGAAACCTTGGTCTGGTCCACCAGAATAAGGCATTAGGTGTCCTGTATCACAGTTGACTAGAGACTGGCAGTGTACCTTGCCACTCTCTTTTGTCCTCTTGTAGTTCAATATCAAAGGATCATCTCAATGAGTTCCTGCAATCAGTTGTATGGGTTTGATAACTATCCCCTCCCACTCCCACCTGCTACAATTGTGATTTGCCCTGTTGCCAAATATGGAACACTGCAAGACTTTATTAAGTACCTACAAAGAAAAAAAAAACATCCTCGCTCAAAACTCAGTGCTCAGTCTTGAAGTCCAGCCAAGGAAAAGACTAACAAGTCTATAACTGAATAGTAATAGAGAGGTAGCCGTGTTAGTCTGTACTCCAAAAAAACCAAAGCAGCAGAAACGTAGCACTTTAAAGACTAACTAAATGATTTATTCGGTGATGAGCTTTTGTGGGACAGACCCACTTCACCAGGATCTGATGAAGTGGGTCTGTCCCACGAAAGCTCATCTCTGAATAAATCATTTTGTTAGACTTTAAAGTGCTACATTTCTGCTGCTTAAGTCTATAACTGATAGAGTGAAGGGGGTGAAAATTTACATGACAACACAAATTCTTTACATCTAGCAGAATTGGTCTAGTAATTTTCTTCACATTAAAGCCCCTTCCTTTCAACTAAAAGACTTGACTCTGAAACCCCAGCCTGTCTTAAAACTCAACCAAAAAAAAAACCTTGCACTTAGTATGTTTCCATATTAAGAGTCAAATATCTCCACTCCTGAGTTGTTTGTGTAGAACAGGTCCTCACGGCATGAAGCCGATAGCCAGAACCTCTCAACTTTACTTAACCCTAGGGTACGGACTTGTATTAAATCATTGCAAGAGAACCTCGTAGTGATGGATAAACAGAGGTTCAGATGCAAGATAAGCTGTACGTAAATCTTTAGTGGTTATTAGTAGCTGAGTGTTTATTAAAATGCTGACCAAGAGCAGGAATTTAGAGGCAATAACCCTGAAACCAATTAAAAGAATTTTTAAACAAAGTTAAAAAAAAAAAGAGAAACAAAACAAAACAAAACAAGCCTTTTTTTTAGTAATTCCTTTTTTCTTATAACACTGCCTGATTCCTTTTCATTGTGAAGTACTGAAGGATCAAGTGCTGAGCGCTCAGCTCCTGCCTTGCTGTATCCCTTTTACATGCTCGAGGTGGAACCTCCCATTCAGGATGGGGAAGCAGCTGCTCAGAAGCCTCATTCACTGCAGGGCTAGTCAATAGCAGCTAGGTCATACCTCAGATATATCAAAGCCCCCTTATGAGGCATGGTCCAAGGTCATGGATATTTAGATTAGTAGTGGAGCCAGGATTCGAACCTGGCTCTTTGAATCCCTGGCACAGGCCACGAGTCAGTAGCCTAGAGAACCTCAGGAGCCGTGGTAGCCTGTATCTTCACCAAACAAAAAAGCCATCCTGTAGCACTATAAAGATTAACAAAATGATTTCCATAGGTCTGACAGACCCACTTCCTCAGGTGCGTACCTTTCACAAGCTCTACCTTTACAGGAGAATGCTGTCCAAAACAGAAGCTCTTTGACAAGGCGGGAGGGTGGAGCGTAAGAGAAACGTTGCTTCCTAACCTAATGCCAGATTTTGAAAAGGTGTTTTTGCACCCACAGAGACAGACACCCAATGGGATTTTCATAAGCACCTAGGTACTAACTTTAGTGGTGCCAGATGCTCTTGAATATCCCCTGGGGCATCTGTCTGTATCTTCAGGAGCCTAAAGATTTTTAAAAATCTGGCTTCTCTCATTATCATTTGGTATTTTCCTGTAATATTCTTTGTTTCTTTGCTATTTCAGATGTCTGGTTCCCCTGTTCAGAGCTTATTATACCTATTCAAGCCTTGGCTTTAAAGAGGTGCAGCCTGAGGGTATTTATTAACAGAGGGACAGGAAAGGAGGAACCTGACAAGTCATTAGGGGACATAAGACAGCTCATGGTGCCCAGCAACAATATGTTCATCAAAACAAATTCTTCAGGCACTGAGGTCAAATTCAAATCCCGAAAGCACGGCTGCAGCTCACAGCTGTCTCTGGCCTACTTAAGGTCAGCAAACAACCAAAATTTTGTTTCTTTGCCTTGAAAAGATGCACAGAAACCTTCACAATCAAATGTTCAGAACAGATGTCATTCAGTTAAAAAGAAAGTGCAGGCCAGGACCTCAACAGGGGGGTGAGGGGGTCGGCTGGGGGGTGGGAACTGCTCTGGGGCCCAGTGATTCAATGGGTTTGGGGATCTCTGCTGCCACATTGGCAGCTCTGAGGGCTGCCCAGGCATGTGGGGGTTAGGGGGGAATAACCCACACAAGCATGCTCCAAGCAGTGCTGAGAGCTGGCCCCACCACTTCCACCTGAGGCCTCGCCCATTTGGGAAGCATGGCGCTTCCCCTCCCGCCTACCCTTGCCCAGAGGCCCAGCAAGTGTAGGATAGGCACGTGGGTGAAAATGGTGAACTCAGAAGCAGGAAGAAAAATTAGAACCTTTAAACTTCTCTCAAAGGAAAAGAGCAGTGCACAGAGATTCAGCAGGGCACCTGAATCTGCTCGCCTCTTGACTTGAGTCACCATGTGCCCTGGAGCAAGTTGCGTAATGTCAATTAACCTTTGCAAAATGCTCTGGAGATCTTCAGAGGAAAAGTGCTATTCAAAGTACAGAGTACTCAGATCGTGCCTCAGTTATGTGGATTGCAGGGGGAAAAGGCAGAGGTCTTCGTTAGGGGAGTTATGAAAGGTTAAGGTTATAAAATTTTGCAGGTGACAACAGCACTGGTAAAATTGGCAACTGGGAGGGATTGAAAGCACTGTGGAGGACAGAATAAAAATTCCAAACAAGCTGACAAATTGGAGAATTAATCTGAAATCAACAAGATGAAATTTATTAAGGACAGGTACGAAGTATTACACTGAGGCAGGAAAAATCAAATGCAGTTAAATAATGGGGAAAAATGCTAGGCAGTAGCACTGTTGAAAAGGCTCAAGGGTTATAGCCTATGACAAACTGAGTATGACCCAACATGAGGCAGTTGCCAAAAAAAAAAAAAAAAATTAAATAAAAAATCCCTCCTCCTAACCCTGGATATTTTGTGAATGTATTAACAGGAGCCTCTAAATTGTGGGATCTAATTATCCCACAGTTGGTGAGGTCTCAGACCGAGATTTATGTTTAATTTTGGATGCCACAATTTAGGAACAATAAAGATACTGAATTCTGGGAAAACCTGAATTTGGATCCGAGCTTCAATGCTGCCCCTTAGGCCATAACAGGCTGAAACAAAACAGTACAGCCAAACAGCCCAGCACTGTCACAGAGAGGTAGCCGTGTTAGTCTGTATCTTCACAAAACAAAAAAGCAGTCCTGTAGTACTTTAAAGACTAACAGAATAATTTATTAGGTGATGAGCTTTCATGGGACAGACCCACTTCTCCACATCTGGAAATGGTGCTGAAAATGTTAATTTTCATTTTCATTTCAATTTAAATTTTCATTTTCAGCACTATTTCCAGATCTGAAGAAGTGGGTCTCCCACAAAAGCTTATCACCTAATAAATTATTTTGTTAGTCTTTAAAGTGCTACAGGACCGCTGGTTTGTTTTGTGAACCCAGCACTGGTTATGCTATGTATAAGGCCATGTCCTGCAGTTGCGACATGGAATGTCTACACACAACTATCCCAGGTGGTTTACAAGCATATTTAGTGTCACCTGGTTGCAATGCCAGCTTGAAGGTAGCTGAAACTGTGCCAGGTTTTTCCCAGTGCGGACTAACATTAATTCGACAAGTCCTTCTGACCTTTCACCACACCACAGAGCACCACATTTGGAATCTACCCAGACTGTGCTGCAACACCTTTTTGCCTACTGTAACAGGACACCACTCAATGCAAAACCCTGAGGAATGTGGTAGACAGGAAGAGCTAGCAATGCTATTTAAAGCCATTTGAACGCCTGCCTTTTCATTTGCAGGGTAGTTCACACAGCTGTTTCAGTCAACACCCTGTGAATTAGTCATCCTGCTCCACCTCCTCCCCTTCCCCCACTGCAACCTAACCAGGTGCAATCCAACAGCTCTGGAGTCATTCATCTGGACAAGTGCAGCCATATGTTTGAGCTGTATGCTGGGTCAGTCCCAACTGTTCAGAGGGCGCACACAGAGGACATTAGGTCAAGTAAGAGTGGCAGAAACATCTGGGGTTTCTGAGCAATGTGCTGCAAGTAGAAAAATATATCTCTGTCAGCCTGAAACAACACTTGGCTGCACGGCCATCCCTGTGTACAAAACCTTGTAAAACCTCTGACAGAACAACTTCAAGGGTCAGATATAATCAACAATGTTTTCTTAAAGACACCTAATTGTTTCTGAGGTGCCCATGGATCCATTTACCAAATCTGGCAAACAACTGATTAATCTATGCCACGAGCAAGCTTGCACTCAAATGGTTACTATTTACCAGTAGCAAAAAGCAGTTAAGTAGCACTTTAAAGACCTGGTCTGAAGAAGTGGGTCTGTCCCATGAAAGCTCACCTAATAAATTATTTTGTTAATCTTTAACGTGCTACTTGACTGCTTTTTTGTTTTGATAGTATATAGACTAGCACAGCTCCCTCTCTGTTACTATTTCCCAGAAGGTGTCACTAAAAAGTTTCTGGTTTTGTGTCACTTTTTTTAACCTGTGTGAATTTAGTGTCTTGAGAGATGCCAGAGGGCAGCTGAGGAGACTGAAGACCTGTATTTCATTGACAGCAAAGATACAAGACAGGTAGCAATAATGCAAACTTCCCCTGCTTTCCTCATCAGCCAGCCTCAGTTCTCTTCTGGGGGTACCTGCTCACTGAGGCTGTGTCTACACCAAAGGTAAGCTGAGTGCTTGGGCAGCCGCCAAGAGAGATTCAGCTGCCACCCAGCTTATTCGCAGAGAGCCCACAGCCAGCAGCAATGTGTTTCCCCGGTGGTGCACAACAGCAGATGCTTTGGTGCATGTAACAAAATTATTCTGCCCATGGATGGAAAAATCTCAGAGGGAACTCTGGTCTACACCACACACTTCCTTCAAATTCCTGTTGCTGAAGGCAGCATTGGCAACAAAAATGGGCAATTTAAGGAGGGGTAAAACATATTCCAGACAAAAGCTCAGGGAAAAAAAGAAGTCCCCATAGCCTAGCCAAGCATCATTCTCTCTGCAGCTTTCCAATGGTGGCAGCTTCCAAGGTGTGGATGTGGAATGCCCCTTTGGAAGTGGCTTTGATCATCAAACTAACTTCACAAAGACGACCAGATAACAAAGAACATCCACTTTTGTCTCTGCTGACCAGGTTTACATCTGAACTGGTGTCTTAGAGTTAAAAAACTCGCTCTCTCTTACTACCAGTCACCTCACCCAAGACTTCTCAAATGTTTCACGTGGCATCTTAATACAGAAGTTACCTTGTGGTCATTTCACATCCTGCTTTTGATCAAACGGACCCCGTCTCTGTCTCCTTTAGGATCACAGAAAGCCAGGCAGAAGTTACAGCTGTGGCTTACGTCAAAATAGGAGACCAGTTCATGTATGTTTAGTCCCTTGTAATGAAATTCAGCAGCTGGAAGCAGGTGGCATGCAAGGACCACGTGATCAGACAGTTCTCCACTGGATACAATTTGGGAACTTCTGCTCTAAAATGTCCCATCTTCCTTTACGCTACTTCATTGCTTAAACCTGAACTATTCAAAGGCCAGCAGGGATGGAAGGATGTGGGAAGCGATGCGTTTAAAACTGGCTGTGCATCAGTCACCATACGCCAAATCCCACAGAGAAAAATCTGGCCTATGTTACACTACTGAGAATACTGGCATTTACCCTGGCACAATAGGGTGAGTGACCCTTGCACTCACAAGAGGCGCAACTACAAGTAGATATGTGCCTGCTAAAGAGAGAAGATATGTCTTGGTTTCATGTAGGGTTATTGCATTCTTGATTTGAGCCCCTCTCCAGTTTCCATAGAGAGACTTGGGGTCAGGGGTTAAGGGCCTGTTCAGCAAAGACATTCTGACTGCAACAAAAAAAGACAGCATCTCTTTACTATTCGTATCTCCAGCACATGGAGATCGAATCATTGGGTGGTGGGGAGAGGGGGAAGATAGCTGCAATTGGCCTGGACTACTCCTGTGATCCTAGATTTCTCAAACAACGTATGTCAGCGACATCCTTCTGATGAAGTCAGTCTCGTCAGAACTGGGTAGAAACGCATGTTCTCTCGGGCTGCATCTATACTAGCAAGACATTTCAGAAAATCAGGCCCTTTTTCACAAGAACACATGGAGAGTCTACACACAAAATGTGCTCTTCGATCTGAAATCAAAAGAATGCTGCACTTCTTCCGCTCCCAGATCAGGAAGAGAACATTCTTTTGAAAGCTGCTTTTGGGGCGGGGGCGGGGGGGAAGCATTTGTAGACTCTCCGAGGGCCCTTTTTTCGAAAGACCAGTCCTCATGGTGCTGGATTTTTCGATCCCTGGCCCGTTCTTTCGAGAGAGTGGGGGCTGTGTGGACACCCTCTATCGAAAGAGCGGATCGATCTTTTGATCCACTGTTGTGTGTGTGGACGTGAGCTTTCAAAAGAAGGGTGTTTTCGGAAGAGATCTTCCGGAAGAGCTTTCGAAAGATCGCCGTAGTGTAGACGTAACGTCTGCGTACATGTGTGCGTGTTTGAGTGACGTACTTGGGCAATACACAGAGAGCACATACACACCGTGATACGCGCCTAGTACCAAAGACAACAGGAATGTAAATACATTTTAAGCCTAATTACGGAAAGTACTTTGGCAGGAGGCAAACAGGGGCACAAAGAACTACTATTTAGATCCTCCAGGCTATGGCCTCCATTCAATACACAATCAACAATATTTAGACAGTATGGTCTAGTTCCTTCCTTCAAAAGGTAACTTCCTCAGTCTGGCAGGCCTCAAGCATGCAAGAAAGTGACCTTATGTTTAAGGACAGTGTCAAATTAAACAAACAGTTAAAGTGCAATCTTTGTCTAGTTCCATGTGTATGCAACAGTTGTTTTAATGGTTCCCTTCTGCTTTGCCTGCAGGGTAGAGGCAGCTTTCCTCTGTTTGAAACGAAAAGTTACTGAAGCAAATCTTACAGTGCTGCCTTGGCAAGGTACCAAATAGGCAGCAGTTGGAGACTGTTCCCTGATCGGGCCAGGCTATGTGACACACGCACATAAAATGTTACACAGAACAGGCTCACAAGAGGTACATGCACAACAGGCTGGAAATAAAGCTGTAAAACTGGAGACCTGAAAACTAGTGAATTTACATTTTGACATTCAAATCAGGCAGTTACCCCCAAACCTGCGTCAGGAAAACGCTTCACCATAAGAGGACTCCATGTTTACTGACATACTTGCATTTCAGCTGTTGCAGCTTCACTGGGCTGATTTATTTATTTATTTATTTATTTGGCCATTCAAAGTGTTCCCTGTTCCGATCAGCTACCCATAACATTTGGTTCCAGACCACATGGCACATGGCTTAGAAAACTCTGGCTCTACAGCCAAATAAAAAGCTTTTCATTTACACTCAAGTTTATTTCCAGCCCTTCCAAAGCTTTATTTTCATTTCGTACAGAGCTCCTACTTGAATAAAATCTTAAGTGCCACTTTTCCATTTGCAAATTATCGAATGTTGGGAGCTCTGACTGCTTGATCAGAGGCTACATTCAGGTACCTAAAGGCACTAGAAAATATTACACACCATGTGAGTCAGTCACTACTAGTTTTATCCATAACAACCCTCTTGGAGTGCTTTGCTGCATTGTACACTCAATCAGCCACTGACCCTCTAACTTTGAAGAGGGGCATCTTATACGGTAAAGTTGTGAGTTTCATAGCAATGGACCTTTCTATTGTGGACAGGTGGAAGGCAAGGAAAAAGGAGAGACTGTTCATTTATTAAAATACTGTGGAATTCCATTGAGGAGACTTTGCCCTGTGGAAAACAAATTACGATTATAAAAAATTTCTTGTCTTCCTTTCTCTCTCCACCCTCCCCGAGCCCTTCCAGTTCCTGTTCGCATACCAAAAAAAGCAGAACAACTCCATTATAAGATGACATTTGCAAATGCTGCCCCTTACAAAGTCATAGCCAGAAAAGGAGATGATGAGATTACCAGATAACCCAGAAATAGGAGGAATAAACTAGTCAATCATATTTCTCCAGGTTCTGAAGTTTGGTTCATGTCTCATTAGGCAAACCACTGAATTTTAAGGGGACTTGACTGCAAGGCAGGTGACAGTTTGCCAAACTAGGGGGATGGAGAACCCCATCCCCCCAGTGCCCCAGGTGCAGAACCATGAAAACCCCTTGTGCCGCAAGCTTCACCCCTCCCTCATTCTGCCCCCACCGCTCCCCCAGACCCCTCCCAAAACAGACCGGGGTTTTTGTGGGGCAGGGTGTGGCAGGCGGTGTCAGTAGCAGGGAGTCACCTCCCCTCGGCCCCCTTCCTGCAATCACCAGATGGTGCAAACAGCTGCTTGCTCTGCTCCACTCCACCACACCCTCCTGACCCAATGTGCCCTGCCTCTCTACAGGCAGCAAGGACCACTTCCCCAGGGCGCAGTGGGCCAGGAGGTCACTGCATGGCAGAGTGAAGCAGAGCAAGCTGCCACCCACATGGTGAGTGCAGGGAGGTGGAACGGCCACGGGCATGGGAGCAGGTGACACCCTGCTGCTGATGCCACCCACTTCTACACCCTGCTCCAAGTAATCCTCCCCATCCCATCCACAGGACAGCACAGATGGCTGCTGCAGGGCCCTCAGAAGCACGTAGCCTGGAACAACTCCCCCACCTTGTTTTATGGACAGGATGGCCCAGGTGGAGAATGTCCACCTCACTCATGTCGACTGCGTCATGCAAAAAGGCACTGAATTAGCCACTAACGACACTTCAGTCTCAGGTAAAGTAACGTGAGTCCAGATTTGGGCTCCACACTTGAGCACAGACATGAACAACTGGAGAACATCCAAAGGAGAGCAACAAAAATGACACCAGGTTAGAAAAACTGACCTGTGAGGAGAAGTTAAAAAGCGTAGCTTTGGTTGGTCCTGAGGAAAAAAAAAAAAAGACAGACGGGGTGGACCTAATAATCGTTCAACATATTCTCCATGCCCATGAAAGCTCAGACAAGAAGTAATGGGTCTAATTTGCAGCAAAGGAGATTTAGGTTACATATGAGGAAAAAGATTTCCGGCTATCAGATTCATTAATGTCTGGAACAGGCTTCCAAGGGAAGTTCTAGAAGTTTCAAAGACAACCACAGGCTGGACAAACACACCGCAGGAATGGTCTGCTTTTACTTGGTCCTGCCTCAGCACTGGGAGCTGCGCTAAACAACTTTCTGAAGTCACTTCCAGCCCTACATGTCTTTGATTCTATGACACCCCATTGCATGGCACTGTTGTTTGAGGTGGTGGGAGAAAGTAGCAAAGAACAAGATCAGAGATGCAGAACTGTACACAAATCAGAAATGAGGACAAATACAGGCTGAACCTCTCTAATCCAGCACCCTTGGGACCTGATCAGTGCCAGAGAGAATTTTCCAGCCCCCAGAAGGTCAATATTGTCTAGCAGCATTACCAACACTTCCACTGTTTACTAGGCTCTCAGAAGACATTTGGAGTAAATTACAGCTAACCAACAGCACTGAGCATGCAGAGAGCGAGGACTAGTGGCTAGAAAAACTATGTGGGACTACAGGAAACTTGGCCACACCCATGATAAGTGGTCATCCAGTTAACTAAAATCATGCCAGATTACATATGTTGTCAGATGTTAGAGCTCCAAATGAGAGAGGTTCAACCTGTAGTTAACACTTTATGATTTGTAGGATTTCGTTCAGCAATCTATGTAAGTATGGGCTTAAGTCCTACTAATGTCCCATGAAGTAGATGAGATGCGAATCTGGGCCATAAACCTGACATCAGTAGGAATTTAGAAAGCAGATCATGAATTATGGATCAATTCATTACTATCTGCAGACATGTCAATAACTGGGACAATGTTTCATGTTGTCTAATGCAATGTTAAGCATGATTTAGCACGTAACATGAAAAGGGACAAGTTGTATTTAAAAACATGTGAGGTAGCTGTGATTAACCTTGGGATACTAAAAAACCAGGGGTGCTATTCAAACCTGTTCCTTTTCATTTTATTTAGTAAAGGGTTCCACAAGTCCATCAAGTGTCCTCCTGATTAGAATAGAGAATGCCAAATTTTATCAATTAAATTAAATTAAATTAGGGCATTTAGCATAGACAAATATTGCAAAAGAATCCCCACTCTTTCCATAGGTCAATGTTTTCCCAGTAATGCAGGGACAGAGGCACTAGGTGGCAAAAAAGGCCAACAGGTCCCCATTAGTCACTCTTTGGAAATAAGTACTCACATTTCTAAACTGCATTGAAGTCTCAGAAATGGAAAAGGCATTAAAAGTTAAAATACCAGTAACTGAATAAATATAACTTGAACTACAAATTTGCAACTCAATTTGCAGTTGTTTATTTTCATCCTTTATTACGCTACAATCCAAAAATGGTCCGTATTCCACATGAGAAATAGCTGCAGGGCAAGAGCAACAAGACTTTTCTTTCTTTCTTTCTTTCCTGGGCAATTATTAGGCAACATCACACTCTAATGGGCAAAATAAATCTGACTCCCTCATATCACTGCATAAATTGACATTGAGAAGGGGCGAAGGATAATTGTTAGTTAACCACGAGCAAATCAAAAACCCCATCAAATTTTGTGTTGATGCCTGCAGTTGTCAGTGATTTCTGTACAATCCTTCCTTTCTAGTTATGCTTTTTCAGATGCAAAGAGCTCAAAACATTTCACAATTTACGTAAAGACAGTTTTGATTTTTCCAACAGTTATATGGCTATGAAAGCACAGCACAGCAGGGTTAGGATGTGTTTATTCACTGTCTGAGTTCCTTATCAGAGCCATCAGCAATAAACAAGAGGAAGTAGTCTCATTTGTTTTGGGAGCTGTCACTGCCACAAGGGTATTCTCAATTTACCATAAATATTGATTAGCAAAACGGTTTATGTAAACTAACAAAACATTAAATGAACTGAAATTGTCATTATAACTTTAAGCAGACAAAGAGAGTAAGGAGCATACATGCTTCTTTCACACATTTTCATCTGAAAAGTCAGAAAATGTGTCTTTAACTAACTGACTATTTAAACACCTCACATATGAAATATAGATGATTTATTATATAGATTCATCTTAATTCTGTTTATCATATGTATTGCTGACCAAATCAGTTAGACAAAAGGAAAAGAAACATAATATACTAAAAATAAAAGAAGTTACAAATGTCTTTAAACAGCCTTATAACCATCATCACCTAGATCCCAGTAACTCTAGGCTCAGATTTTGTTATCAATGCAAAATTGAGCTCAGATAACTTTTCATGATGCTTAGGTGAATTCTAAGTGAACCCAGGCCAACTTTTAGTTGAGATAGAGATGGGTCTAAAGTGCAATGCTAGCATCTGAATCTAAACTTTCCCAGAGTTTTGGGCATTTGGTTCTGTCCAGTTATAACCAGGGGTCAGTTACAAAGTTTGCTTTGAGATACAACTCACCTAAGTTTTGGAGGTATTCAGATCTGGGCTTCCATTTCAAGCCAGTATCTAGTAATGGCCAGATGGAATGTTAATCCATAATGGGTTTGTCTATACTTACTACCAGGTTTACATGATGAAGGTTGATCTCCGGGGTTTGATTTAGTGGGTCTAGTATGGACCCACTAAATCAAATGCTGAGGGTGCCCCCTTCAACCCTCCACACAGTCAATGAATTTCTCCCATTGACTGCCTGTTAGGACAGTGGAGAAATTCAACCTGATATGTTGACTCCCACTACACTCTTCTCATAGCTGGAGTTGCATATGTTAACTTTCTCCCCTACTATTGACCTGGCTTGAGATACAACAGGCTTCCATTCAAACCTAGTTTGTTTAGCAAATACTAAGGCCAGGTCTACACTAGACCTAAAAGTCGATTTCAGATACGCAATTTTAGCAATGGCAATTGCGTAGCTAGAATTGACATATTAGAAATAGACTTTTGTGATTGTCTTCACTGAGGAAGGTTGATGGGAGCATTTCTCTTGTTGACCCCCCTTACTCCCTGCAATAGCTGCTGACCCCAGATTGATCGATTTCATCCATCTCTACCAGACATGTAAAACTGAACTCCAGAAGATCAACCCTGACTGGGTCAATCTTTATGGAAGTGTACACAAGCCCTAGGTCTTGCAACCAAAATAAGAAGTGCTTCACAGCAAATTCCCCATGTGCAGAGAGAAGTAATGATATGAGGAGATTATGGATCCTACAGAGAACAGCTGTAGCCGAGTCAAGAAGAAAAAGAATCCAGAACTCCAGATTCCTAGGACAGTACATTTCTTTAGACATAAGGCCACTCTTACGCTCATTAATTTTAATAGCTGTGTGTTGTTTTACTTCAAATATGGGACCTAAAACACTTATTTTGCTTCTTATTTTGAGCAGAGAGTGTAAAATATACAAACGCAGAAGGTATAAAAAGCACACACAAATACAAATTGCAGGGGGTGGGGGGAGAGAGGGAGAGAAGGGCAGCAATGTGTATATCACTACAATATTTCTACTACAGCAGCCGTCCCAGTTACACACAAGAAACCATTTTCTTATTGTGTTTTCCTGTCCAATGGGTCTTTCCCCCCCTCCTGTGGGTCATTATTGAAGTTAAATTAAAACAGCACTTTCTGGCAGGTGCTGAGCCCAGATCTATTGGGATCCCTGAATTCCTGCCAATTTAAATTGCAGTTGTGGGTGCTCAGTACCTGCACGCAGCTCTCCTGGGTAAGACCTTAGCAAAAAAGGAAACACAAAAATGTCAACAGATAATCAACATTTTATTTTAGCCTGTGGTTATATGGTTTGTTGGATTTAAAAAAAAATGTGGCCCTGGTAAAGTTCCTGCATAAAGAGAAAAGCAAACAGCTGAAAAACTCTCCTTGTCCTTTGATCCTCTCTGCGGAGAGTTAACCATGAAGTGTTTGTTAAAATGCTAATCCGATTTAAAGCTGCTTCTGAATGAGTTAGAAGAGGAAGTGCCAGCTACTGATCTCCTGTCCAGCAGTGTTTTTGAAGTCATGTCACTCTAGTTTAAAAAAAAAAAAAAGACACAGGTATTCTATTCACACATGGTCACTGCTTAGAGCAGACCAGAGAACAATCATCCCTCCGGTAAAGTTTGTTCAAAACGGAGGGCCAATGCATTTTTTCCCCTTTTCCAGCAGGGTCCTTTTCCCGCTGAGGAGGTAACAATGAACCCAACAGTATCAAATGGACAAGCTGAACTCCTCCAATTCCTGCTCTGAGCAAGAGATTTGGCTTGACCTGACAGTCTCCCTGATAATAAATGAATGGACTGACTCTTGGGTGCTGAAGCCCAATAACTTTGCTCTTCTACCTGTGCTCTCCATCTGATTGAATCTTATTTCTCTTAATTAAATCAGGCCACTGAAGGCACAAGTCATTCTAATTCTCTCATTGGGAGAAATGGGAGAGTTTTCCTTTGGATCCTCCTGAGTAACACCACCCCACCTTTCTTCTTTTCAGCTCCTTGCCAAAATGATGAAGTGAAAAAGATCAACAGCTCCATAGAGGTGCCGTACATGGACGTAAAATTAAGGCACATTCCCAGGAATTCCATTTCTTAATTCTTGCAGCCTTCTAAGAACAATAAAATATTATCTGCATTGCTAAATAACTGGCCCACTAGTATTAGCACTGGTAAATTAGATTGTAGATACCAGCTTCAGTCCCAAACACCCAAATTCTCAGCTACAGTAAACAAGGAAGAAAAGATTTAACAGGCAAGAACTGCAAAAGTTTTCAGAGCAAAGCAGCCAGCCACCAGTCAGAAATGGACAATAACGTAAAACTAGCAAAGGGGTAGAAAATCCAGCTATTCCTTTACTACGGTCAACAAGTCTACCTCTATATGTTGATCTTGGTGCATGAACTTAGCTATACATATGTATTGGGTCACAGCAATAACGGCACAGAGAAGACTAAAATCTTTAAGGAGCATATTTCATAAAATGATGAGGAGTCCAATGGAGACTTAAAGACAAACAGATTTGAGCATAAGCTTTTGTGGACAAAACCTCACTCTCTGCATTTTACAAAGTGGGATTTTGTCTATGAATGCTTATGCCCAAATAAATCTATTGGACTTTAAGGTGCCACAGGGCTCCTGGTTATTTTTGCAGCTACAGACTAACACCACTACCCCTTTGATGTATTCCACAGAGTAGCTGTAGCAGATTAAAAATATACACAATATAGTACCTTGCCAAGTACAATGCCTTATGTAAAAGGAGTAAAAATATGCTTCACAAATAACCAGTAGCCCTGTAGTACCTTAAAGACTAACAAATGTATTAGGTTTCATGGGTGAGACCCACTTCTTCAGGTTTTACCCACAAAAGTCCATTACCTTATACATTTGTTAGGGTATTTCTACACAGCAAAGTAATTTTGAAATAACCGCCATTGTTTTGAAATAACTTTGCAAGCCTCTACACAACACAACTGCTATTTCAAAATAATTTCAAAATAGTGGTCAGCTTATTTCAAAATCAGTAAACCTCATTGTATGAGGAACAGCACCTACTGCGAAACACCTATTTCGAAACAGGGTCTATGTAGACGGAGAATAGAGCCGATTTCAAAATGAGCCATAAGTGCACCCGTTTTGAAATAGGCTCTATTGTGTGTAGATGCTGTATTTCAAAACAGCTGAGCGCTACTCTGAAATCCATTCTGTGTAGCTCTTCCAGAATAGCTGATTTCAAAGTAACACTTCTGTGTAGACATAGCCTTAGTCTTTAAGATGCCACAGGACTCCTTCATATGTGGAACTACAGACTAACACAGCTACCCTCTGAAACTAAGACTATCCTTGTAATTTAGTTTTGAAATTCAAGGTGTATTGTTTTCTCCCAAACACTTTGTGCTGCCTTCATTTACCCTGTCTAAGTGTTAGCAGAAGGGGGTGACACTTTGAAGTAATGCTTCATGGCAGGAAGGACTGAAATTAGCCAATTCACACCTACTGTCCTAGAAGCTTTACTTCCTCAGGAGCACACTGCTAGAAACAGCTGTGATCAAATTATAGTTTGCAGATCTTCTTTTCCTAGTTGGTGAAGGAAACAAATGTGACCTTAACAAAACAAGATAGCACATCTGGTGGCAGGCCTGTGTAACTTTGTCCTCACCCACAACTGTTTCTGATTTGGGGACAATTTATACCTCCAGCTCAGCAGCATTGCTACAGGACCCACAGTATGCTAACGATTTTATAGCTGACTTAGAACAATGTTTCCTCAGTTCCTATCCCTACATTGATGATCTCTTTATCATTTGGATCCAAGCTAAAGAGACCCCAAGAACGCCACAGAGCTTTCAACAACCTGCACCCCACCACCAGTCCCAGCCTTGACCATTCCACACAAGAAATCCATTTTGTGGACATCACACTACAAATCACCGATGGCAAATCAATCCCACTCTCTATTGCAAACCCACTAACCACGACTCTTATCTACATGCCTCCAGCTTCCATTCAGGGCACATCACACAATCCATTGTTTATAGTGACGATGTGCCGACCTACTCCGGGTCCCGTGGGTGCGCGTGGGGTGTGATACAGCGGGGGGAGTCGGGTGGCCCAGGACCAACCACCCCACCTTTATAGCAGCCTGATATAGTGTAGCAACAATATGTGATTTAGTGTATTTACTTTAAAACCTAGGTTTCCACAGTATTATGAGTACCAGAAACAATAACACTCCGATTGTGAACACCACAATGCCCTGTGGCTGTTCTAAGTCCCAATAATTCTCTATACAGACCCAGCTAGACCAGCTAGTGGTATTTACCAATAGTGATTTATTCATTTATTTGTAACTACAATTACTTAACACTTGTTATATATATATATATAGATAGTTATTTATTTGGCATAAGCTAAATACTAGGTTACATATAACTATATATAATTACATGTGACTTACCAATAACATCCAATGCTCCCACATCTCACCAATAACTACGTTACAGCGGCCCTTCAAGTCAGAGATACGGCTTGGTTGGGACCTTTCGTGGTGGTGACGTCCGGGTGATCAGGCCGGGGTCTGCTGTCTGGACTGGAAGTTGCTAGCCTCCGCCTTGTGTCCAGGAGCCCACCCCCTTATTCCTGCTAAATCACCTTTTATATTGTTTCTTACTTGGGGGTTCGATACCTGGCCAATTAAAGCGTTTGTTACCTAATTTGGGCTTTCTATTCTCCCGGCCTGTTAGAACATGTTACAAGATTTCCTCTGTCCTTGGTCTTTTTCTGAACCTCCCCTGAGACCCTCTGATGTTGTACAACCAAGATGTTCTCTTTGGGGGGCTTCCAGCTACTAGCCCCAGCTGTTCTCTTTGGGGGCTTACTATCTGCTTGTCAGGATGTTCTCTTTGGGGACTCTCCAACTACTTGTCAACTTTCTGATTTCTTTCTCCTGGCCTGACTTCAGACCTTCCCGCCGCTGTATGATAGCATTCCAAGATGGAGTGTATGGTCATTCTGCCTTGCGAGTGAGGCCCGGCCACCAGGTGCTCGTGCTCCCACATATAGCAGGGCTTTCTTCTGGAGGGATGTACCAGAATGGTGTTTTGCCACCTTTTTTCTTGTGAATCCAGATCACAGAGCCAGCAACACTGCCATTTTGGAAGCCAGCTGGGCAGCTCTGAGCTACAGGTGACTCTTTAAGGAGCCATCTGTGGCTCCCACCACAGCTGCTGCTCCCTCCTCTGGCTCCCTGCCTGCTGTGCTGAAAGAGTAGAACTCGATTTAATGGGTTTGATGGCTGGCAGGAAGGATCTAACCATTAAACCAATTAAATTGAATCCTATTATTTCAGTGCAGCAGGGAGCTGCCCCTGCCGCGCTGTACGCGGGGGGGAGTAGGAGGGCTGGGGGAGCTGCACAGCTGCAGTGAAAAGACGACAGAGGCCTGGCAAAGGAGCAGCTGGGAGGGTGGCAGCATGCAGAGCTCCTGGGTAAGTGAGAGAATCCTGGGGTAGGGGAGTGGTTTGGGGCCACAAGGGGTTAAGCCTGGGGGAGGTTGTTTGGGGCTGAGAGGGGTATAAGCCTGGTAGTTGAGGGGGCATTTGGGGTTAAGCCTGGAGGTGGGAAGGGGGGTGGGGTGAATGAGACTTGAGTTCCGGTACCTTTTTTTCTAGAAAAAAGCACTGGTTTATAGTTAACCCTTAGACACAACTGCATCTGCTCCAATCCTACTGACAGAGACCAAAAACTCCAAAAGCTCTCTCAGGCATTTGTAATACTGAATTACCCCCCCAGGAGAACTAAAATAACAGGTTGACAAGACCAGATGAATACCCAGAAACCAGCTACTTTTAGACAGGCCCAAGAAGGTTAATAACAGACCCCCACTTGTCATCACCTATGGCCTCCAGCTCAACCCCCTGCAGCACATTATCAAAGAGCTACAACCTATACTAGAACATGATTCTGCACTCTCACTGGCCCTGTTCTTTCATGCAGACAGCCACCTAACCTCAGGAAAATTCTCACTAGCAACCACAGGCCACATCACAGAAATTCTAATCCTGGAATTTTTCCTTGCAACAAACCCTGTTGCAAACACTGTCCACATATTTGCACTGGAGACACCATCACTGGACCTAACTGCGTCCGTTATACTATCAGGGACTCATATTCCTGCACTTTCTCCAATGTGTTATGCCATCATGTACCAGCAATGCCCCTCTGCTATGTATATTGGACAAACTGGACAATCACTTCCCCAGAGAAAGAATGGACACTAATGAAACCTCAGGAAACTGAATACAGGAGGCCCCCAACTCATGGGGTTTCAACTTAACATACTTCTTGCAATAACACGAGTCAAAATTATGAGTGGCAGAGAGCTGGGAACCAGGCAGCAGCCTGCCTCCCCAGTCCCTCTGCTTGTGGGAGCTGGCAAAGTTTCCTAGCACCCAGGAGTGGCAGGGAGCCCAGAGCCAGCTGAGGCAGTGCTGGTCAGTTTCCCAGCTCCTGCAAGTGGCAGGGAGCCAGGAAACTGACCAGCGCTGCTTTTCCAATACAGCATAGTCTATGGGTTAGGGAATGTGAAAGAAAATCAAAAGCCACATACTCTACTCCTGGCTCTGCCCCAGACTTTTTAGACCAGTGTTTCTTCAGCTTTCTGAGACCCTAAAAAACTTCAAACAATATTTTTTATGCAGAACACCTATGAACATTTTCTTCAAAAAAACTGTCCGACAAAAAAAAAAAAAACCACAACCCCAAACAACATATACAGCAAAAACAAAATAAAGTAATTTAATCAGGTATCATAACAATGAAATAGTAACATTGTATCTGTGAATTGTACACCGACAGCATTCTGTGGAACATAGTTTAAGAAAAACTGTTCTAGACAAAGTTGCAGAACCACTTTGTGCCTCAGTATTGCCATCTGAAAACTGGTAACCACAGTGTACTCTAGCTGGATTAGATCAAGCACTCTGCTGCATCATTCTGAGACTGAAAAATGGTAGTGTTCAGCTCCCATTTGTATGGCAAAGCAGTGGAAATCGCTAAATGAAAAGCATCCTAGAGGCACAAGGAGCAGCTGGGCTTGACAAAAGGGAACTCCCTGTAAAAGAGCATTGCCAATCTTTCTTGGCTATATTCCTGGGAGGTTTCATCACACGACCCTCTTTAATTTGAAGATTGATCTTTAAATCCTGGAGACTCCAGGATGATCCTGTCAGATTGGCAAACAAGCCAATCCACACCTGAAGCATGTGTGTCCAGCCATTAACACTTGTACTGAAACACTAATTACTGTACACTCTTTCGTATCCAGCAACCCCGGGACCAGGAGGTTGGCAGATATGCAAATATTCTGGTTTATCGAGAGTAGCTGGGGGGAGGCACAGCCAGGAGTCAGTGCTCCCCCATAAGAAAGTTCAGCTCCTCCTGCCCCCACCCCCCAGCACCAGCTCCCCCACCTTTAACTTTTGGTGGGGACAACAGGAGCTGCTGGCAGGGCTTTCACATGGCCACGCGGTGGAGGGAGCTGCTGGCGGGCTCAGGGATTGGCATGGGCGAGCCGCTAGGGAGGCTCAGGAATTGCCACATGGTACTGGGAATTGCTGGTGGGACTCAGGGGTTGCCGAGCAGCATGGGGAGCCTCTGACTGCTGCCCTGCAGCCAACCCTCTGCCCGGACAACAGGGATCTGTGAGCACCCCAGCGGGTGCTGGGAGGAGCAGCCACAGCACAGGGTGACTCGCCTGGCAGCTCCCAGCAGAGAGCTGCCAATAAACCCACTCAGCCTGGGAGAGCTCGTGCAGCACCTGGAACTGTCTGGAAAAAAAAAGCCGCATCATGGCTGAAGGTTTGCTGCGTTATGCCGGTGATCTGAGCATTCCGGTTGATCAAATACCAGACAAACAAGAGTTTAACGTAGTTTATTGTTAGAATGACAAAGTTGCACATCTATGCACAGTGAATACAAATATAAAATTACCATTAAGTATAAGGACCACATTTGGAGAAGAAACGCAAGGTCAAGGCACCACTGTCAAAACAGGACAAATTTGGGGCCAGAATAACTTTGAGTTCCTTTTAATGGTAGATTTTATTTTGATTTGGATTTTTTGAGAACTAAGTGAGAAGGAATAAGATCCCTGTGGATTTTTTAATCCTACAACACTGCAACACAAATGAGCATCTGAAACAGATTTGCTGCCACACAGTATAATGTGTGTACTGGGACTAAACTCATAATAAAGCTTTTTTGATAGCCCACATTACATCACCCCAGCTTTTGGCATTTGAAACCCAAATCTTACATTAATCCCTCTCAATATCACAGTTCTTTACAACATTAACCATACTCTGCATCCGCAGGATGGAGGATATAATGTGAGAGCACGGAGGAAAGGACAGGATACAACGTATAAGTCCAAAAAGCGGTATCAAAACAATTCAGAATTTAGAGAAGTATCAGAGAGGTAGCCGTGTTAGTCTGTAGCTTCGAGAACAACAAGAAGTCTTGTGGCACCTTATAGACTAACAGATATTTTGAAGCATAAGCTTCCATCGGCAAAGACCTGCTTCATCAGATGCATGACTCATGCATCTGATGAAGCGGGTCTTTGCCCAAGAAAGCTTATGCTCCAAAATATCTGTTAGTCTATAAGGTGCCACAAGACTTCTTGTTGTTCCAGAATTTAGAGAGTTTTCCCAGGCAGTCTCAAGGTGATCAAAGGCTAACAATGACTTACCTAAATCCCCTGTCTTTTCAATATAATCCCCCCTCCCCCCACTATTTCTGTCTATTTCAGTACTCCATCTGTATAATTTAGCCACAAGACTTAACAGTGCAGAGCTAAAGGATTAAACACATACCACTTGAAAATGTCCACATTAATGTGTTACTGGAAGTGACTTGAAAAACTACATAAAACTGGGTGACTTTTACACACGCACACAGATTGCAAGTTTCAAAAACAAACAGGAAACTTCAATGTCCACTTGCACTAGCTTATTTTTATACCATATATTATCTGAAATCCTGAACTAAGCAACTTACTTGATTTCTGTGCTACCCAGTGTGACTCTTCTCTTCAGCTCAGAATCCCTGTTGCATTTGTACATGTGGATCTCGCTCATGTCTGAACAATTGTTTTAAAATGCAATTTAACTAGGTGGCGTTGAAGTGGTTCTAATAAACAAAATTGGGTAAATAAATGCTTTGTAATAATTTGAGGCCCAAATTAAGGCTCAGGCCTCCATTTCTGCTAAAAGCTGTACACATATAAGGATGATCATCGCCTTCAGGCGTGTGCAAAGGAATCCACACAAGAGCTTTCAGCTGTTTCGACCTGAATTTCACATCTGACTGTCACCTCTGTAATAGGACAAACCAAAATTCTGACCCAGACCCCTATGCTCATTGGGCAAGTCTGGAAGAGGAGTGGAACTCTGCACTTCAGACATCTGAAGGCTTGTGTAATTATTTCTTGACTATACAATTTATAAAAGGGCTCCTGCAGGCACAGTTTTCCAATGAAAACCAAAAGCCTACGCACGGTGAGATTAAACACATTGCTAGCATTCTAGAACAGTGTTTTTGGCTAAAAGGGATAAGCATTGTTTTTGTCTTAAATCTTTGTTATTAATCCCTGCTACAGAGTGGCTGAAAGAGATTAGGGGATAATCTAGCAAACACAAAGTCAGCATGACTACTCATATGAATAAAGCTACCAAGTGCTTACTGGGGAGTTCTAGCTTGTAGCAAGCACAGTTCTGGGGAGAAGATTTTTTTCTTGAAAGCAGGGTTCCTGTGGAAAATAAAAAAAGTTCCTGTTTACAATGACCACAGAAGCCAATGCATTTGTGATCCCAATGTGAATTAGGTCTAGAGATCCGTCATACCATGAAATACTCACATGCATTTGAAATTAATGAAGTCAGGAGGAAGCTGTGAAAAGAAAAAACAAAGTCTTCATATATGTGCAATTTGCTTTCTAAAAAGCAAAATGACTTGTCCTTGAAAGAAATTGTTTTTATTAAAAAAAGCAATCTCCTTTCAGCAAACATTACAACACACATGCACCTCTGTGCAAGTCAAAACTCTCTGCTTTGCATCACACACATTGTTTTTAAATTAGATCTCCTTCTTCCGAGATGGAAAAAAAACACGCAGCATTTATATATAAATATTATTACATTCCTTAAAAGTCAGAAAACAGAGTGTACTCCCTGACATGCTAAGAATTCCTTGTTGCAAAAAATTTTTAAATAAACGTAAAAATCTATGTTTATACAATAATTCTGCTGTCACATACAATGATCTGTTTACACTAATTTGGGGTCAATCAGCTATAGAATAAACATTTGATTAAAAAATTAAACGCAAAGGCACCTAAAGAGATCAGTTCTGCTGCAGCTGTTGCTTGAATTCTTCAATATTACACATGAACGTAACATTGCTCTAATATTTGGTCCAGACCATTGTTTTATTTTTCCCTGTTGGTAGAGAACGACCCATGACTACCTGCACATCCGTGAATGGGAACATTTTTAATCAGGTGAGGCAATCATTGCGGTGAATCTTTTAAAAATAAACACATGAAGAATCCATGTCTAGCAGTACTTGCTCCGTACTAATGCATCTCAGTAACAGAAGTACACCTTAATTCATCCACCATAAAGCCCATGAAAATGCTGCAGATCTGATGCCCAGGACTCTGTAGCAGACCTATTAACCGGTTACTAAGATCAAGTGTAATATCCACTTACTGTAGTCTAGTCTGATCCCACTTATTACTGGGTAGAACTTACTACTTAAAATTTGTCAGTGCTGCACAACTATAAGAGTCTGGGGGGCAGAAAAGCTAAATTCTTTACTGGGAGACTTCAGTTTGTTCTTGCAGGAAGACAGCTTTGATATTCTGCCACCGTAAGTCTTTCCCCTCGCTAAACTACAACATGGCCTGAAGCGGCAAATACACATTCCCTATCCAAAAGGATAACAGAGCTAGAAAGGACTTCTTGATTCATCTCACTCTAACCCTCCTGTACCACATAGTAACATCTGTGCAATTCTCCTAGAAATTTTCTAAGGCCAAAGTCTATGCTGGCAAATTACAACATGGTAGATCCGCTCACAGCCCTGTAACTCCCAAGGTGTCCACAATGGCATCTTAGAACTTGCTGCTCTCTGTGCCAGTATGGACATCATGGTGCACTACAGCGCTGTGACAGGCCTTCGGTACCTGTCCCGCAATGCCTGTTCTCACCGTTCTGGTCATCAGTTTGAGTTCTACTGCCCTCCCCCAGCGTGAGCACCCTGCAGACCCGCCTTCTCCATCCCTTTGTAATTTTGAAATTCCTCTTCCTGTTTGCTGGGGACGTGCAGGGTCTTCTCAGCACATCCTTCCAGGCGGCCGTGTCCACTCCACACCAGAGGCAACCAGTGTGGGAATTCCAGGGGGGAAGCATCAATCACATGCCCCTGCCCTGCCCAGGCCCCTCTCCACCCATCTCTACTCTGCCCAGGCCCCACCCCCGCCTGCCTCTTCCGGCAGAAGCACTACGCCGCTTCTGGTGAGCGCATGGCGTTTCTCCCTCTTCCTCCTGGCAGGGGCACAGCCTGAGGGTCACTCAAGCTGCTCTCAGGTCACACCACACTGGGGGAGAGGCAGGACCAGCCCCTGCACTCATCAGAAGTGGCACAGTGCTGGGAGTGAGAGTGTGGCGGGGGGGTAATGCCGGGGGATGCACGTGACCCCCTGTGCACCCTCCACGCATCACCTATGCTCCACACACCTGGCAATCTCCTTCTCAGACCCGGGCAGAGGTCTTGGACCTCGTAAGCACCTCGGAAGAGGACTCCGAGGTGGCACCGCTCAAAGGGAGGGAGTGGGGAACCGCCCCACACACACTGGAAGCAGCAGACGGGGCGGAGCAGGGCATGGGAGGAGCAGGGCAGGGGCATCTAGCCAGTGGCCCCCCCAATTCAATCTCTGCCGGTCGCCTCCACAATCCACGCACTGCTAGCACCGCAGACGGAGCAGCTCCCGAATGTCCCATCCCCACCTCCACAGCCAGCATCCCAAAACCATTTTCCATGAGCCTCTCTCTCACTGCACAACACATTCTGGCCACCGCCCTTTCCCCAGTCAGCACCCGCTGCACTCCATACCTTCCCCTTCCCCGCCCAGCCCTGCAGACTCCCACAGGCACCCACGGCACCCCACCTCCTTCTCAGGGAAGGTTAGCCCTGAGAAACCCATGGGAGAGCTCAGTAGACTGCACGGCTGAACGGGACACCAAGTCTGTCTGGCCCATAGAAGCTCATCGCCTAATAAATTTTTATTATTCTTTAAAGTGCTATAGGATGGCTTTTTTTTTTTTTATACTGCATAGGATTACCAGCACGTAAAAAAAGAGGACACCCCTGAGAGGGAGCGCGTCTGTCTCAGTATCTACCAACTCCCATCGTATCACTGTGTTACAGTACAGCTAGTACATTCATACAACGGGAGTTGGTAGATACTGAGACAGACGCGCTCCCTCTCAGGGGTGTCCTCTTTTTTGGAGGGTCAAATATGGTAACCCTAATACCGCAACCTCACCTCCTCCCCCGCTACCCCTGTAAGCTGCAGAGATGTCACACTGCACATGTCTGTTTGTTTTAATAAATGAGATTCTCGGGTTTTAAAGCACTTGTTATTCCTACACAGAAAAACAAGTAAGTACACCACAGCAAAGCACACAGTGCTGGTGTACAAAGTGCACTGTAAGATCAGAGTCCCCCACTTGCATTGCAACCACTGCACTCCTATGGTTAGCAACTATATTGCTGGCTTTCAGCATCAAACTGCTGCCTCAGGGCTTCCCTGATCCTTACAGCCTCCTGCTGTGCTCCTCTAATAGCCCTGGTCTCAGAGGCTGCGTCTACACGTGCACGCTACTTCGAAGTAGCGGCAGTAACTTCGAAATAGCGCCCGTCACGTCTACACGTGTTGGGCGCTATTTCGAAGTTGAAATCGACGTTAGGCGGCGAGACGTCGAAGTCGCTAACCCCATGAGCGGATGGGAATAGCGCCCTACTTCGACGTTCAACATCGAAGTAGGGACGTGTAGACGATCCGCGTCCCGCAACATCGAAATAGTGGGGTCCTCCATGGCGGCCATCAGCTGGGGGGTTGAGAGATACTCTGTCTCCAGCCCTTGCGGGGCTCTGTGGTCACCGTGGGCAGCAGCCCTTAGCCCAGGGCTTCTGGCTGCTGCTGCTGCAGCTGGGGGTCCGTGCTGCATATACAGGGTCTGCAACTAGTTGTTGGCTCTGTGTATCTTGCACTGTTTAATGAAAGTGTGTCTGGGAGGGGCCCTTTAAGGGAGCGGCTTGCTGTTGAGTCCGCCCCGTGACCCTGTCTGCAGCTGTGCCTGGCTCCCTTATTTCGATGTGTGCTACTTTGGCGTGTAGACGTTCCCTCGCTGTGCCTATTTCGATGTTGGGCTGAGCAACGTCGAAGTTGAACATCGACGTTGCCAGCCCTGGAGGACGTGTAGACGTTATTCATCGAAATAGACTATTTCGATGTCGCAACATCGAAATAAGCTATTTCGAAGTTGGGTGCACGTGTAGACGTAGCCAGATTGTTGAAACGGCTTCCAGGAGCGGAGTCTCAGTGGTCCAGCCCGGAGTAAAGCTTTCACCCTTCCCTTCAAACGCTATGGAGGGTACAGCACGCACAGCTGTAAGCATAGGGATGCTCTCATCGGCCAGGTCCAGCTTCCCATACAAACATTGCTAGTATACTCTTAACCAGCCAAAAATGCACACTACAATTCTCCTGTACCTGCACAGCCCTTTGTTCAACCGCTCCTTACTGCTGTCAAGACTCCTAGTGTATGGCTTCTCCAGTCACAGCATCAAGGGGTAGATGGAGTCTTCCCAGGATCACAATGGGCATTTTGACTTCCTCCACCCCGTGATCTTCTGTTCCGGGGAGAAAGTCCCCACCTGCAGCTTCCTCAGCAGGCCCATGTTCCGAAAGACACGTACGTCATGTACCTATCCGGACCAGCCTGTGTTAATGTCTGTGCAACACCCATGGTGACCCACCAGCGCCCAGAGTACCGGGGAGAAATATACCTTTTGGTGACTGTACTTGGAGACTACATGGTATGGATCAGAATTGGAATGTGTGCACCATCTACCCTCCTCTTCCCCCCACCTCCTGCAGTTAGGGAAGCCCATCTGTGTGAAGCCAGCCACAATTTCATGCACACTATTTTTACATTTAAATGGGTTTCTGATTTTTTAAAATAAATAAATAAAAAAATGCTAAATTTCTCATTTAATAATAAGTTACAATTAAATCTCATCACAAACATGCTACACATACACTTAAAATTTCATAAAAATGAATTAATGGCTCTAGCTTCTCCAGCCTGCCTACTAGTTCTTGCTTCTTGAAAGTTCTGGGCTTTCAATTTCTTTGTCGCAGCAGATTAAAAAGTAACAGGTGCAAAGACAGACACAAACTGCACAGAATTGCTTTTGTTCTGTGCATATGTGGGGTTGGACCTTGGCCAAACGCGGCAGAGGAGTTAGTCAAGATATTGTCTTTTGAGACCAAGACACACACAACACATAGGAAAGGATGGAGGCAGCACAGAAGGGACCAGTAGAGTGGTCTTGAAAGAAAAAGGAAAACAGCAGTCATGTAACACTTTAAAGACTAACAAAATAATTTATAAGGTGATGAGCTTTCATGGGGCAGACCTCTCCAGGTCTGGACAAGTGGGTCTGCCCCATGAAAGCTCATCACCTAATAAATTATTTTGTTCATCTGTATTCTAACAAAACAAAACAGCAGTCATGTAGCACTTTAAAGACTAACACGGCTACCTCTCTGTTACTATTGAAAGAAAAAGGGAAGACATTGTTCAGCACACAGAGCTTTCTATGTCACCTCATGCTTTTGCCACAGAAAAACTGCCATGGTCTCTGGGTGTAAGAGAGACCCTATCTGGGAAAATTTTGAAGAAATTTTTTCCCTGGTTAAAAAAGGAAAAAAAACGTGTCAAGCGAAAGTAGTGCAAGATGATGATGCAGGGCCAACTTGCACAAATAAAACGTCAAAGGAAAACTACTTATTGGGAGAAAGTAATGTGGATGGGGATATGACTGAGTGGATCAACTGATTAGTAACTTAATTCATTTTGCAATGCATCAGTCTTCAAGACTCTCTCAGGCCTTTTAGCACAGGTGTGATTTGACAAGTAAATTCCCAAGCAGCTTCCTTTGTTGGACGTCGCTCGGAAAAAAAAAAAGTTTAGTTCAGCTATGGATTGTTTCATGTGTTAACTAGGTTTAGAATCCGTCACTCAAGTTCCCAGTACAGAAAGAGGCAGTAGGAGAAATCTAGAGTTGCCAGTTGCCACTGAGTGTTGTTTTCTCATGTTTTATTACATAATACAAGTCCCTTATTTTGGAATATTTTCATCACAGACCATAATGCTGATGACACAAACCTATTCCAGGATAAGGTGGGAAGTGGGCCTGGCTCCGTGCCCCCCAAAGGGGTGGAGCAAATGATAGAAGGGGAGGTGCCTAGGGCAGTCAGCCTTTAGTGTCACCCAAACCACGGTGCTGCCCCCCAGTTCCAGCAGGGCTCATCCACTCCCCTTTGAAGTGCCAGGCCCCAAGGCAACTGCCCCCTTTGTCCCTCCCAGTCGGCAGATTCTGTGAGGAAAAAGCTGTGTGAATGCTCTGGTGAGGGGGGGCCTTCTCTCGACAGACAGGGGCATCCAGAACAACGGGCAGCCCTGTCTGCTGAGCTTCTGGGTGCCTGTTTTGTCAAGAAAGTAGCCAGGCAGTCTGGCTGCTCTGTCGACAGGGCCAAGCATTCTTCTGATTGGCTTGTACGTGGCCGCACTCTGTCAACAGAAGTGTTGTCGGGAAATCTCTTCCGACGGTGACTTCTGCTGACAGATTGCTGGAGTGGAACCGTAGCCACGCTGCCCAAGGTGGGTGCCCGTGAGCTCTCCGCAAATCAGCTGGGTGGCACCTGAATGTCTCCTGGGTTTGCAGGGAACGCTTGTTTGTTAGGATACAGAAGTTAGCGGTAGCACTCCTCTGAAGAGAGCCATGAGACTTTAAAGAGCAGAGGCCAGTTTTAAATTACACCTGCGAAATTGGTCGCCTACCACTGCTGTAAGTCCTTCTCTTTTTCCCTCGTTTGCATTGCAGTCCCGTCAGAATAGAGCCCCAGTCCCACTAGAACCATTACGATACACAATCAACAGATGGAGGGCTGAGAGAAATCAAAGTCAATGAAAACATGTATTCCAACCAGACAAAGTGGCACCGATACCCTTCTTCCTGTAATCCCCCACACCAAGCTTCATTTCTGCTGCTGAGTACACTGCCTCTAGAACTCACGCATACACGCCAACAAACTGAGTCAGATTTGCAAAGCTGCATGGTGGTGCAATGGGGGATGCACTAGAAGAGATCTACAGAGCCAAGCATAAAGCTTGAAAGTCCTCATATGATGGATAAATACAAAACGTGATTACACTGTTACAAAGATAGTCAGTGCACACATTCAGTGCCATGATCTCCTGCAGCCAGAGATTCCTCAGACTGACAACACATAGGACTCTATGCTTGTCCTGGAAGTTCCAACCTCCGTGATTTCTGCAGAAGCCAGTGTGACTGTCCTCAGGCAGCTGCTCTGAGAGATAGCCCAAGCAGTGGTGACTCAGGCTAGCCCTGGGGACCACCTAGCAGTGGTCCCTGAGCAGCCAGAGGAGCCAATTCATAGGAGGTCCCAGCAGCAGACCCTCCACCAGCCAGAGTAGCTACTGCTCAGCAGGCTCTGCTCCCCCTCAACAGAGCCCCCACCCAAGAGTTATCCAGGGGTATTTATAATATAAATCATGCAAATCTTTGTTTGTGGCCCGTGACCTGTCCACAATTTATACTAAAAATACCTGGGACAAAATTGCAGCCTTAATTATATATTGTGTGAAGATATATTCTTTTCCATGTGCTCTAAATTTACCAGTCACTACTTTAAATGAAACAACTCTTTTTTGCTGTATTGTAAGGCAGAACTGCAAGGAAGGATTGATTGATTTTCACTATACCTTGCACAGATTCTGAATACCGCTGTTGAGTACTCTTTAACCCTGCCAAAGTCTACATTGCCACTTTACTGTGCTGTAACTTTCTGGCTCAGGAGTTTGAAAAAACCACCCCCCGCCCCCTGCCCCAGCAAGCAAGTTACAGTGAGTAACATACTAGAGTGCTAGATTCCCTGGTGTAAGCAGTTCACGCAGCACTCTCTCCCAGCACCGTATATACCATAAAGCACATAGAGCTGTGCTTTAATTTTAAAAGTGTAGACAAAAGCAACATACTTTCCCAGTCTCTGTCATTACTCGTTATAAAACAGAACCACAGAATACTAGAATTGGAAGGCATCTTGAGCGGTCAGGTCAGGTCAGGTCTGGTCCAGTCCCCTGCCCTCACAGCAGGACAAAACACCATCTATATCTACCCCGTTAGATACCTGTCTAAATCAGTTCCTAAATATCTGTAATGATGGAGATTCTACAACCACCGTTGACAATTTATTCCAGTAATTAACCACGCTGACAGAAAATTTTTCCTAATGTCCAACCTAAACCTCCCTTGCTTCAATTTAAGCCCATTGCTTCTTGTCCTATCCTCAGAGGCTAAGGAGAATAATTTTTCTCCCTCTTCCTTCTAACACCCTTTTAGGTCCTTGAAAGTTAATACATCCCCTCTCAGCCTTCTCTTTTCCAAACTAAACAAACCCAGTTCTTTTGGTCTTCTCTCACAGGTCTAGCAAATATGACCTTTAATCATTTTAGTTTCTCTTCTCTGGACACGTTCCAATTTCTCCACATCTTTCCTAAAATAAGGGGCCCCAATTGGACACATTACTCCAATTATGGCTTATTCAGCACAGAGTACAGTGGAAGAATTACTTCTCATGCCTTGCTGACAACACTCCTATTAATGCATCCCAGAATCAAGTTTTCTTTTTTTAAACTCATACTCAGCTTGTGGTCCATTATGACTCATGGATCCCTTTCTGCAGTACTCCTTTCTAGGGAGTCTCTTCCCATTTTGGATGTGTGAAACTGATTGTCCCTCTCTAAGTGCAGTAGTTTGCATTTGTCCTTAGTGAACTTCATCCTATCTGCCTCTGATCATTTCTCCAGATCTTTCTGAATCGTGACCCTTAATTGGGTCTTGCAATGCCTCCCAACTTGGTATCATCTGCAAACTTGATAAGTGCACTGCCTACGCCATTGTCTATTATGAAGATATTGAACAGAACCAGGCCCAAAATATGCACATCCTTCCACATCTTAACCACGTTTGTTGGTCTTCTTTGGACCTCTTCCATCTCAGGCACTAATTTACTGTAAGTAACCAAATCTGGTTATTTGCCTTTGTTATTAATGATTACTGATTGGAATAAACAATCTTACTAGGCAAGGAAATTAAGGATTCCTGCAGAGAATGGGGTTACAGGAGTGCAGCAAGGGCCTCATTGAACTAGGGAGTTGGGCTATTAGGTTTGGGAAATAGAGATCTCCAGCATGACTGGGGAGCCACAAATAGTAGCTACCATAAAGCTTTCTCCAATGTTGTTCTCTAGTCCCACTGACCACCTCTATGCTGACCACCTCCTGACCTTTCCTTACCCCTTTTCATTCCATTTCTCTTTGCAATGCTGCACCTACCCTGAAAAAACAACACATCCCCAGCTTTTGAGCTCAGGTTGAGTGAGAGTGGAGAATGGAAACATGTGGCAACTCATTCCTTTCACTTTTCTACCCAAAACTGGTTATGAAAAACTAGAACAGTAACGCCTACATGCAAAGAATTTGAGTGCAGATACCGAGCCTGTGTCCAAGAGACAGTAAAGATGAGTTACTGGGTGAAATCTGAAGCCTTTTGGAACATTTTAAGTTTTTAAGCAAAAGGAAACCAAAGAAACATGAGACAAACCAGTCAAACTTTTAAAACAGAGCATTTCTTACCACTTCCCCTTCAAAAATTTGCACTTGCTTTTAGTTTCCTGGACATTAAATTGTCCCAGGCAGTTACTGTGCCTAATGCAGAGGATGAAGTTAAATCTTTAAAACTGAAAGTGAATTTTAGACCTGCGTGGAGTGCAAGTCTCAGCATTACCTTCACTATGGAGTTGTTCCCCATGTCTGCACAGTGCTATTACAGTACTCTCTCCACTATTATTTATTACTTGTATTTCACACTGAAGGAGCACCGTTTAAAACAGGGTACAGATGCGTCTCTCCCTGCCACACACCCCTCTGACTTTCTCTTCCCTTTTCAGGAGCCTCCTGTGCACTCCAGCAGCCTGATATTCCCCTGCCCCCCCCCACACCCCCTCCAGGAACATGAGCACTTACACCTGTTCACTCCACAAGTGAGACAGTGACATTGTTATGTTTTCTGTGCAGACGTCATGGGTTATCACGAGCTTTAAAAACATTCTGTACGTTAGAGGGTCTGACACTGCATAATACATGGATACCTCCACTAAGACGTGCACAGGAACTTCAGATTCTGTCGTTGGGGTAACTTGCAAGTCTGAGCCCTCTAAACTTGGATTTTAGACTATTCTTGTCTATGTGCATTACTCTGTATCTGTCCATGTTACTTTCCATCTCCTTTCCTGACCACCCCCTCCAATACCATTTAAGTCCACCACGAGTTCCCTGCAATGCTGACAAAAATTAACAACCATGAATAACCTGAAGTGCAATTGGCAAATTTCACCAGCTCACTCACCCCTTATTCCGGCAAAGCTTTAATACAGCAAACAAATCCTGGACCATTAGTGAGACACTTCACTGCTTGCTCCTTTCCATTCTGATGAGCAGCTGCTCATCAAACTCTGTTTCTGGATACTAAACAAGAGGGACAGCAACCAAACCACCAACAACCAAACCCTGGATTTTAGAGGAGGGTGTGGAATTCTGAATCATAACACCAGGTTGTCAATCAGTCCTGCCCAATGCATAATGCAAAAAAAAGTGTTATTTGTTTTTCTTGGGAGATATTTATGTATTTATGCACATGCTAATTTTAAATCCATTGATGTCAATGGGCTGGCTCACTAGATTAAAATGCGTCGTTGAATTAGTAGATGCATGAAGAAGTTTTATCAAAGGCTTTGTTTGAAAATTAACTGGGTCAGTTTGTCTGTTCTCATTAATTTTCCATTAAAAAAAATCAATTTGGAGAGTCCCCACTTCCCTTGAAGAAATCTCACTGGGTCTGCCCCAGCATATCTGGTTTATCCACCGAGGGATTACTGTACTCTCAGACTCCCAATCGTTTTGAGAAGATAAAGCTTATGAGGGAAGTTTCAGGGAACTGGACACGTTCTGTCTAAAGGACAGAAAATGGAGGAGACGTAGGGCCATCGACAAAGGGATGTAATCAGTGGAATAGGAGTCAATTATTCTCACCAGTCAGCAAGGGCAGTACAGAAATGAGTTTAACCTGGAGCAGGGAAAACAGACTTTGAAGAAAAATCTCTATAAGGACAGATTGGCAACAAAATAGCTGCCAAGGGAAATTATGGAATCACTGAGGACATTCAAGGCTAGTTTAAAAACCCATCCATCAATGATGCTTTAGGAATAATTAAATCAGTCCCCCCGCAATGCAGAGGGATAGGCTTGACCACCTCTAAACAAGAGATACCTTCCAACCTAAATAAGCATGAAACTGTATCTTTCATTGCTTCTCTTTTTTCACTTACAGGAGGTGGTTTCCCTTTATTCACATTTTCCTTATAACTGTAATGTCAATGCTACATATAATTTTCTAACAATTTTAACTGGAGATGAGTTTGATCTGCATGTTTTCTATCCTCCAAATGGTATAGATTTTGCCTAATGATTTAAAATGCATCTGACTAACTGGAATTCAGGTTTCTTTACATACTTTCTACCCTTTTTAACTCATATCCCTGCCTGCTTTCTGCTTAGGAACCTACCACGTGTCATTCCCCTTTTCTCTAAGTTAGAAAAACACTTCTTATAACACTAAAATCAACATTGTCA
The DNA here is from genome assembly GCF_033958435.1 of Carettochelys insculpta. NCBI lineage: Eukaryota > Metazoa > Chordata > Testudines > Carettochelyidae > Carettochelys > Carettochelys insculpta. The sequence continues at coordinate 22,051,464 of NC_134151.1, forward strand.
ATGGGGTCATGTCCACTGTGGTGGTGTGGTAAGCAAGCACCATGTATTTTTGACCATAACTATGGGACAGGCTCGATGTCAGATGTTTTTAGCAGTTTGGATCAGCTCAGATTTCTTGAACTATTATAAAGGTTTTGTTTCTCGGTAACCAATATTTCCCCGTTAAAAATGCCACCATGCTATTCACTAGGAGAGGGGAGCACAAAGTGGGGGGCAGGCCTTGGGGGGGTGATATTTTGTAAGGGGGCACAACACAATTGGCTCCATCTCATTAAAAATGCTAAAATGTTACTGTTTTATGTATGTTTATTCAGTTATAATAGCAAACGACAACATTTTCACATTGTACATTTTTTCCTCACACGTGCTGAAGGGGGGGTTGGGTTGTTTTTTTTTTTTCATATGAACATAACCAAAATTTCTGTTAGTTCAGATGACATCAGACAGGTTGGGGGAGGCACCCTGATAATTGCAGGGATGAAAAGTGGGGCCCAGCATAAAAAGTTTACTCACCCCTGCCCTAGGATCAGAAAGAAAAGGAATATGACAAAGAAAAATAGTAGGGGAGTCACAAATAACAAGCAGTCTTGTACAACCTTAAAGACTAACAAATTTGTCAGCTAATGAGCTAATCTGAGGAAGTGGGTCTTACCCAGGAAAGCTCATTACCTAATAAATGCGTTCTTTTTTAAAATTTGTTCTACAGGATAGACTACAGGGCTACCCTTCTGAGACTGGCACGGCCATGAGATCTCAACCAAGATCTCACAGAGACATGTTGGGTGAGGTAAAATCTGTCACTGGACTAACTTCTGTTGGTAAGAGACCAGCTTTGAAGGTTACACACTCTTCTAATGCAACAGAAAGGAAGATTTTGTCAATTAAAAATTATTTTTAATAAAGAAAGTTTGGTTAAAGGCGGAAGAAACCACAATTTACTTTGCTCCCTTATCTTGTTGAAAGTTCCCATTCTATTTGTCCACTCCTGTGATCCTTGCTGAAGCAAATCTACTTAAGTCACCAGGCATGTTTCCACAATAAAACCTGCTGGATTGGGCCCCTGAGGAGTTGAATTAAATACTGATCTATAGGACAGCTGGTGTAAATCCTATTCATGGAAGAGATCCCTTGGAAATCAGACATTTCCAGCCCGTCCGGTTTCTGGTTTTTGTTTGTCTATATGTATGTCTGGATGTTTGGAGGATGGGAAGGAATTTATGAAGGTGTTAAGACTTGGTAATTATCCCAAGCTAGGCAATACGGGACCATTTATGCCCCTATAGTATCCTGAATAGTAAACGAGTTAGGATAAGCGAATAGAGACAATGCAACTGGTTTTGTGCAGACACAGACGGACCATGCACCGGGACGCCTGGCTGCCTTCCCCCTGAACTAGCTTTGCAGCCTAGATGCCAGCGAGAGAGCAGCCTCCCCACCACCACCCCCAAGGTGTCACTCATGTGCTAGCTAATGTCAGCTGGATTTAAAGGGGCGGGGGGTGCAAAACAAGGTGGGGTCCATTTGCCCGGCAGAAATCCTCTGGAAACTGCAAGCCACAGCCGCTCTCCTCCGCTGGGGGGGGAGGCGGCGGCGGCGGAAGGGAGGCAGGCAGACAGTGGGGATGTTTAGAGGAAATTTACAATCATTTCCTCTCTGTGGTTTGGTTACAAATCAACAACATCCTGTTCTTTTGTGAGGCTCAGGGGCGCCTGCCAGGCTGATCGCTGGAGTCCTTAAAGCCACAGAGCTTCCCCTTCTCCCCCCCACCACGTACTTTTTAAAAAGTACTAAAAAAGTAGATGTAACTAACACTTTCCAAATGAAAAAAACATCCCGTGCGCGTTCCATGGAAACTGCCCCGGGGCCTCCAGCTGGGTCTCAGAGCACTCAGACAGCTACACAAAGTTACGCAAAAACAAGAAGTCCTGTGGCACCTTACAGACTAACACATATTTTGGATATTTCTTGTTGTTTTGGAAGTTACAAATTAACTGGGCTACCCCTCTGATACAAAGTTACACACACACTCTAAACCCCTCCAGGCCCCTTATATTTACCCAGGGGGCAGGGACAGGAAGCAGGCCATTACCACTTCTGTACCAAGAGATGCTTGGGTTCAGGATCCTGCCTGACGCTTTCCATCACCACGGTGTCATGTTCTGCTTCCAATTAAAAGTAGATCATCTCACACACTTCGGATCCACAGGGGTGTAAACACGCCTGGCGTGGTTAGAATCTTCTCCCATGGCGAAGTGAATCTGGAACGTGCCCCTTCCCCAGTTGTTCCCTAAAGGAACTGATTTTCTTTCAGGCCTTTCCTTATAACCTCAGAAATAAGGGCTCCCTCGATCAATAAACGTGACCGTCTTTTGCCCTGTTGTTTCTCTCCTTTACACACACACACACACACACACACACACACACACACACACACACACACACACACACACACACACACACACACACACACACCTTTTTACATTTTCATTAAAATAGTTTAGGGGTTTTCTTCAAGGTTTACTTTAAGTCATATTATTACAGCCCACAGAGGAGGTTGGGTTAAACACGCAGTTACTCGCAGCAACCCTTCGAGAGCATCAAAGATGGCTCTCATAAAATTAATTTACAATTGAAAAAAGGGTAGTTTTATGTGATTACAGCCGCTTCGCTAATTGCAAAGCAATGGAAGCTTATTGGCACTGAAGTACTGGCATTTTAAACCTTAACCTCAGGCATACAGTAAGCTGTCACCACCAGCAGTTTTGTAACTAAATATAGATCCCCTTGATTCAATGTGTATATTACTCAATTGCCACAGGTCAGCTCCTGAAATGCAGCAGGAATGGAACATTCAAGGTGGTTTGCTAATCAACAAATGGTTGCAAGCTAAAATCGTTTGTATATCTGCTTGATTTTTTTTTTTTAAAACAACAGCCCTAACCTCTTACTTAATAGACCCAACTGGATTTTCCACAGCAAATTATTTCTAAAGCAGTGAAACATTTTGTTTTAAATTGGTGATATTTAAAAAAGCAGCAGCAGAAAAAAAAAGTTTTGTTCTGTTTTGGTTTTGTGTAACAAGCCCAATTCCAAAGGAAAAAATATACAATAAGGGAAATTGAATCAGTTATGTTTGCGTTTTAAATTGTGGAATTTCATTTACTGTCGAGGCTCGTCTAAGATCACCTACACTTCTACAGCTTAATTATTCCATAACAAACATGAATTGTCCTCTGCTCAGATCTCAGCATCTAGTGCACACAAATGAAAACAAGTTTTCTTTGTTATTCTGTTAGCAGTGTAGTATGGAAATGTGATCTGATCAGAACTGGGTAGGCTCTGCCTGACTCCTCTTTTTTTTGTTTTTGTATTTTTTTTCAAGTGTCTGCTTTACTGTTAACTAATAGATCACAAACCAGCTTTGCAGAGAAAAAGTCTTTCCCATTTGGAAAGAGTTAAGCCATTGCTATTTAAAATTTAATAGGACAGTGCTGTTAAGGAGTGGTGCTCTATTTTTCCTACCAATTGCTGTTGATAGCTTGCAGTTCTCTTTATGAACTATAATACACAGAGGGGTGAAGAAAGCAATCAAGACTAGTACTTGCATTTTCAGGAACACACAGGCCTACAATTTATTTTTCGCTGTAGTAACATGATTCCATAGAGGCTAATAAAATGCTGCTTTAGGACTGCTCTAACATTTTATAATAATATTTTTACCTGATGGTGCTGTGTTTGTCAGAAAAGAAATCTGGAAATTCAGGCTGTTTTCTTTCCTAAACCATAAATATAATTATATACATTTAAACAACTGGTGATAGTGGACACTAATTTACAGAATCCTCATCTGCTTTTACATTTTCTTTTTTCCCTGTTTCATTTTTTAAAGGAAAATATAACTATCATAAGCACTCCTTGCGAACCCACAAGAAAAACAACTGATTTGTTACAAGTTAAGCAGAAAATGAACAATACTGCCATACTGTATTTTTTACTATATAGCATAAGAATTCTGGGATAAGAACTTATATTTATTTCTATGTTTCAATAGTATCTAACACAAAATGTAACTCAAATTAAAAAAAACCAAAAACTATTTTTGACTCCCCATAGCCATGTATTTGCATTTATTCATTTAGTTACAAGAAATATCTAAGTCACATGGGAATGCCTGGGAACCCAGCCCACCAATTAAGTTTATAAGCAGAATGGTGTTTCTGGAGTTTATTGAGTTGAGCAGCAAATAAATATCGGGGGAAAATAAAATATGTTAATGGAGATGACGTAATCAATTTGAGATACAGAAATCTATTTCTCATAGGTTGTTCAACTGCACAACAGCTGAGATCAAGTTGACAAGTAGTCTTCTAGGGATGCTGAGTGGGCACAATTTCAGGCTTGGATTCTGTGGTTACAACGTCCTTGTCAGGGGGGAGACAGGGGACAGGACAGACTATTCTGCCAGCCTGGGAGCCAAAGAGAACCACAGGTCTTGTCTGTGTCCAGCAGCCTCAGAAAGACTCCCCTTTAACCATTGTCACTGAGACACGTCTCTTTTCTACCATGTAGGACCCTACGTGCATACAATACAAGGGCAATTTCTCTACCTTTGATATTCGCATTTCTATATCACACACCCTGAATGAGACACATCCAGCTTAATTTACTTCATTAACTGATTTTACTAATGACAAGTAACTTCCTTGTCCTATTTTTTTTGGCAGCTTTATATACCCTAGATTCTGTAAATCTCCCCTCCAACCCATCTGATGAAGTGGGTCTTACTCATGAAAGCTCATGACCTAATAAATTTATTAGTGTCCACACTAGCCCAAATCTTTGAAATGGCCATGCAGATGGCCATTTTGAAGATTACTAATGAGGCGCTGAAATGCATATTCAGTGCCTCATTAGCATGCCGGCGGCCATGGCTCTTCGAAATTGCCACTTTTCGCTGCCACGTGGCTCGTTAAAACAGGACCCCGCCAGCTTCAAAAACCCCTTATTCCTATCTGCTCATAGGAATAAAGGGATTTCGAAGTTTCTGGGGTCCTTTTGAAAAGGACCCCCATCTGGACGAGCTGCACAGCAGCAAAAAGGGGCAATTTCGAAGAGCCACAGCCGCCGGCATGCTAATGAGGCACTGAATATGCATTTCAGCACCTCATTAGTAATCTTCAAAATGGCCATTTGCATGGTCATTTCGAAGATCTGGGCTAGTGTAGACGTAGCCTAAGGGTATGCCTACACAGCAGCATTATTCCTGAATAGGCTATTCCAGAAGAGGTATTCCAGAATAGCTTATTCCAAAACACCCAGCTACACACAAAATGCATTTCAAAATAATGCTCAGCTATTTTGAAATACAGCATCTACACACAAGAGAGCCTATATTGAAACAGAGCCATTGGACGCACTATAGGGTTTATTTCAAAACGGGTTCTATTCCCTGTGTACACAGCCCTTATTTTGAAATACGCGCTATTCCTCAGACAATGAAGTTTACCAATTTTGAAATAAGGCATCTGCTATTTTGAAATTGTAGAATAACTTTGCTGTGTAGTCATACCCTAAGGTGCCACAGGACTGCTTATATTTATTGCAGTCTGTCTCTAGTCCTTATCTTGCTGGGTTATGGTTGCAGAAGTGCTATTGAAGTCAAGGGATTTCTGCTCTAAGTCAGTGACAAAAATACACTGACAACGTATTTGTTGAGTTCAGATTTTCATTTAGAGACACAGCCAGAACACAGCATCTGTACATCAACTTGTTACCCTGGAAAAAAGGAGACAAACTGCACAGGAATTTTGAACCTCAGTGGTTCTGCTCCTAATACTGGCAACAGTTTGAGAAGCAAAAACTGGGAGGGGAGTATTTGCAACAACGACTAGACTTCCACACACAGCAAATATAGTATCCACTATCATTTATTAGCCCAAGCACACAAACACATATGCGCACACAGGTGCTGAAACTAGGAGTACAGGGGTGCTGCAGCACCCTCTGGCTTGAAGTGATTTCCATTATAGAGTGGGTTTTCAGGTGGGTTCAAGACTTCTCAGCACCGCCACTATAAAAATTGCTCCAGCCGCCCTGTATATGAGTAATTTCTCACACATACAAACACACACAAAGAATCCTACTGGGGGTCAATGGGACTCTTCACATATATAAAATTATTCACATACTTAGGTGCCTGTAGAGTCAGGTACATGGTGATGGCAGAAAGTAGCAGGGCTAGCTTATATGGTTTACAGTTGAAGGCTGAACTTGGAGGGTATTAGCATATACCTGTAATACGAACCATGGAGAACTAAGCAACTATGACAGCTGCTTGGGAGAAGAGTATTTCCCATTGATGTGAGCACCTCTCATCTGAACGAAGGTAAGCTTATTCAGAGACACTGCTTTGCAGAGTACCAGTTTGTGCCTGCAAAATGTAAGCCCTTTGAGTCAGGGAACGCATCAGGTCCCTGGCACAGCAGCCCGGCATTATGTACAACTGGGCTTGGGTTGGGTTGGTATTTTAAAAAGCACACATCTAAGAAACCGTGGTATTCTGTATAGCCCATTCGCTTCTCATGCGCCATCTCACGGCCTTCAGTCTAAGGGCAGAGACACTATGCTCTCCTTCCCCACACCTGAACAGACACACAGGCAGCCCAACTCATGTTCCCTCTTTGATTCAAGAATGAAACTGAGCACGTGCCTTGAGCCAGGTAAAGCAAGAGAACAAAATGCTAAGGAAGGAAGGAAACCAAGCTGTCTGAGTTGATTATGCAAAACTGATGTGACTTGTCGGATGTGATTAATGCCAGGATACGAGCAACAGGTGCCTGATGAGGCAAGAGGAAAAGCCAGAGCTTTGTTTTGCATAGCAGGGCTGGACCAATGTCATGTCTCCGTTTGTAAAACAGAGATAATGTCCTAACTTCTCCTCTCGAAAGTGAGAGCTGGTGAAGGGCTGCCTCCCAGAACAGAGAGCCTAAGGAGATGAGGTTCTAGATCGTGGTGGGCACCCTGTGGCCCACATGCCACATACGGCCCACTGGGGCTCCACCTGCAGCCTGCTGACCCCCCAGCTGCCCACTTCTTCCACATGCCTCTCACCCATCAGAGTCACACAGCTGTTTGCAGCATTCCATCTCTGGGTGGGAGGGGGAAAAAGCAGGTACGGAGCATGAATCAAGCAATTAGCATGCTCCGAAAGTGCTGGGAGGAGCAGGTAAATTCAGGCCTTCAATGTGTAAGAGGCATGGGGGAGGAGGTACCTGGGGGGTTGTCCATGAGGTTGCAGGTGGAACACCTGTGGGCTGTGGGCTGGTGTGGCCCACTAAGGTGAATGAGGTCCACTCGTGTGTCCAGCCCAACTATTCCTAGTTGCCCAACCCTGTTCTAGATCATCATGCTCTGTGATCTAAGGAGGATAGCACAAGATGCAGTAGAAAAGGGAAAGGATATGTACTGTGGCTCTGGGAAAGGCTGTATGAGGGGAGAGAGAGAACTCCCCTCAGCCCTCTGGGACTCATGCAAAATTTATGAAATGGTCTTAAGAGCTTTTCAGAGTTCCACCCAGCTCACATCTCTAGGCACCCAATGCAGCAATATTCCTACCAGAGCTGGCCTTCTGACTGGCTCCACAGGTTAGTCTAGAGCTGGCTGTGGCTCAAGGTTGCAGATCTGTACTTCTGCCAAACTGACAGACTAGTACGTTCAAAAGTTCTCCGGCATCAAACATATCTCATGGAACTGAAAGGGACCTCAGGAGGTCATCAAGTCCAGTCCCCTGCCCGCACAGCAGGACCAAGAACCATCCCCAACCGATTTTTTTAAAATCTAACCTGCTGCAGACTCTTGTGAGGCCCCCTCAAGGGTTGAGCTCACAACCCTGGGTTTACAAGGCCAATGCTCTAACCATATGAGACCTACATATGCTATTACACACACACACACGCACAGAGGAGCACCCTTAATTTCATCTACTTCATTTATCATTAGAATCACAAAATCATATTACGCTTCAGCACCATAGACTGAATTATTTTACAACAGGGTCACAGCTATTTCCAAGCCTGTGGCACAGCTTCTCAGTAGACACCAGAGAAAGAGATTGCATGTTGCAGGCTAAAAGCCAGGATACAAGATGCCTCTGAGTCAGGCCATAAAACTCTGCAATGCCCTCTGTTTGCATGCCCCATTTTCAACAGGAGGTTTCCATTCTGCAGTTTCCCTTTATGTATTCTGTTTGGAAATAGCTAGCAAATAAAAGAAGAAAAATCTCAGTATTACATCTGCCATAGATGGCAAAAGTGCCTATACAGGCATTCCATTTCTGAAAAGACGACCAAATCGTAAGTCGCTCCTCCCATGTGCAATTGTTTGAGTTCATACACACTGTGATTAGGCATATAATATAAATAAATGCACAGACAATTTCCTACTTAGATGCTCAACAGGACATTCCTGCTCACAAGTATCCCATGTGCAGGCTAAGCCACCATAATGCTTCACACCTGCTAGGGGGAGTCCCAGATCTGCCTGGGGGATGCCAAAGGGCTAAATTCTGCATGTATGCCTTGGAGTTGGCATAAAGATGATAAAATACAAGTAGCTAAAGATTGCCACTGACTACACATCTGAAATGTCTTGACAGCATAAATGATGACGGGGTAGTCAATTACATTTTGTCAGGGTATACTCAAGGCCCAGACTCCAGAGAAAATAATGATAATGGTAAGTAAATTACAAAGATTTCAGGGTTCACTTGAAAGCATCTGGAGGTCCAGAGTTGACCCATTTTCCATTGACTACCCCTGAATTATGCATTCCCCTGGGACTTGCAATTTCACTTACTAAATTGATTTCATGTTTGCCTTTTCCAGGTGGTAGATTATGAACCAGGCATTTCCTAAAACTGTCACTATGGGCCTAAATGCACACACCACTCTTTGGAGATATGCTGGCCCGCATTCTCAGCTCATGCAGATTTGCAGGCCCATGTCAGAAGGCCAGCCAGTCCAAAGTGAGCTGGCAAGGAGATTGGTGTCTGCTAGTTAAACTCTTCACTTAAGTCAGATTCTTCTGGCCCAGCAGATTCTAGCTACAGAAGGAAGTGGAAAGGAAAGGAAAGGACTTTTCTGAATGTTACCAAGTCCACAGCTTTGCTTCCTCTAAGCTGTACTTGTTAAAAAAAAAATCATGGTGAAGGTGGGGTCATATTCCTCCACGCACCGAGCTTTAACTTTTGAGTCTTTAAAAACCTAAAGTGTCCTTTCTAAATATAAATACATTTAAAAGAAAAAAAAAACAACAGTTGGTCTTAGCAGTACCCTTGATAGGGCACATGGATTAATTATGAAATTCCCTGAAGCCCTCTGCAGATATCAAGTTATTTCTTACTTGCAGTGGGGATTTATTCATTCAAAGACTTATACTGTAATTTCCATTTCAACAATTTACTGAGGGACGGGGTTGATTTTCCATCACTAGCTATTTTAAAATCAGCACTGGGGGTTTCTCTAACAGACTTGCTCTGTGAAATTTTTTTGGGGGGGCCTGGAGTGGGGCAGGGAAATTCTATGGCCTGTGTTATACAGAAGATAAGATGAACTGACCACAGGATACCTTCTGGCTTCTGAATACAGTAGGGTCGCAACATTCATGAGGGTTTGGTGTTCAGAACCCTCAAGATTGCTGATTTTCATGAATACGGGGGGGATCAGAGTCCCGGGGAAGCAGCAGACGCTGGCGCTTCTGGCCCTGGAGAAGCAGCATTTGCGAATAATTGAATTCGCGGATGTCGCACTCGCGAATGTTGCGACCCTGCTGTTCTTGCATGTATGTAATTGAGAAGAAAAGCTACACTTTAGTGAATGCTACCATAAGACGTTGGGAACCCCTGCTCTCTGACAATACACTAGATTGGGCCCCCTAGTTCACTCTTTTTGGAAACATGTGTCTATAACTACTATTATTTTGCCTATGTCTATTCGGCTTGCAGGTTTGGGGGGTAAGTTCTGACCAATGGCTAAAGTGGTGAGACACACAACACACAAAAAGGGCTTCACCGTGTGGGCATTTGAATGTGCATGCACATGCACTCAGCTTGATGACATACACAGCATCAGATTAGTGTGTATGCATGTTCTGCTTAATAAGTGGCACAGCTGTCAGAAAGACACTCTCCATTGGTCCGCTGCCATCTGGTCAGAGCCATACTTAGCACTCACCTGAGGATTTCAACGTTGGCTTTACCCACAATAACCTAATAACTAACAGCAGAAAGTTTGTGCTGTGTAATTTGGAACGTCGTTCATGTAAAAAAGACAAAAGAATTTGGGAACTTAAAAACTGGAGAGTAAGAGACCCTGAACCCCCAGGATGACTGAGCCTGGGGCTACTCAAAACAAAAAGAGTTCTCAGCCATGCTTGTCCCAGTTTCCATCACTTGGCACTACAGTCAACAGGCAACCAAGACTTCCAAGTGACATTTGAGATTATTGTATATGCTGGGTGTGTTGGTGGCTGAGTTATGCAGAGAGAGTTGCATGGATCTGCATGAGTGGTGAATGAAGGTTGTGCTGCAGTAAGAGACTGTGTGTGTTTGGCATGTGTGTGTGTGCTGGCTGTATTGTGTGTGAGTTGTGTTCTGCTGGAAAAGTTGTGTGCGTGGTGAATAAGGGGTTTGTGCTGCGGTGAGAAATGGAGTTGTGTTTGGGGTTAACGTATGCACTGGTAGTACTCAGAGTTGTGTAAATTTGCCTGTGGAGAGTTTGGTTAACTTGCATGGGAGATTTGTGCATGAGTTGTCTTCTGCTGGAGATTTATGTTGGTATGTGTAAGGAACAGTTGGCCAAATAACACACCATCTGTGCGGTCTCCCCTTCTATAAAATTAGCTGTAGAATAAAAAAGGAGAATTACCTCTGCTATCATAATAGGCTAGGAATTTTAGCATGGCATACGTGCTTGACTTACGGCAGCAGCACTTACACAAAAATTGATATAGAGAAGACTAGCCTGGCCCCTGCACAAGGACAGCACGCATATTTGCGTAGCTGTGCACCGCGTGCTGTAGTTCAGAAAGTCAAACTAGCTGAAACTTAAAAACAGGATAGTAAGACCATAAAAGACTCACTGATGATTCAAGCTGGTGATATTCTAAACAAAAAGCGCCCTCGACCATGCATGAACATAGCCATTTCCATCATCTCAGACACACTCAACAGATGTAATACACTAGAGAGTGACATTCATGGGATGTTAGATAGACCACGGGTAAATACATAAGTAAAGTAAATAGGAATTAACACAGAGCACAAAATTTCCATTTCAAATGCCATTTGTAATCAATTGCTAAACTAATCCCATGCACAATACTAAATCCTGAAACTGTATTGTCACCGAGATCACAGTCAGGAGTAATCCAAACTCAGAATAAAGACAGTAGAGGAGGACCACAGTCATATATCTGCCATTCGTCAGGAGTCCATCAGCATGTGCCCATTCAAGACCAGTAGTTAAAAAGAGACAGTGATGCACTGAGTTTTATGTGAGCAATTAATTTACAGCACAAGAAAGGTGTGCAATGGGCAGTTTGTATGCCACTAGCATTTCTAATTGTTGCAAGTTTCAAAGCCGCAGCTCCTGGAATCATGTGATTAGGTGAAAAACTCAGCTCTCCTGTAAATAAAAATCAAGTAGTAAGTTTCAAGTACCATGGCTGAAGAGAAAAATTGAAAAATCGAAAAGGGGTCAAGAGAGAGAGAGAGAGAGGACAAATAAAAAGAACCTAAATCTATTATTTTAATTTCATTATTATTCAAACTCATGATCTTTCAAAGCCTGACCCTTGAGCTGTGTGCTTGAGGTTTGCCATGCCAGGCCAATATTGCACAAGCCCAAAAGTGAGTTGCTACAACAGGGGCTGACAACGTTGAGGAATCATAGAACAACAGAGCTGGAAAAAAACTAAAAAAGCCATCCAGTCCAGCCCCCTGCCCTAGGCAGGACCAAACCCATCAGATCAGCCCAGCCAGGGCTTTGTCAAGGTGAGACTTAAACACCTCCAGGGAAGGTAGACCATTCCAATGCTTCACCACCCTCCTAGTGAAAAAGTTTTTCGTAATGTTCTACCTGGACCTTCCCAACCACAACTTGAGACCATTGTTCCATGTTCTGCCATCTGTGACCACTGTGAACAGTCTCTCCCCAGCCTCTTTGCAACCTCCCTTCAGTAAGTTGAAGGCTGTTATCAAGTCCCCCATCAGTCTTCTCTTCTGCAGACTAAACAGTCCCAATTCCCTCAATCGTTCTTCATACATCATATGCTCCAGCCCCTAATTATTTTGGTCACCCTCCACTGGACCCTCTCCAGTGTATCCACATCCTTCCTATAATTGGGGGCCCAGAACTGGACATAGTACTCCAGATGCAGCCTCACCGAAGCTGAATAAAGAGGAATAATCACTTCTCTGGATCTACTGGCAACGCTCCTCTTGATGCAACCTAATATGCCATTAGCCTTCTTGGCTACAATGGCACACTGTTGACTCATATCCAGCTTTTCGTCCACTACAATTCCCAGGTCCTTTTCTGCAGAACTACTACTAAGCCAGTCGGACCCCAGCCTGTAACAATGCTTGGGATTCTTCCCGCCCCAGTGCAGGACTCTGCACTTGTCCTTATTGAACCTCATCAGATTTCTTGCGGCCCAGTCTTCCAATTTGTCTAAGTCACTCTGGACCCTATCCCTACCCTCCGGCGTATCTACCTCTCCCCCAGCTTAGTGTCATCCACAAACTTGCTGAGGGTGCAATCCAACCCCTCATCCAGGTCACTGATAAATACGTTGAACAGAACAGGACCCAGAACTGAACCTTGGGGCACTCCACTAGAAACCGACCACCATCCCAACATCGAGCCGTTGATCACTATCCGCTGGGCCCGACCTTCTAGCCAGCTTTCTATCCATCTTACCATCCATTTATCCAATCCACATTCCTTTAACTTGCTGACAGGAATACTGCGGGAGACGGTATCAAAAGCTTTGCTAAAGGCAAGATAAATCACATCCATTGATTTTCCCCTATCCACAGAGCCAGTTATCTCATCATAGAAACTAATCAGATTCATCAGGCATGACTTGCCCCCCATGAATCCATGATGACTATTCCTGATCACATTCCCCTCTTCCAAGAGCCTCAAAATTACTTCCTTGACGAGCCCCTCCATGATTTTTCCAGGGACTGATGTAAGACTGACCAGCCTATAGTTCCCTGGATCATCCTTCTTCCCTTTTTTAAAGAGGGGCACTACATTTGCTTTTTTCCAGTCTTCCAAGATCTCTCCTGATCTACACGCCTTTTCAACGATAATGGCCAAGGGCTCATCAACGACATATGCCAACTCCCTCAGAACCCTTGGATGAATTAGGTCCAGGCCCATGGACTTATGTACGTTTAGCTTTTTTAGATAGCTCCTAACCTGTTCTTTCCCCACCAAAGGCTGTCCACCTTCATCTCAGAGTGCATCACTTATCACTTTAGTCTGGGAGCTGTCCTTGTCCGTGAAGACAGAGGCAAAGAAAGCATTAAGGACTTCAGCTTTCCCTACATCATCTGTCACTGGGTCACCTCCCTCATCCAGTAGGGGCCCCACGCCCTCTCTGATCACCTTCTTCTTGCTAACATGCCTGTAGAAACTTTTCTCGTTATCTTTCACATTCCTCACAAGTCGCAATTCCAGTTGCACTTTCGCCTTCCTGATAACTGCCCTACATTCTCGACCTAGACATTTATGTCCCTCCCTAGACATCTGTCCAAGTTTCCACTTTTTGTAAGCTCCCTTTTTGTGCCGAAGTTTTCCAAGGATTTCCCCCGTAAACCAGTCTAGTCTCCTAGCCAGCATATTCAAACCTGGAACTAAAAGAGAACTTGATGTAGCTCTTGAGCAGACCCTTTTGATCAAAGCTCAGAGTGAAGACACTGGGCTCCTAAGGAAGTCAGAGGTGGAGGGGATACAAAATGGATTGCCTTGACAGAAAATCTTCTCATTTTTTTGAAAACATGATTAAAAAAAGCTTATTCATTATGAAACTTATGTGGATACTAACTATATTGTAAGCCTCACCATTTCTAGCTCTCTTCTCCCAAGCACTCAGGAATTAAACTTTTATTTCCTTTCTTAAGTGCAGTGGTTTAATCCTTGGTGGATTCTCTTCTTCTGTGTTCACTGTTAGAACCTATATCAAAAGATTATAGGCTCTTGCTGTGCTGTGCCTACAGTCATACTGTTGAATCAGCCTTCTTCGAATCAGTCATATATATAAAATGTATGTCGGGTACAACATACAGAGAGAGAGAGAACAAACAAAAAAAAAAACCAACAAGCAGATCTTTTTGTTGTAGGACTTTGTTTTACAAAAAAAATACACATTGGGCCCAGGCTCAGGGGTATATTTGCATCTCCATGCGCACATCACTGATGTGATAAGGAATACAGGTTTCGCTGTTATCCAAGTGCAGGGATAATAGATTTTTCAATGCATCCATTAAAAGGTAAAAGGATACTTCAGGTCAGTTTTGTCTTATGTGCTCCAATTGTTAAATGTGTTATTATAAAGTATTGCCATGAGAACATAAATTACTTGTTCTTTTCTGTTTCTCCCTCTCTCCCTGCCTTCCTTTTCATTTGCAGATGGTCCAATAACAACCCTTGTGCATAATTGGAAAGGTTCCTTGTCCTCGAAACATACAAACACATGATTGAATAACAACTGCAATCTATAGGGTTTACTTTTATTTGAGATGAAAAAATTATTTTGCATATTTCACCTAATGCACAACACTGCATTCATCCTAAACAGTAGATAAATAAAGAATAAAACATTTTCAAAATGCTCTGCAAGGTCTTAATGATATGTTCCATTGATTGTACTGGGGAAAAAAATCTGCTAGGCGCATGAAAAGCATCCACTTCAATGACTACCATGCATTCAACAACAAAATACTATTTATAATAATTTCTACTTTCATACTGCTTGTCTGTGCAAGGATCCTGAAGAAGGTTGTAAAGAGTGATCGGTTTTATATTGACTTTATATTCCCCTCCACAGAGCAGTAAAATGTCTCTGGTTACACATGAGAACTGGAAGCACTTGATTTTCAGAAATTTGCTCAGCACCTATAGTTAGGACAAGATTTTCAAGGGAGCTGAAGCAGGACAAGCATGCGTTGGGTGCTGAGCACCTGAAAATCTGACCCTGCTTCTCATTGTCTTCAATGGACTCTGAATGATTGGATCAGGCCACATTTGTCTTGCACAAAACTGCACAGGAAGCCAACAGCTGGGCTGAGAACAGAAATCTCACTCAGAATCCTAGTGCCTACCACAAGACATCCTTATCCTTGGGATAAATTTAGGGGTGGCAGACTAAATCAATCAGTGAAGAATGGCATGGTGGATTACACTCTTAAACTATATCTACATTCATTGCATCTCAGATGTATTGTCCCTTACAGCCTTAGCGGTAACGATCAGCGGGGATGTGCTATTGGGATGACATCGCTGTCTAGCTATGCTGCACTAAAAAGATCGAACTGAGAGCCCAGCTACTGGAAGATGACGTAGCAAGCGACTTTCCAGCAACGAGAGGATTCACATTAATTTTTTGCTCTCCCACCCACACAAAATGCCACATTCTGGTGGCCAGCATCAGCTCCAGACCTTTCCCTTCTTTCTCCCATCTAGTCACATTCATGCACATAGGCACCATGTAAACAAGCAAGGACACCGGCCCTGCCTGCCTGCCAAAAGAAATGATCTGCTTTCCTCCTAAAGAAAGGCCATTTTCGCTGTACCTTATTTTCCCTTCTCCCTCTCCAGAGCATGACGCAAGTTCTCATTGTTCGTCAACAAGGCAGGAAGCGCCTCTGCTCTTGTCTGGGAAGTGCCATGCACTCCACTGGGGGGCTAAACCAAGAATGAATGAATGATAGAGAGACTCCCAGTCATTTCACTCCTGGCCGAGATACCCAACGCCTAAAAGAGCAAGCTACAGATTTTAACTGAGAAGGCAAAACCAGCACTGATGCTCGCGCACCACGATCAGTCCCTTTTCCTCCTATTGAGCCCTATGTTCCTGGGGCTGGGAGAAAGCGGGGGGGCGGGTTTGGAGGAGAAAATAATCGCAGCAGAAACCAGGGGCCCCCGAGGGCCCGGGCTGGGCAGAAGGTCAGCAGCCCTGCCCGCTGCAGCTCAGCAGGACACCCCGGGGCGCGCTGGGCCTGGCCCAGGCAGGACAGGCCGGGCCGGGCGGAAGGCCGCCTGGGGACGGGAGGGGGGATTTCACGCTGTCCCTACAGCGCTGGGGTGAGGCGACACGGCGCCCGCCGAGCGGCAATGCAATGCAATGCAATGCAGCGCCGCTAGAACAACGCTCACGCGCGCCTTGAGCGCTGCAGGGACTCGCCGGCAGGCTCCTGCGTGGGGCTCAGGCACGAGCAACTTGCTCTTTTCCGACCCCTCCCCGCGACATCACTCCCGCTCTTCCCCTCCCCCTTATTCTCCTCATTGCACATACACCCCGCGCTTGCGGCAGTTTGCTTTACCTTCAGCCCAAGCCAGGGGGGTGTGGTGCATGCGCAGCTGTTGCCTGCCCTCCATTCATAAAAAAAAAAACCCAACCCAACCCAACCCACATGTAGCCTTTGGAACTTGCAACAAGTTCCCTTCCGGCCCCCCATTCATAAAAGAGAGAAGAGCATGCGCCTTGGGGCTTCAGTGCCCACCCATTCATAGAGTTGGGAGGACAGGCATGCGCAGAGGGGGTCCCTTTCCTCCCATTCATAAAATAGCCATTTTCCCAGGCAGCAGTTGTTGCAACATCGAGGGCCGAGGCGAAGCAGGGGGAAGCTACCGCTGCTGTCAGCACAGCACTTGCAGGTCCTTCCCTGAGATCCAGGGTGTTTCGTGCCAGGAATTTTGCAGGTCCAGCCCTTTGATCTGTCTCGGATTTAGGATTAACTCGCCTGCTGAGAGATGATCTTGTCTGAACTGTTTAAAGTAAGTGGGAGACTCAATGTTCGTGGCTCTATATAAATAGAAAAACTAATCCCGTCCCCTCCAAAGCGATTCTTTGCTCCCTTTTTAGGTGTGTTTCTCTGTTCCCCTTGCATGACCACTGATCACCGACATAGCTGGGGGTAGTACGGTTTTCCTAACAGCACTCTATGGACACCTCTGTGTTATGCCCGGCTGCCTGCTGACCTAGTGGGAAATCTGCATTCTTGCCAGACATGTAGTAGCCTGGGGGTTCCTGCACATTTCGCCTGTGGCCCGCGGATCCTTCCCCTGCTCTCCTGTTAACTGCTGCATTTGGCGCAGGGACTCGGCCGGCGCTTTTACCCGACTTGGGTTGGGATTAGTTCCGTGGTTGGTTGGTTGGTTGAAATAATCGCATTGGGCTGCTTTTGATGGCGGAGACGTCGCCCCTGCCCCGCTGCCCCCCACACGCACCACCCCCTCGGTTCACCCATACAGACTGGACCTCGGTGGGGAGCGCAAATGGATCTTCGGCGTGTCGCCCCCCGCAACCCCCCCTGTCCGGCTGTGTAGCTGGTGGCTCCGGAGCTGTCTCCATAATAGGCCACCTAAGCGCTGCGCCGCGGGGCTGTCAGCTCTGCGCTGGCTGACCTTTGCTCTTGGCGTTTTCTTTCGTGCCGCTGTCCTGCAATTCCGCTTGTCTGTTTCTTCTCCCTCTTTGCTCGGTGCCCCCACCCCCGGCGGGGGTGTTGCTGCACTTACCCCTTGGGAGGGGGCCGGGGTGACCCGATTGCAGGGGGAGCTCACTGAGGCAGATTTGTGCCAGGAACCATTTGTATTTGCACGCGTATTTTCTCCATAGAGAGGTATTTAGAAATGTCTTGCGTGCCCTTCTCCCTCAGTTGCGCAGCAGGGACCAGCGAGGGGTTCATTTTCTGGTGCCAGTCCTGTGACCAGAGTGCAAAGACAAGGCTGGGCCCGATATAGTGTGAAAAGTCATGATCAGAAAGGAAATGGGGAAAACAGAGGGACACAGGCGAGGCACAGAAGTCCAGGAGGCCAGCAGGATCGGAAATGGCAGTGCAAGCAGGAATCAGCAGTGAGCCCAAGGGGAAGGGGCTCCAGTCCTTCTTTCTCGTGCAGCAATAATTCATCACGGGGGCTGACCTTTCTGCAGTATAACCTTTCCAAAAAAGGAGCTGATTTCTCACTGTCAAAATACTGTACGGCCGCGCTTTACTGAAAGCAGGGTAGAGGGCACAACCCTCAGGCATTCCCCCCCCCCCCCACTAAATAATCTCTTTTAGTCTTCAAAACTCCTCGAATTCCCCTTGTTCCATAGCTCAGTTGGGCTTTAAAAATGGAAACCCTGCACATTCAATATTAACTCAATCCTCTCTGCTTTTGGCTGTCAAAGAATAAAGCTGTCAGTGGTGCAATGAATCACAATTACCTTCATGACTAGCGCCTCCTCCTTAATATAAAAATGAATGGTCAAGGAAGGAGGGGTTGCTCTCATTATTGGAACCCTATTGGGACGTCTCATTGATAGATGTACCATATTCCCCAGGCTGTATTTGTTCTGTAGAGTGGAGGGACTCTATTGCTATTGCAAAATTAAGGAAACATTTTCTGAATCTGAAATCCCCAGTGACGTATGTAAAGGAGAGGAAACAATTTGTTCATCTCCGAAAAGAGCAAAAGAGAAATAGCTTTCTCTCTCCCAGACCAGGCTGGGGAAATTCTCTTTTAAAAAAAAGTGGCCAGCAGAAATGACCTTAACTACAGTTTCCCACCATCTTCACTTGAATAAAGCAGAAAGTTCATCATCAGACATGTTGACCATACAACAAGTGTCTAAAGTCTTTTAGGCAAATAACTGTCCAAACAGCATGAGGGTGGGGGACAAGTGTTTTTTTGTTTTTTTTCTTAAATTTAAGATGTAATGCAGTGTATAATTCCTGTCATTTACTAAAAGATCCTCTGGTAGTATTCATCAGTTAATGTTAACTTATAAAATTCTAAGTGTGTTCTTTGACATATTGTATGTTCACATTTATTTTAGTTAAACAAGAAGAGAATCTACTGCAGACCTGTTACTTTCACAGCTGAAAATTCTCCGTCCAAACCTTCAGGGACTGCACAGGGTGCCTTTTGGAATATTTACAAATCTGTCTTTTCAGCTTCTCTATTTAAGGGTCCTTGGCATGGATTTGATACCTCCTCTTAAAGTCAGATTTCTCTTTCCCCTGGCTCCCACAAGCTTTTTGTTTTCTCCCCCATCCCCTCCCATGCCCTATTCTTTCAGTGGAAAAAAACCTGTAATTATCTTCACATAGGTAAAGCCATTAGGCAAGAAGAGAATGCAAACCTCTCATTCATTTGTATGTACAAAGAGTGCTAAACACTACAGAAAATATTAGGCACCAGTTTTCTTTGTTAAAGAGCTTACAGTTTAAATCAAATCTGACTTAATGAAGTTTGAAGCTATAGACATTCTAGTCACGCAGATAAATGTGTACTTTCTACACCACTTTTTGGTAGGGAGTGTCTCCTTTAACTTAGTGCCCAGCTTTTTATGATGCTTTTTTTGCACCAGTAAGCCAGTTTTTCTCTTCCCCTTATAACTCCTCTGTCCTTTATCCTTCCAACTACATTTTCAGAAGATGTCATATAACCTTTAGATTCCTGCTGGTAACAGCACATCATAGATTCTATGATTTACTACTGTTAGTGTGACCAGATAAGAGGTTCTAACTAAAGGCCAGGTTAGAATTTCTTCAGATATCATTCAACTGTTTGTCTGTGTGATTCAGAATGAGTTAGGGGTTGTTTTTGTTTATAGCTCTTGTAGTTACACAGTGAACCTGAGTCACCATTCTGAATCCTTCCTGTACTGTCAAAGATCATTTAGCGGATGCAAGGCTTTACCATTCCTATCTATATTGGACTGCTCTTTGCGTGTCCCCTATGTTAAGTCCGTAAGTTTTTCTTCTATCAATACTGTGCTATGGAAGGATTATTTCAGTTAGCCCCCGTGACTTGTGCCTCTGGCTGCCTCATGGTATGCCTATTATGAGGTACGGCCTCGCATCATTCTTGAGACCTTCCAGATACCTGTCTTCAGTTCTGCATAATTTTGGACATAAGGAGGTGCTGAGATTTGTCTAAGTTCAACCTTACCCCACCCAAATAAGAATTCAATTTGCTCGGGAGGAAATTCGGCAGGTATAACTGACTGCTGTTCTTTCTAGAAAAACAACAAGAAGTCCTGTGGCACCTTATAAACTAACAGATTTTTTTTTTTTTGGAGCATAAGCTTTTGTGGGCAAAGACCCACTTCGTCAGAGGCATCTTTCTAGCATGATCTAGCAATTGAATGACAGGTCTGTGAGTCAAAAGATCTGGATTCTGTTCCAGGCTCTGTCACTGGCCCATTATCTGAGTTGGGCAAGTCTCTAAAGATGAAATCCTGGCCCCACTGAAATTAGCTGCAAAACTGCCACTGACTTCAATAGGTTCATAATGTTTCTCTTATTTTCTGCATACATACCTCCTGGGAGTTTTGTGGTGCTTTACTAATACTTGTGAAACTCTACTAGATCTTTAGGAGGAATATACAATACCAAATCAAAATTAGCATTTGCTATGCTAGAAAATTTCTATTGGTTAATAAGCATGGCATCTTTCACAATCAAGACACTTACATCACTCAAATATATCTAATGCCACTTCTTTAGGCCTGATCTTGCAGACCTTCCTTGGGTGATACCAGTGGGACTGCTCACTTTGTAAGTGGTACAGAAGCCATTATTAATCCTTCATTTTCGGTATCTTGCTATTACTACACCGTTATGATGTGCTGATTGGAAAAAATACAAATATTAGACAGTTTAATTGTATGAAGATGTATACATCTGAACTAAGTTAACTCAAAGTCTGTTCTATATTTCAGTAACTAGAAGGTGCCCAACCATTATGAACATCCAAAGAATTTAAGAGAGAAACTATTTGGATTCTATAGCATTTAATAGTGAATGAGCCTGTCTCATATAAACCATTCCACAGAATTCTATGATAAATATATATTTTCTATTAATAGCCCAAAAATCTTTATAAAAATACTTTCCCATTAAACTCTTCTTTCTTCCATCAAGGGAATCAGACAAAACTTCCAAGCTTGAAATGGTACCAAAAAACTTTTTTTAAAAAAAATTATTTTAGGCAACTATTATGCAGCAAAATAGTTATTTGGATACTGAGAAGAGGAAGTGGTGAAAAGGGATCACAGCAATTTAGTGAAATTAACCAGAAAGTTAATTCCTGTAACTGGTTGTATATTCGTTTTACATCAAATGTCACAGACCTGTTACGTGGTCACTCCTATTTCTTGAATGGAAAAAAGGACACATTTGCTCGAGATGGATGTTTATTCTCGACTTCTCTATTTCAAAGTAGAATTACTGGAATTAACTTGAAAATTAAACATAAAACCAATTGCAAACACCTGTGATGTTTCCTTTCTATTGTTTGTTTTCAGAAAACTGTCTGTATAGTCAAGACCTGGTGAATTTGTGCCTGGCTTAATATCAGTGGTATCTCTCAATTTACTAATGATTTAACATTTAACTATTTTATGTCCATGTTATAGGGATATTATTTTTTAAGAGAAATTAAAATGATATTTGCATCCATAATTACATCCATGCCTTAAGGGACTGTATTGGTTGCATGCATCCCTACCTCTCACATGGACTACCAGAGGTTTACTGGTGTGCTTAAAAATATGCACATGCTTAAATACTTTGCATGAATCAGCAGAAAGGCAGCTCCACTAACTTTAGAAGAATATCAGTAGGACCTTTACGGGTACCACTCTGGGAAATGACTGCTGTAGGTAGTCTGTACAATGAGTTAAGTTTTACTTGATACTGTCAATTTTTTATTAAATTATCTGACTGCTAGTTGATGTGGCTTATCACCAAGCATCTTGATATTTGTGGGCCTTATCTCACAGGTCTTAAAATTAAAGTTTGTAACATCGGATGGATTTTGTTTTCTGATTTACTTATTTATGTAAAGCAGTGGTAGGCAACCTGCAGCCCACTGGGGTTCTGTGTGTAGCCCATGAGAAATCTTGTCTACCATTGCCAGATTCTGCTGGTTTCCATTCACGTAGTTTTTCTCCTACTGGTACAGTAAACTCTTCAATATCCGGCACTCTATCATCTGGAGCTCTCAAATAACTGGCATTTTAACCACAAAAAATTTTAATTGCATTTTCCATAAGTACAGTATTGTGAAAGTAAATACAAATAAATACAGTATAAGTTTACAATGTACAATACTACTGTTGTTGGTGAATAAAGTACTCTGCATATATTTGTTTGTTTTGTTAATAGCTAATCTTGTTTTTCTTTTGTGCTATGTATTGCTCGGGATACCTCTCTATTATCCAGAAGTTTTGACTATCCGGAAACATCCCAGTGCTGGGACTGTCAGATATAGAAGAGTTTACTGTATTAGTGAAGTGCCATACACGTAAAGCAAGGGCGCCTGAAGTGAGGTGCATGCTGACTGCACGCAACATTAACTGAGAGAGCTGTACTCTCCCTCTGCATCCAATCAAAGCTCTGCTGCTGTTCAATCAGCATGCTCTGCAAATTCTACATACGCCAGTGCAGTTAGTAAAACTACCCTATCCCGGGAGACCATGCGGGTTGCAACAACCTTTATGGTCCACTGAGTTGAAGGAGGGCCACTCATGTGGCCCATGTACTAGCCTAGGTTTCCCCATAGCGGACGTAAGGATTTGAAAGAAAACTAATTTCTAAAACCTATGACAGTTCTGGTTTTGTACTCATTCTTTTACACAGACCAGTACATTTGATTATGCATTCTTGCCTGAATATTGGCTTGACTGTTATTTGTGAAGGACCTATGAAAGCTGCAAGTTGTTCCAGCCTTCCAAACAACTAAAAGCAGAAGTTCCTCCCTCTGCTTCCGCCAAGTGGATCAGTTTCATGCTGGGTAAAGTCCTCTATCAGAGCTTGGGCTCACAGCCCAGTGCTGACTAGCTGTACTTAGGCATTGCTGCTACATTACAGGCAGTTTGGATGAAATATTACAGTAAGATCCTTTTCCCCTTTCCTACAGCTGTCAGACTCCACTCACCAAATATGTAAGAGAACTTGCATCGTGTGCATCTACCCTTTTTCCAAACGTTCAGCCTGCAAGAAGCTGTTTTTTTCATGGGACCCAGGTCCTAAAGATAAAAGGGGATGAAGCCTGAGAGATAATGGCAGTTCCCAGGGCTCAGATGAGCTGCTCAAGGGTATACACTGGAGAGAGGCTGAGTGAGTGATCACAAAAAGACAAGTTATTGCATCATACAAGGTCCTTATGATTCAGAGTATTTTTGTAGGAATGAGAATACTTGCTACTAAACCTTGGCATAGAATAGAGAGAAGAGCTTTAATTCAAAAAACAAAAATGGTAATGTGTGTATGTATATCATTTACTCTAAAGAGGAGCAGTGTGTCTAAAGCATAGTACAGGCTGAACCTCTCTAATCCAGAATTTTCTCTTCTGGCAACTCCATAATACAGCATGATTTTAGTTAGCTGGACAACCACTAATTATGGGTGTGGTCATGTTTCCAACGGTCCCATAAACCTTGTTTCCAGCCCCCAGTCCTGGCTCTCAGCGTTCTGTGCTTTATTTAGCTGTAATTTACCCCTAAAGGTCTTCTAAGAATCCAGTAAGGCCTGAAAGTGTCATAATGCTGCTAGATAATGTAACCTTCTGTGGTCTGGCAAATTCTCTCATCCGGCAACAGTCATGTCCCGAGGGTGCCGCACAAGAGAGGTTCAACCTGTATTAAGAATTCTGGGTTTTTCACTTCTGCTTTTCTCAGTTTCTCCATCTGTAAAATGGGAGTAATAGTACTTCCTTGCCTTTGTCCAAGTGATTGAGATTTCTTCAGCCTTTTTTTGGGGTAGGTGGGGGTGTTAAATCCAAGAAATAAAGCTGCTGTTCAGACCAGCATCAATTATCTCAGTTAAAACCACCTGCTAACGTCTGTCTGCATGTGAACTGTCACAGAGAGTATAACAGTTGCTGGACCTGGCTACAGTCTCTGAATGGTCTATATCTAACTTGGAATACTTTGAATATGTAGCTATTCTGACTAATTCTGTTTAGCTAACTCTGTATTTGCACAGCCCTTCAGAAAAATAAAAAGATGTAGTACAGCCTCAGCTTCTCTAGTAAACGTTGCTCAGTTTGTCAGAGAGCTGCCTTTTATCACAGAGACAGCTAATGTTTCTTGATGCAATATGCACATTTATGCATTGAATTCAGTGGGGGGGGATCAGACCCGTAGTGTGCAAAGTTAAGCTAGCCCAGGCACTTATGTTAGACACTACCCTATCGGACAAATGTTCTATCCATCTTATCTAATGGTATATAATATACTTTAAATGGTGATTCCCCCCCACCAATTTAGACCTGCTCCAAATGAGCACAATTTTATTAGAGTACAGCTGAGGCAGGGGTTCTCAACTGATATTTGGATGCTGCAAGTGCATATGCTCTAGTTTAATTTTTAAAAAGATTTCTAATGGAAAAGCCATTGGTGGCTGGCGGGGTGGGTGAGACAGGACTGTTTTAATACAGTGCAGTATCTCACCATTGTGTACAGCTCCAGCTCCTTTCATACCAATATCAGCCAGGCTGAGCGCACACCTTTCCAGTTTTAAAAAAAAAGCTCTTGTGAAACATAACTCTCATCCTTTAAAAATGCGTATTCTCTGGCTGGCAAACTGAGTACGGAACGCTGTACTTCCTATGCTACGACACGGAATTCTAGGCTGAGGAAATATACATTTCCCCCCCACCCTTAACGCCCCAGCTTATTGGAAATCATTGCTTAATTTTTTTTTAAAGAGACTATTTCATCACAGCGTCTCATGCAGTTAAGAAATAAATCCTTTCAAAACCCTTTGACTTGTAGCTCCAAAATGTCAGAACTGTAAACATTTATAATTTTATTTTTTCAAGGAACAAATTCTAAGTTTTTCTTTCTTTTCTCTCTTTCTTTTGTGTGGCAAATGACTAACTGAGGAGGAAGAGTAACTAGAGAATTGTTTAAATGGCAAAGAACACAGGCTTAAAGGCTAAGCCACCTTAAGTAGCTTCATTATTCCTTCTAGATAAAGCATTTTGTCCCACTTGTTGCCTTGTGTGGCAGACTCCTTCAAGCTCAGCAACCAGTACTATGCTAATACAACAGGAAAGGCATGTACTGTACTGATCACAAACTGATGTTTCACAGCATGAGCCTTATCCTGCAAGATGCTGAGTACCCTTTGTGAGGTGCTGAGCTACTTCACTTCTTTTTGGTTTTACTGTGATTTGAGGGTGTTCAGAACCTGTCAGGATCTTATCCCAAGTGCTCAATTGAGAAAAGGTTATGCTAATAATGAGTTCTAGTCATCATTTTATAGCAGATAGGTTCTCTCTCACCCCCTGTCCTCCAATAAAAATATTTGTTGATGTAGGGTGTGTGTGTACAGGGTGAGGGGTGTGTGTACATACATATGTACATACAGGTTATTTGTTTGGGGGGATGGTTCCTGGTACAGTATTTTTAATCCAATTAATTTAACTAGTAGGAAATGATTTAACAGCCATGCTGTACAGGAAACTTTTGTGTTAGACACACTCAAAGACACAGAAGGGTTTGGGTGGCTCTTCCAGTTTAATGTGCTCTTTCCATACATACTATTCTTATGAACAAATGAGTCCCCATTGCCTGACTTTTTGGATGTATTCATGCAGTTCTAAGACTTTTTATGTTATTGTTTAAATCTCAAACAGCTCACTACATCCTTTTGGATTCTTCCTGGCTGAAAGCCCTCCAGAGATCCTGATGGACTTAAATTGCAGCAAGGGAGGTTTTGGTTGGATGTTCAGAAAAACTTCTCAGTGTTTCCAGGTGGCTAAGTACTGGAATAAATTGCCTAGGGAAGTTGTTGAATCTCTGTTTTTGGAGACATTTAAGAGCAGGTTAGACAAAGCTCTGGTCAGAGACAGTCTAGATGGGGGTCAGCAACCTTTGGCCCTGGAGCCGCCTATGGCTCTTTAACGAGCCACTTGTGGCTCCAAGCACTGCCGCCACTGACTCTTCTTGCAGCTTCGGAGTCTGCCGCCACTTAAATAAAATAGCTAAATTCAGTTGCCTGCCGCTAGACTAATTTAATTTAGTTTTGTGTGTTTAAGTGGTGGCAGCCTC
Source organism: Carettochelys insculpta (assembly GCF_033958435.1). Lineage (NCBI taxonomy): Eukaryota > Metazoa > Chordata > Testudines > Carettochelyidae > Carettochelys > Carettochelys insculpta. Next base: position 22,077,801 of record NC_134151.1, read on the forward strand.
TGGAGCCACTGAGCAGTCAGCTGTGGCAGGGAGCCCCAGAAGTGAAATCTGGGGCAGGGCAGGGAGTCACCCCACATGAGGAGGCAGGCTAAACTGACAGGAATGCTGGGGGATGGGAGCAGCTGAGCCGGTCCCTGCCAGAGCTGCTCAGCCTGCCGAGAAGGCAGCAGGGAGCAGCAGAGGAGCTATGCACGCTGAGGCAAGTTAATCCTGGGGGCAGGTGCGGGAGGGTGGGGCTCAGAGGGGTTAAGCCTGGGGATGGGGCTAATTTAACTTTCTAACTCATAGAAATCATTGTGTGCACGTTGTCCTTAAAAGAGGGGTGACAAAATGCAGGTTTGACATTGTTTATTAAGAACTGTTTCCTATTCACGTGCACTGTGGCTCTTGAAGGATTGATTTTTGTAACCAAATTTGAAAAAATAGCTCTTCTCACTATTTCAGCTGCAGCCCGCTGGTCTAGAGGGTGCTTGGTCCTACCCTGAGTGTAGGGCACTGGACCTGATGAACTCTTGAGGTCCCTTACTGTTCTAGTATTCTATGCCCTAGAGGAAGCAGTGTTTCTTAAATTATGTTCCGCAGAACACTCATGTTCCATGAACAACTCACAGGTGTGCCACGACACTTTTTTGGTATCGTACGCTGATGCTATAGATTTTCTGTTTATTAAAGCCAGATACAATACTACTTCTTCATTGCTAGGATACCTGATTAAATTATTTCATTTTGGTTTTGCTATATATGTTGCTGTTTTGGTTTTGTCTCACAACAATTTTTTGAGAAAATTTGCATAGGTGGTGCATGTTAAAAGTATTGTTTGGTGGTCCGTGGTCTCAAAAAATTTAAGAAATGCTGCCCTAGAGGTCTCAAGTTATCCTCCTCTCCCTCTCCCCTGCTTTGTCGTGGCTTTGGTTGGGGCATCTTACAATTCTCCCGAATGTCTCCAGACTACCTTCTCAAAACACCCCAAGCTGTTCCGAACATATTTATCTCTTTCCTTCTCCTGCCCCCTGCCCAGCCCGTCCTAAGATTTGTGACTCTGTAGGGATGTCTCAGGCCTCCCAGAATTGCGTGAGGGATGAGGGTAAATCTGTAGATTACAATAATAGGCCCCCCTTGTACTCGCTCCCCTCATGGCCAAACGCCAGCCCTCTGAGTGCATGGGGAGACAAGTTCTCCACTGATATTTTTCCCGCCTCAGGTCTTCGTTAGATTACTCTGAAGTTTAACTTGCTGCAGCTTTAAGCTGATCCTGAGTACAATTCATAAAAATAAAGGTCACTCAGTGAGGAAATGGCCCATCACATAGAAAACAATGTGCATTTTCTAAATTTGAACCAAGTCGTTTCCGTTCTTTGATTTAAGTTTAGATACTTCCTGTGGTTTCATGTCCTACACTGCAGTTGAATCTTTGGATTACCTCCAGTATAAATTGCACTCTTTCAATGAAATTAGAAAGTGTAGGACTGGATAGTTGAGCTGGTCTGTCTTCTAAACTGCATTTAGGCTAAATATTGTTTTGCTTTGTGTTTGATAGCAATAACCTAATTATTTGGGTGAAATGATCTCTGATCATATTTTCAGTAGTCCCACTGAAGTGAGCATTACCTGTAATTTGCACCTATCCATTGTGGATGCTTTCTTAGCTGGCTGTGTTGCTTTGTGAAAGCTATAGCTTCCTTTTAAAATTCCCCACAATGGGGATGAAAGTAGAAAACTGGTTATTCGGTTTGGGGTTTTTTTAAGGCCAAGAACTGTCTGATGGAGGGCAGTTTGTTGAGGCCATCTGTGGAGACAGGTTGCAGAATTTATCCACGTGTATGGGTCCCACCTTGTCTGCTCCAAACACCTTTGCCATTTGAGGTTCCCAAGGAAGCAGAGGAGTTGGCAGCATGGACAGCTGAAGTTCACAGGGGAAGAAGATAGATGTTCAGAACACTGATGCATGTTTCAAGTCTGCGTAAGGCCCACCGAGTGAACCCTGTACATTGACTTCCTTGGGTTTGAGATGTGGGGGGGAGAGTCTAGGAGAGGTTTTTAGCGGCATTATCCTGAGAAACCCAGAGTGATTCTCCAGAAGAAGACTGGTTTGCGACTGTTGCTGTTAAGTTGAATGAACTTCTGCCCTGTGCCCAGGGAAAGGGATAGGAGACGAGAGATTAGACCAGGCCTGGACAGAGGAAGGCGGGGGTGTCCCAAGTAAGCTCTGGGACTCTGTGTGGGTGCCTCAGCTCTCCAGAACGGCATAAATGAGAAAGGATGGGGGTAAATGTGTGGATTAGAATGACTGGCCCCTACATTCACTCCCCAGCAGCCAAATGCCACCCTTCTGAGCATGAGGGGAGACAAATTCTACATTGATATTTTTCCTGCCTCTCTCAGGCCACCCACACAGAAACCTAATTCAGGCCTGAGTCTTTGTGCTACTGAGAGCGAGGCCAGGTCTACACTAGACCTTAAAGTCGATCCAAGATATGTAATTCTAGCTATGACAGTTGCACAGCTGAAATCGATGTATCTACGATTGACTTATCAGGCCACCCTCACTGAGAGAGGTCAATGGGAGAAACTGTCCCACCGACCTCCCTTATTCCTCACGAGAATGAGGAGTGCCCTCCGTGTACTAAACCAGCACTTCCCAAACTTGTTGAGCCAATGCTTTGCTAGGACAAGTGTGCCAGTAGTTGCCCTTAGCCCTGGCTGTTGGAGTCCCTGGGAGGAGACAAGGTAACAAGACAAGCAGACAAAGAAAATGTTAACAGGCTGCTAACGCTAAGTCTGGAAGCTCAACTTTCTTCCTTGCCGCCCCAGCAGTGCCCAATAGAGAGAGGGCTACTAACGCCCAAAATAATGTTACCCCCAGCAATAACTGGGAGCACTATGCTGGGCCTTGCTGAGAGCAAAACTGTGCTCGTTATTACTTCAGCACAACAGCAGGTAGGGCAATGAACCTTTCTTGGGTGGGGACGAGTGGCAAAGGGAACTAATTAGGAACCGTTCCCCTTTTTTCTTCTCTTTTTTCAGGACACTTAAGGCAGCGCCCCCGCCAGCGGTGCCGGACAGTCTGACCAATGGAACCCCGGATGCCCCACAACATAACTGTGGTCCCAAACTCCATCATGGTGCAGCCATTATTGGACAGTCGGATCCCCTATGGGAGGCTGCAGCACCCCCTCACCATCCTGCCTATCGACCAAATGAAGACGACTCACCTGGAGAACGACTACATCGATAATCCCAGCCTTGCCCAGATGGCTGCACAGAAGCATCCCCGTGGCCACCACGAACCCACACTGGTCAACCAGCACCTGCAGAGGTGTGAGCAGGATGTCACCCACCCCTGGATCTCTTTCAGTGGGCGGCCCAGCTCCATCAGCAGCAGCAGCAGCACCTCTTCTGACCAAAGGCTCTTGGATCACATGGCGCCGCCCCCCATGGTGGATCAGTCCTCCCCAAGAGCGGTCCAGATACAGCCCAAGGTGATTAACTGCAAACCCCTGGATCTGAAGGGACCTGTGTCTCAGGAGCTTGACAAGCACTTTTTACTGTGTGAAGCCTGTGGGAAATGCAAGTGCAAGGAGTGTGCCCTGCCAAGAGCTTTGCCTTCTTGCTGGGTATGCAACCAGGAGTGCCTCTGCTCTGCGCAGAACCTGGTCAATTACTCCACATGCATGTGTCTGGTGAAGGGAGTCTTCTACCACTGCACTAACGAAGATGATGAGGGCTCCTGTGCGGACCACCCCTGCTCCTGCTCTCACTCGAACTGCTGTGCCCGCTGGTCTTTCATGAGTGCCCTCTCGCTGGTCCTGCCTTGCTTGCTGTGCTACCTGCCAGCAACTGGCTGTGTGAAATTAACCCAGAGATGCTATGACCAAGTGAGCCGGCCAGGCTGTAGATGTAAAAACACAAACAGTGTCATTTGCAAGGTGGCCCTGGATGGCAAAGTGAGCAGGCCAGAAAAGCCTTTTTGATCCTTGGTGAGGACATAGGAAAGGTGGAAGAGACACCAGGGGGGCGGGGTTATAACCTGTGTTCTGAAGATACCGTGCAGTTAGACTTTTGCCATCAACAGAGAAAGCTGAAGTACTGTTTCCATAAACTGAAGCACTTTGGGTTATTCAGGGTTTTGGAATTGATTATCTGAAGTTAAACAGAGGGGGGCAAATAAAGGAAATTCGTAATACTTTAGAGCCCAGGCCAAAAACCAACATAGACCACAGAGTGCAGATGCTTAAAAAGTCTTTTCACCATCTGGTTTGGAGCGCTGGCTGCACACTGTGCCTACATCCAGCAAGAATAATTAAGTGTTAGCTTGGCAGGCACATTCTCAGAAGCAATATTCATTTTCATTCACAGAAAGAACAGTGGCTGTAGAGTGTAGGGTGGATTTCCTTCCTTTTCCAATTCGGCTTTGTTATCAGCAGCCTGTTGAAGGTAAAGGGTTAACCTTGTTCTTTTCACTTGACAATTAAAAAGGGCCAGTTGAGTACAAAGTAATGTTTTTCCCCAGCTTTTTCCTGTTCACTTTCAAAACAGACTTGGAAGCAGAAATCATTTTCTATAACTGTCTTTCCCACTTAGATATAGTTCTACTCCTGCCCACCTGCCACAGTCTACATTTGATGCCGATTTTATTTTCAGACAGTCACATGAAATGTCTGCCCCTCACCTCCTGCTAACAGGAGGACTATAGGCATAATATGGTGTTCCCAACCCAGAAATTTTATATTGTCATTTTGCTAGTGAGCCTAAGTCTGCAGCCTCCGATGTCAAATTTAGTGGATTTTTGAAATACATTACATCAATAATAGAATATTTTCCAAGGGGATATGAATTAATTCAGCTTCTGTAGTATGATTTCTTGCTCAGAAAATGCAGATGCAGAAGTCCCATTAAGCTGAGAAGTTTCGGTTTGGTTTTTTTTTTTCCCCCCTCCTTTCTCAGCCTGTATTAAGAAGGTCAGAAAAAAAAAAATTGAGCACAATACACCTGTCTTTATTTTTAATGGGTATCAACCCAATACCAGTTCTCATTGAACAAGCTCTCCAGACTAACTTTACTGATATTAAGGACTTTTTTTTTAACTGAATGCCATTTGCTTGAAGAATTTTTTTTCTTTTCATTTCTCTTGCTGCTGCTCAGCTTTTGACTTTTCTGTATAATAGTGTGTCTTTGTAGAGTGTAAGTAGAGAAATTAAAAAGTGTCTATTTTAGTGTTTGAGTATGGGGGAAGTCAAGGGTGCATATTTATGGAACCTTGCCCTTGGTTTTCAGTAGCTGACAATCGTAGGCATTGTCTGTACAGTTGTACAAGGGCCAACTCTTCTTTCCCTCCGGCTGCAGTAAATCCTCTCTCTCTCTTGACAACTGTAAGGTGCTCTACAAAAACTTACTCCTAACATGCAACATATCAAATAGATAGGTACTTGTTGCATGCTGCAAGCTGATCTAAACTGTGTAGGGTTTTTTTGTTTGTTTTTTAATTAGAGGAAATGTACTCTGTAATGACAGCACAGCAATGATAGCAAAATGTCATCTTTAATTAGATAAGCAATACACAGAGGCCATGTAGCATTTTCCAGAAATCACATTTGCTTGGTTGTGATACAATTGCTGTTTTGTGTTTTCAAATGTACTGATGGGAGCTTTTTATTTTTATTCATTTATGAGCGGGTGACTTTAAGTTTAATTGTAGGTATTTATTAAGTGGGTAATTTTTTAAAAAAATGTTCCTTTTTATATTCATAGCATTAGCTGGCTTGTTTATGGAAATCATAGAAAAGGGATACTACATCTGTGTTACCAGATATTGATTCCTGTTGCTTACCCTGACCTGGAAGATACTGCGTGTGCCGTGAAGAAGTTTGTATGTTTAATCTTGCACAAATCAGAGGGAACCTTGCAAAAAGCGGGGGGAAGAGAGCAAGCAAGCGAGAGCCCCAAACTGGCTGAACTGGTGCTCGAATGTATAAGGCATTTCTATTTAATGAAATGATATAACTTTCCGAAAGTACAAACAGGCTCAAAGATGCGGTAACAAGCACAGAACTCAAGATCAGCAATCTTCCGCCTGGAACATATGCAGTGTCCAAATGGCCTCCATCTATCCATTTCACTTTCACCCCAGGCCCTAGGTTAGTGCAGCAGGTATCCTGATACAGATTTGCAACAGCAATCCTGTTGGCCAGCTGCATGTTCCTGCAAGCAAACATCACATCGGAACGGTCTCCACTGTGCCTCTCCACGCTCACACACGCACTCATCCACCAATTGTGATTCCATGTTCTCACATTCTCCTCTCATAAAGAGGGCCTCCTGCATCTTCTAGTTTCGTTGTACATAGCTGTAAACACCTATTTCTTTGTTGGTTTCTTTTAATCAATAAACCCTCCTCTAATGTAAGCTGATCCCATGCTGAAAGACTGTAAAGCATTAGTGCAGTGGTAAATGTAGCAGAATGGAACTCCTTGTATTCTTCAAGCCCCTTTGGTGTAGCAACGGGTCAGCATGTTTCACCAGCACTTGGCCTGAGGCATAGCAACAAACTTGTTGATCTTCTTGCTGAGCATTTAAAAGACTCTGGGTTAGCCCAGGCGAGAGGAGCTTGGATAATATGACACTATTTCTTTAGATGCCTTTGGCTGCTGTGCTGCTAGGGAGTATTTTTCCAGCCAACAACTAAGTTCCTCTCTCTCTTCCAGCCTTCACTTTTAAGGGACATGCCCTCGCTTTGACCACCTCATGCTACTCCTGAAACAAAGTATGCAGGGACAATGTAATATGCCATCTGAATTTCATCTAGGCTACAGCCACACTTACTGTAGCAATGGTAGGGTGTTTTCCCCATTGGCTTGGGAAAACCACCTCCCCATGTGATGGTAGCTAGGTTGACAGACATGTTCTTCCACCCACCTATCTGTATCTACTTGTGCGGGGAGATTAGATCAACACAGTTCTAGGTCTTGGGTGACATTCTCTCTAACCTTTTCCATCAGTGTGCAGAATGATTTTCTTATGTGCACTCAGGCCTGTGTGAATGTGCACTACTAGCAGAAACAAAATCCTAGCTGTGGGCATTTTGCTAATCAGCTGGGTGGCATCTGAATCTCTCCTGAGTGGCCGCACAAGCACACAGCTTACAGGAACACTACTCTTGGGCACGGCTGTTTTACACATCCTGAACACAAAAGGCACATTAACCTACATAGAGGCTGGGCCTGATACAGGAGAATGGCTGCTGGCTAGACTATATAGGTATGAACCCTATTTAACAACCCCTTGGGCTACTCTGTGGTCATGTTGGCAAAGTGCCAGAGACAGCTTGCTCCTACAGGTTGAACCTCTCGAATCTGGAACTCTCTTGTCCGGCAAACTCTGTAAAATGGCATTGTTTTAGTTAGCTGGACAGCCACTTATCATGGGTGTGGCTAAGTTTCTCACTGTCCCATAGTTTGTTTTGAGCCAACAGTCCTGGCTCTCAGGGTTCTGTGCTGTTGTTTAGTTGTGATTTACCCCTAAATGTCTTCTAAAGCCCAGTAAGCAGTGAAAGTGGTGGTAATATACTAGAAAATATTGACCTTCTGTCATCTGGCAAATTCTCTTGTCTGGCACCAGTCAGGTCCCAAGGGTGCCAGATGAGAGAGGTTTAACCTGTATCTCCATTCGCACAAGTGGAAGCAAGGCATCTGAGGACTTTCCCATTTTGCGCATACTGGAAGAGCTGTGGCAGCCTATTTTTAACTTGCATCTTCTGTGTACCCATTGCAGGGGAAGCAAAGGCATGCCATCTGAGGTATGCTATGGCTTTGAACAGAACAGGAGGGACAGAATTTGGCACAACATACATTTTACTGCCTTTTGGACGTGGTGGCTCGTTGCCTTTAGTAAACTATAACATCTGTAGTTTCTTTCTTCAGTTTCTGTCTCTTTTGCAGCACTGGGATTTTTTTCTTCTTTTCCATGTTATGAAAAGCTATTCAAGGATTCCCTCCTTTACCTATCACCTCCATATACATACACACCCCAAAAGTTACTACAGAAGGTTCTCTTTGTATAGAATATTTATTTTGAAGCTCTATTTTAATAGTATTTATTTTAGAAGGTCTACTATTGTAAAAGTTCTTCTGTTTGTGAAGAAAAACAAGTTAAAACTGAATGTACTGATTTAGAAATATATATATAAAATATATATTGTTAAATATGCAAGTGACTCTTTGTGGTTTCTTTAACTAAGGTTTCTTTAGCATTTTATTCTAGAAATATGAGCACAGATGGGCTGATCACAGCATTTGGATACCATTTCAGGCTGGTATTTGCAAGTAGTTCTAGAACCTGAATTGCATCAGTCCCGGAAGTGGGAAAAGTACCTCAAAAATTATTTGAGTAAAAGTACTGCTGCTTTGGGAGGAATGTAATGAAGTAAAAGTCACCTATGTCCCTCTAGAAAACAACTTGAGCAAAAGTACACACATCACATGTTGATTGTACTTAAGCATCCAGAAGTGAAAGCAGATGCACTTTTACTCAAGTAACTTTTGGGGTACTTTTTTCCACGTCTGATCAATCCAAACAGCTCATATGTCCCTTATGAGCACCAGTTTGTGAAATCAGGAAGCTCTTTAGGGGGTAATCAGCAAACTGAACATTTACACCAGAATCTACTACAATTAATTAATTTCTGGCTGATGGACTGAAACTGACTGCAAAAACTCAAGTTGAGGCTTGACCTGGAAGTAGCCAAAATAAAATGAAAGTTATCAGGGCCCACCCCCATGCCAAAAAAAAAAATCCACATGAATGAATGAACCCACACTCGTAGAGCTGATCATTCTGCCCATGCAAAGGTCTCAGAAGAGAATTCTGAAAGCTTTAAAAAAAAGCAGTTATGAGCAAGAGCAAGTGGACAATCCAGAAGTTTTTGGATTTGGCTTCCTCTGGTCTCCCCTTTTGTTTATTTAGCTTAGCTGATGACTTGTTCAGCCCTGGCTCTTTCTTACAGACAAATAAAGTGGTAACAATGTTCTACAATGATAACACAATACTCTGTCAGACTACTATTTAGTACTGGAATTGCTTTCTTTGTCTAAGCTGATCAGACAAATTATTACTTTTGGGTTCAATTTATGCCTTTTCACCAGTGCTTTTTAATAAAGTTTTAGAAGGATGATCACCCAGTACGCCCATTCTTCCTCTATTAAATGAAATAGATCCCACTACACCCATTGTTGACTCAGTAGGATGCTAGGTTACATAGCCATGCAGTATCTTGACAGAGGAAAGGGAATGCCACAGAGTCAGTCTATCAGGGCTGTTTAGCAAGAGTAAGGAAAAAGTCCAATGCATGAGTTGCAAACTTCCCCTTGTGACTACAGGTTCTTTCTGCAGATGGAAGTTGAAGCATTCTTTGCTTTCTGGGTCAGCCCAGGCTGAGGCCTGCAGCTATCATGTGGCTAATGCCCAAGTACCAATCCGAAGGCAAATAGAATCCTACCCCATGTTTCCTCCATTACCCATACCCATCAGTAGATGACAAACCATATCCTATCTTCCACACTACCCCACTGTGGCTTTGGCATACCTTTATACACAGTAAAACCCCAACTTACATGCAGGTTGTGTTCCTGGGCAACCATGCCAAAGTCAAATTTCATGCAAGTTAAGGTCCCCACAAGGATGGGGAAGGGGCAAAAAGCTAGCCCAGGGAGAGGGGTGCCCAGCCGCCAGCAGGTCCCCCAGCTGGGGCTGTGAGTGGTGGAGGGGCTTGGCAGCCACAGAGAAGATGATAGCGGCTGCCTGCGCCTGCCACTGCTCCCAGCATTCACCCTGCTGCCTGGTTTCAGGTCCCTGCAGCTTGGGGAAGCCAGGAATCAGGCAGTAATTTTTTATTTGGACTTGCATTACTCCAAGAAATGTGCAAGTTGAAATAATGTAATTTGGGGGTCTATTGTGCCCTAATTCTTGTTGATGGAAAGGCAACCACAGCCAACCTGGGGCACATGGAATGGGATCCTATGAGAGGAATAAAAAACCCCAGGATCCTTGAGTGGTTGGACTCTGCTGTCCATCCCTAACAGCTCTGCATGCTGGAGACAGACCTCAAGAACAGTCCAGATGTTACCACGACCCCCCATAAGACACAGGAAGCCTCAAAGACATGTGTAGTGTTCCACCTGCATGGATGTTTTCTAACCTCAGTTTTGTATTTCAGTAAACTTACAGATTTGCTGAGCATATCAAAAGAGGTATTTGAGGGACACAAGTTGTGATACAACCAGATAAGATTATGGCCCCTTGGTTTAGTTAATTCCTGCTCATGCATGGATATAAAAACGGCATTGATTTAGCATATTTACAGAGAAAAGCGAGCAAATTCATATGTTCTGGGGTGGATCCTGCTCTGTCTGTAGGAAATGGCTTTTGGCCAGGAAGAATTTGTTTTCTTCTTTAACAAAGGTTAAGGGCAAGTAAAAAATCAAGCTTGTTTAACATGACTGCAGCTGGGGCTTTAGCATATTGCAGCTGAATGCAGGGTTAAATCTCCTCCACTGAGAAACACTTGGCTGAGTTGCAAGGGCTCCTCCCCTGAACAGCTAGCCCTGCTCCCCCGCCTGTCCCTGCTGTACTGTTTTTATTTCACAGACTGTAGCCCTGCCTCTGTACCAAACAACTGTAAAACAAGTTGACTTCAAATGTACAGTTGTAACTAACTGGATTAACCTAACCAGGCAACTGTGTGACAGAGGAACGGAGGCTGAAGCAAAGGCCAGCCAGATGCCCCCTCTGCCACCAGTTTTGAAGTTTACTCATCCAAACTCTAATAAAACAATATGCTCATGGCCTGAGGCAGGTGTAATTTTCATAATTTAAGGGTCTTTCAGAGAAGAAGAAAGCTCCAGGTTTTATTGTGTTTTGTACGATAAATGGCATTCCAATTGTCTACACGTTAGTCTTTCAGGCTGCCCTGTCTGGCAGGAACACACATCCTTTCGGAGCCCACCTGTGCCTGCCACCCTCAGGCACAGGATAATTATGAATACATCTGTATGTGTTAAGCAGGAGATGATTGAAAAACTCTCCTCATTTCCCCATGTTATTAGAAGACACTTCCTGTACGGACACGGATATTAACACTTCACAGCTACAGGCTTGAAATAAACTCCCCACGCTCCTTAAACCTCTTCCTTGTTTATACCCCCCACTGCCTCTCTGCACAGATGCTTTTCCTTGCTTGTCATGTAAATACATGTACACTTGTTGCCGCAATGCTAGCTGCCGAGACAGAAGAATGGCCCTCCTTTGCTCTTTTAATACGCACAAGCACACAACCCATGGGGCCAGGGACAAAGCGTCCTAGTATGAAAAACACTTGTCAGCAGCCTGGCCTGTCTGGCAAATGGCCAGTCAAGCACAAGTACTGGTCAGAGGCAGTTGGCACTGGGTGTCTGGAGATCAGCTCTGCAGAAGAGGCATAGCATGCTGGCCCTATGAGCAACGGACAGTGAGACTCAGTTCTCTGGGGGGGAAGCTAAGCACAGGAAGCTGTTGTGTGTTGAGTTATTACTGCACTAGCATTGTAGAATCAGCTTGACCTGGCACAAACACAGCAGACGCTACGCACGCTTCCCACATACGGACATGACAGTGGCATCAAGGGCCATGTTGTGACACGTGTTTGGCTGCACAAGCAAAGGCTTCCTCCCACATGATAGATTTCGTGCTGTGGACAAAGGTCAGTTTGGACTAAGAATGATTCACCAAACTCTTGTGAGCGGAACCTAGCTGCAAATGCAGCTCTTCATAGGGGAGATGGCTCAGTCAGTCACTGTGTCTCTGAGCCTGAGAAGACCCTGCCTGCTGAACCTTTCCTGGGCGTTGAGAATCCCACAGGAGGTCCTATGCTGCTCCCTCAAAACCAGCTGCAAAGAACTCACGGTGCCACTTGAAATACACGGTAGAAATGCAGAAGCCTAAAAGGAACATAAAGTGAACAAGCAACACACCAAACATATGCTGGTAATCACAGAAGTGGCGTTATTAGTTTATTAGACCAGGGTCGCCCAAAAGTGGTGCATTGGTTCCTTTGACTTTATTTTATTTTTTCAAAGAAAAACATTAAAAAGGAGCACAAAGTCCTCTGCTAAGAGCACGCATAGGAACTGCTATGTAGTATAAGCAAGTTATCACAACAGGGTTTCCTCTAGGACGCTGTAGCAGTAGATAATAACTAACAAGCTGCACTATACATTTCAGAGGAGGGAGCGCACTCATAAATGAGAGGGAGCAAGGACACCTCAGTTCCAGTCTGGCCTCTATCACTGACTCCAGGCACTTAAACACTTTGCTCCTGAGGATCCCAGGATTTAAAATGGGGACAATGTGGACTTCCCTGTCAGCAGTACCGTGTTTGTGCTAAGAGTCGCTATGTTATTGTTTAAACACCTGAGAGACAATCAGCAGAACCGTCCCATCCATAGGATAGTTTGGGGTGGCCACCCCAGGCCCCACACTAAGGCAGCCACCACAACCATCCTATGGACAGGACCCAGGGTTGCTCTGGGGCCCAGTGGGGGCTGGCAGCAGAGGTCTCCCCCACCACTCGCTGTGGCATTGGGAGCCGAAGCAACCCAGCAGCCTGCTCTGCTCCACCTGTTCCAGCTGCCCCTCTCTCGCCCCCTGCGCTCCGTTTGACTGAAGTGGAGCACAGAGAACTGGAAGGGGGTGGCAGGATGGAGCAGAGGAGGCTGTGAGGCCACTTTGGCTCCTGCTGCTGCAGTAATTGTAGAGGGGCAGGGACAGGGCAGAAATCGAGCCCTGCTGCCATCTGCACCAGGCCCCAGCCCCCATAATCTCCAAGCTCACGCTGCTCAGGGGAGGGGGCTCTGGGCAGGGGATAGGACAGGGTGGAGCAGGAGAAGAGCTTGTGGAACCAGGATGGGGATGCAGCAGGGGCAGAGCAGGGCCTGTGGCCGGGGCACTGGTGGGGGGTTGCCCCAAGCCCCACGCTTCCCCATAGGGTTGGCCCTGACAACCACACAGAGAAGAGCTGCAGGCTCAATGTAACAAACCCCATACAGATCTGCAATAGATCCATTCCAGTCATACGGGTGACTACTGTCACATACAGCATGGAGATAAATTGTTTTTAAAAAAAAGCCATCCTTCCATTGCTATGGATCCATTAGCTGCAGCTCCAGCTGCCCTCATCAGCTGCGCTGTTTCTGGAAGCCACACATACCTCCCACTGCCCTTGGAGGACCAGGGTGCTCAGCAGTGAGGCCAAGCTGCTCCACAAAGGAAGCAAGCCCCCAAGATGGCAGGGAAGTCAGCTCCATAGACCCATCCAGACTCTCCAACATGTTCTGTCTGAACAGGTCCCCACTTGCCGTGGTGGATTCATGTTCAAAACAGAGCCCTTGGCAATCCCACCATTTTAACCTGGCTTGTTTTAAAGGCCACAAAACAGCCTTTCACACCTCATTGTTTAAATCTGAGCTGTGCCATGCCTCACTGGGTCAAAAGCAGGGAATGCCAGAGGGGCTAACACTGCTTGCATGGATGCTGACAAATCAGGGCTGAATGGTGGCCTAAATGAAATACCCATGAAAACCTTCCAACGTAGATTTGGCCCCTGTTCCCCAAATCATCTTCATCCCAATCCCCTTTAACTTTGAGCATGTCTAGGCCTTGGATTGTTTTCAGAGTTTTAGGGAGAGGTGAAGATGGTGATAAACAGAGAGAAGTGAATCATTGTGCTGCCACTAGTACAGACACAATTCTGATGCACATTCCATACTCTCACCAGTGAGAGAGACAATCACTACAGAGACAAGGACTGCGTGCAAAGGAAAATAGCAATGTGACTCCATTTTCCATCTGTGAAATGGGATTAATAATTTTTAAACAAGACAATTTGCATTCACATTGATTTTCTGAAGGCACCTCAAGGAGGCACTGTTCTGTTAAAATATTTGAAAAAAATACTTAGCTATGTAACCAGCAACATATTTGAGGATTAAACATTAAAGGATGAAAATTCTACTTTGCTTTTTATCGCCACAAACTCAGTAGAGAAGTCACTGGATGAAAGGCTGTGTTATTTGGGAATCGAAAGGATCTTATCTAATTGTCCCTTCTGGCCTATTAATTGGTTGAATGGAGAGGAGAGTGTTCCACTTGCTTTGGGCAGTGAAACCTCAATTCCTTGGGGGTCCAATCACAAATAAGAGCATAGACCAATGAATGCATGACAGTGGCAGCAATGTATAATGGTTAAAGTGGCTTGAGACATGAGGTTTGTACATTTACTTTCTTTAATATAAAGTATTGCTGCACTCAGTGGGTAAAGGACTCAACCTTTAAATTAGATGAAACTGGACCAAAACTAGAGGGGATTTTTGGTCAAGGATGTGAAAACACTTTGCAAACACAAGTAATGCTGAGAAGAAAAACACCCTGAACTTTTCTTGAAAGTTACCAGCCTGGCAGAAGACATAAATGTGAACCTTGTTAGAGTTTGACATATTGATGTCTTGTTCGTAGGGCTTTTGAAATCTTAATTGGACATTTACATTTCCCCTGTGGGAAGCTGAACAAAGGAATCTTGCTGATTTTATGGGGTAGATGTTAGGGTGATAATGTTCTAATCCAGATTAGTATCTGTTTTCTAAAACATTTTTATTACATTTTCAGTGACTGAGCATCCCTGCCCCCATCTCCAACACCATCAGTGCAGGGTGAATATAAAACCAGGATATATACATTGCCATGCTGGACCTTTATATTAGAATGCTGCTATGAGTTGGGTGGTAGTGGGGGAAAGAACTGATGGGAATATTTAAAGTTAAAAATGAGAGGCCAGTCTCTAGAATGAATGGAATAGCCAGGATAAAGAAGAAGAAACATAATAAAGGTATAAACATGATTTATGATTGGATACGATGATCCATATTGGGTAGCATTCAGACCTCTTACAACCTAACTTCACATTTGGCCCAATTCTGGAGAACGCTGAGCACTCTCATGAGGTGCTGAATACCTGCCAGGCTCACACTCAGCATAACTCAGGCTCACAAATGTGACACAGCTGGTCCCATAATGAACCTGGATTTTATTGGATCTAGGAAAACCAGTCCTTTCAAATTGAGCTCCTTCCCGCATATGGTTAATCTATTGCTCCTTGTAAATGGGATACAAATATTCTCCCCCATATACAGGCATATACACGTTGTACGTACACAGGGCCACTGGTGGCAGGCAGGTCAAGGGAGCAGCTGCCCTAGGTATGGACAATTTAAAAGGGGCCAGAGCTCGTGGCTGCCACCACTGCTACCTCAGCAGCAGCTAGGGCCCTTTAAATTGCCACCAGAGCCCTGTGATGCCATGCACCTTGCAGCCCAAGGCCCCACCCCTTCTGAGGGGCCCTGGAGCTGACTCCTCTAGCGGCCTGGCGACGACTCTCATCAGCCCTGTATGCACCTAATTAGCCAGCCATATTCATTCTGTGTAAGGAGGGATAACTGGCTGCCGTTCCACTTGGTGAACACTTTCTACTCTGTTTATATTGAAACCTGATAAGAAATTCAAGGCCTGGTCCTTCTGTGCCTTGGGAAAGTTATTTTTACAGGCTGCAAATTGACATTCCTAATGTACTGCTGATACTAAGACCTTTCGCCCATTCACCTCTCAAACGGTCAGGTCCCAAACGCTACAGAGATGGCCACAAGCAGAGCTGCAGCACAGGAAGCTTCCAATTAGTTTGGCGTTAGTTCCACAACACACATACCCTTTTCTATAACTTCCGTTTCCTGAGTCAGCTTTTCCCTTGTAAATAATTCCTAACAGCGTGAGCAAATGCCAAAGCGGTGTGGAACGGAGTTTTAAATCTGAGGTAACAAGCAGGGGAAGTCCCACGTAATGGTGAGAGTTTGGCTCAGCTCAGATAAGTCAAAGGCCATTATACATCACCCATATAATGAGCCTGGCTTTTTGTGAGAGTTAGACAAATGGTCTGGATAAAGATAAATTGCCTTTGCATTTTGTTTTACTTCCTAATGATAACAACTTCTGTGTGACACTAGGCTCTTCCCCTGAGAGCCATAAAGCTTTACAGATCTCCATCAAAGAGTTGAGAGCCACAGCTACCGTTCAGGGGGCATCTACGTCTGCATGCAAAGCAAATGCTTCCTAGTCAGAAAATAAATTAAAAGGTCAAAGAAAGAGTTTCAGAAATGGAAAATCCGTTTTAAGATTTCCTTTCTGTAGCAGCAATTCTCATGCGAGTTCTGGGGAAAGCGGTACTGTGAAAGTTAAATTACTCTGCAGCTTTGTACATCTTATTTGAATAGAAGAACGAAAATATCCCAGGATAGTAACAGGAACACTTCACAAGGGTATTCAGAGTGGAAAGAAGGATTTAAAAAAAAAAATCTATATTTTTATTTTCTCAAAGAACATCATCTGGAGCAAGCCCAGCTTCTCCGATTCTGATCATAGAATTTTGATTGCTTCTCCTTCCGGGTGTCCATTCAAAAATATCAAGACCTGGTTTGTGAAAACTAGTGAGCAGCTGTTGGTTTTACTGAATTCAGCTGGAGCTATGTGTGCTCCACACTTCTGAAAACTCAGGCCTTCAGCTCCCCTTGGGGTACACTTTTGTTAAGCCACCCGAATTTGGCAGCTACTTTCGAAGATTTTTGGCTTTAACATCTTAAAGATATCAGAAAAGTGGTCAGTGTTCCAAACAAATGGGGCAGGGGGAGGAAATACACTCCAAGGTGATTTTTAAACCATTTTCACAGGATTGCGTGTGTGAATTTGGGCTAGGGAAAGGCGCTGGGTTGACTGAACCAATGGCACACTCATGGGATTCTTGAGTTCACTTCACAAATAGTTAACCTGCCTGGGCTGCACAGTCAAACAAAGTAAGTCATAGAATCATAAGGTTGGAAGAGACCTCAGGAGGTCACCGAGTCAACCCCTGCCCCCTCAGTTAGCAGGACCTATCCCAACTAAAACATCCCAACCAGGACTTTGTCAAACGAGGTCTTAAAGACCTCTAGGGAAGGAGATTCTACCACCTCCCTAGGTAATCCATTCCAGAGCTTCACCACTCTTCTAGCGAAATAGTTTTTCCTAATATCCAACCTAGACCTCTCCTTCAGCAGCTTAAGACCATTGCTCCTTGTTCTATCATCTGTCACCACTGAGAACACCCTTTTTCCATCCTTTTTGGAACCGCCCTTTAGGTAGTTGAAGGCAGCTACCAAATTGTCTCTCACTCATCTCTTCTGTAGACTAAATAAGCCCAAATCCTTCAGCCTCTCTTCGTAAGTCATGTGCTCCAGCCCCCTAATTATTTTTGTTGCCCATCACTGGACTCTCTTCAGTGCATCCACATCCTTTCTGTAATGGGGGACCACTAAGTTGAAGAGCCTCCTCCATGACTTAAAACACAAAGCGTGGTCAGCAGCAGTCTTGACCCAGCCTAGATTCTTGAGTTGCAGGGAAGGGAAGAGGTGGATGCTATCCCTTCAACTTACTCACCCATGCCCTGATTTCACTTATGAACTGTCCTTTTTATATGGCCTGCTGGGCCCCAATTGGCTGCTCCCAAGTCCTTCTTGTTCAATTAGCAGCCGACCCTGGGACACCTTTATAGCCAGACCAGAAGGTCCACATCTTCTGCTCTTCACTTCTCAAAGGGCCACTTCCTGGCATGGGGTGTACCAAGGCAGTAGACTCTCTGGCAGTTGGCAAAGAAAGCCTGATACATCACACATCTCTAAGGACTGGAGTAATTTTCCCACAGATGCTATACAGCACAGAACAGATCACTGCAAATGTTCCCAGCTCTGACAAGCACATAAACACTCATTCCCCAACCCCTTGCTAAGTACTTAGAGGGGAGTTCACTCTCCATAACCTATGCAGTCCCAGCTGAGTGATTTTTGTGATACAGATGCTCGTGGTCTAAACTACTGACTTCAGTGGGATTTGAAACTTCAGTGGGCTTTGGATTCAGAAAAGGGCAATAAAAATTATTAGGGGTTTGGAACAGATGCAATATGAAGAAAGATTGAAAAGACTGGGTCGTTTCAACCTAGAAAAAGGAGACTAAGCAGGGATATGATAGAAGTCTATAAAATCATGAGTGGTGTGGAAAAAGTGAACACAGAAAAGTTATTTACTTGTTCCCATAACAAAAGAACTAGGGGTTGCCAAATGAAATTAATGGGTAGCGGGTTTAAAACTAGCAAGAGGAAGTTTTTCTTCACACAGTGCATAGTAGGCCTGTGGAACTCCTTGTTAGAGGAGATTGTGAAGACCAAAACTTTAACAGGGTTCTAAAAAGAACTAGACAAATTCACAGAGATTAGATCCACCAGCGGATATTAGCCAGGATAGATAGGAATGTTGTCCCTAGCGTCTGTTTGTTGGAGGTTAGAAATGGATGTCAGGAGAGTGGTCGCTTTCAAGATCACCTATTCTGTTCACTCCCTGTGGGGCATCAGGCATTGGCCTCTGTTGGAAGCCAGGATACTCGGCTGGATGGACCTTTGGTCTGACCCAGTGCGTCCATACCGGCCACTCAACAAGGAGCAATAACTTTCAGTCTGATCTGGGCGTCTTCTTATGACAAGCTCCATAACCCATAACTCTTCTCCTAAGCCAGTCCCATGTTCAGAGTCCCACTGTCTAATGCTTAGTCCAGCGTTTTCCAACCTGTATTCCACAAAACACTGATGTTCTGTGTGATGTGTATAGGTGTTCCATGAAAAAATGTTGATGCTAGAGATATTTCTTCTTCTAAAATATTGAATATGAAAATGTGTTTATCAAAATATTAAGGTATTTTAATAGTATTTAGATTGTAGGTATATTAATATTTATAAAGCATTCATAATATTATAGTTGTAATTATGTGACTCGTGCTGAAACAATCCGAGTTGATTCGGATTGCTTCAGCACAAGTCGTCTGCAGAGAACCCACATGATGCTGCACCTGATAAGGAGGTTCCAACTGTCCCGCATCATTCCTAATACTAAGCAGATTTGTGATCAAAAGACACAAAGGCCTTCTTCCCATTTAAAATAACTGTCAAATGTTACTTATTTTTATTTTCCAGTAGTTTTCTGTAAAAATAACAAATTCATTAAAACACAATATTTAAAAATATTTTTCCATACCTGATTTGTTTTGCATTTCTTTTTCATAAAAATGTTTAAGCTTTAAGGAAGGACAGTTATTTTTTGAACAATATTTCTTACACAACAGAATGACACTAACCATCCTTTCGGCTGTTATATTGATGTTTTGTTTTGGGCTTGTACTTAATTTTTAATTCTTATACTTAATTATAGGTTGCTAACCATCCTCCTATCAGAAGGACATTAGTTGTTCATTCAGATGATCTTCTCTTGTTATTTTCTGCTCTTTGTGAAATGAAAGACATCTAACAAAACTCTTTTAAATCAACTTTTGAGCATTATGTGCAGCAATTTTTCAGTATGAAACTGTCCACTCTGCCCCGCCAAGGAGCACATATGTGTTCCGTCAATATACAGCAAACCCAAACGTGGCCAAATTAGTTTGGGAAACACTGGCCTATTCCAATGCACTCATTTAGAGGATCTTCTCAAGATAGCACCCAGCAACCAGACTGTCGCTTCAGATTAAGGCAGTTTTAAAGTCTCTTATTGACAGTGGTTGTATTACACCTATATTACATATTCAGTCACAGAGGCACCCCTCGCTCAAGAGACATCAGACCTGACTGCCTATCCTTCCTGTAATACGACTGAATGCCTGGCTGGCTGCTCTCTCCACAACCTCTGTTCCATCTCAGTTCATTCATCTGGTTTGGCACCACCCTGGGTGCCCTCCCAGGGAACGTGTGCCCTGGTTGGGAACCACTGGCCTAGAACAGTGCTCAGCAACCTCTATCACCTCATGGCCCACTTCAGCTTTCATTCTAATTTCACGGCACACCTAATACATATAAAACCCAATCCTCTCTCTCTCAGCCAGGCACCCGCCCCATCTCTAACTCGATGCCAGCGACTCACCAGAGCTGCTGCCACTGCTGCTGCCGCCCAAGATCCATCACCGCTGCCACCCCAGAGCCACCACCGATGCCACCATGTGCTTCTCCCACCAACCAGTGGGGGGCATACACAGAGCGGCAGACAGCACTCCTGGCGCATGGCTTGAGGCACACTAAGCACTGCTTCGTAGCACACCAGCGTGCCATGGCACACCAGTTGAGAAGCACAGGCCTAGCATACGCAGATGAGGTCGTGTGGAGTACGATCTCTTCTGACAACACACAAACCCCCATTATTCATATTGTGTTAGAGAGGGGAAAGTTAATTTTTTGTTTTGTTTGTTCTTAAAATATAGCATTTTTTCCACTGACTCGTTTCTTTCTTTTAGAGAATGAATAAAAATGCATGTGTGACAAAACACCAAATAAACCATAAAACCAAGTTCTGCTCAGCTCTAGGTATGTTTGTGATTATGTTATACTGTTATATAACTTCTTCTTCCTAATCAGAAACATCTACTCTTCTTGGAGCACGAAATTAAAACGGAGGGATGTTGTGTACGTCTGAATCGTCCCACTTGAGTGGAGCATTGCACTTAGAAAACCAACATTCTCTCAAAAGTGCTCTAGTCTAGTCCAAAGTACACTTGGACCTGTTTCATGTTTTAAAGCAAGCGGTTAACTTAATCTTTACAAGGGAGCCCTCTTCTTCAGATAGGTACTTTAAAAATATCCACTTTTTTGTATTTTATTATTATTTTTTCTTAAAGTGGTCACAGTAATTTTACCACTGGTCTCACACTTTAGGTTTTAGGAGTCTGATCCAAAGCCCACTGAAGTCAACAAAAGTCACTTCATTGACCTAGGTGAGCTTTCAATCAGGCTTCTGAATGGGAATTTTAAAAATGCCTATTCTTGGCCTAACTGCTCTAATTAAAATGACTGATAAAACTCCCACTAACTCCAAAAGATGCAGAATTAGGTCAACACTAATTGCTTCCACTCCAGGAAGAGCCTGAGGGAGTCAGGGTGAGGCATCCACAGGGATCCAGGTGTGCTCCAGGGAGCCCTGAGTTAAAGCCTGTAACAGGAGAAAGAGACCCAAGGGAAGCAGGTTAGGTTCCTGTGTGGGAGCTCTGAGCTCAGGACTAAAAGCATAAGGAAAGAGAAGGGAAGCCTAAGAGGGACAGAAAATTGGTTTATGTGGTATTTGGGCTCCCAGAAAGAAAAAGTCTGGGAAGTCAGCACTCTGACACGAATGAGGAAAAACTGAAAGAAGCCTAGGAGAACCAAATGATCTGTGATGTATGTCAGCTGAGACTGAGTACCCCAGAAGGCTAGAGAGTCCCACTGTGGAAATCCAGAGAGGCACTCAGGAGAAGGCATCAGGACTGGTCATCATGGCCGAGGATGTGGCCACTTAGATGCAGAGCCTAATGGTAAAAGATGTGAGGTCCCGTTGGTGCTGTGTTCACGTGTGAGGCCTCAGAGGTGAAGATGCACCTTTACAGTCTGTTACGAAGAGGTCTGCAGATGCCTTTACCAGTAGGTAAAGCACTGGATCTTAGAGTTACTACAAGACAGAGGATCAATGATATTGGACTATTCCAAATCATGAAATGTGTAGCAGCCAAAATTCCTAAAGGTTGGTGCTCAGTATCCAGAGCTCCTCACTCCTACAGGTCCCATTAATCAGGGGAATATTACTTAGGTGCCTATTTTACCTAAATGGTATTTGGCTTCTGTAACAAAGAGACTTCTCCAAGTCAGTAGCCAAAATGGAAGCTCTTCAAGAATCAGACAAGCTCTTGCTCTGACATCTTCCAGATTATGGCTTAGTTCTTAGAGTTACCCTGTCAAAGTGTTATAGCTTCAGTTATTGTACCAGGAAGATTTTTAAATATATGATCCATAGGGACTTGAAATTATCACTGAAGTCTTGTGTTCTGACATCCAAATGCCAGCAATACTCCACCGACAGCTGCTGTTTCAAAAGGCAAAAGTTATTACTCCAAAGCCATATTCTCTTGACAAACTGAACTCCTCCTTTTACCAATATTTTACCCTCTAATTTCTTTAGTGAACAGTGCCCAACCTATCCCAAAACTAGCGGGGGAAGTGCCTTGACATGTGACCTTTGAATGAAAAAGATGGGGGAGTAAAACAAGAGATGAGAAGGATCTCCCTTTCTTACCCCTCATTCCTGAGGGAAAAAAGAAACTTTTCCAGAATGTTGTTCAGCAATTCTGTTTGCTTTAGAATTTTAGTTCCCCATTACCTAAGAAGGATATTACCTCTTTAAACAGAGTTCAAAAACCCCATTCATTGAGACACGCCCTGTGCAGTTGGAAAATGATAGAACTTTACTTCATGTCCCAATTCAGTGAACAAAAAAGTCTGGTTCAGATTCCCGCAAGGCAGGAATGTACTTTGACAATCCACTGGCCTCCTCCTTTTTTCAGAATTAGCTTGGCTGGACGTTGTAAATTGCAAAAGGAAGCCCAGAGTCACAAACAATTGCAGGAACCTGACAACACCAAGTTCCTGTGGATTCCATGAGAAATACAGTTTTAACCGCTCCAACCTGTCTGTCTGAGAGGAAGTGGGCAATAAATAGCAGCCTAGCTGTTATCAAGAGGATGTGAGCTATTTATAAAAATTCTTGGGGTTTTTGAACTCTGTTTAAAGAGGTAATATCCTTGTTAGGTAATTGGGGACTAAAATTCTAAAGCAAACAGAATTGCCCAACAACCTTTTGGCAAGATTTAAGATTCATGCGGTTACAGCAACAGACATACAAATAGTAATGTGTCTTGTTTGAAACAGCTGCTATATGTTGTCCCTATGTCTACAGAAGGGGAACAAAAGGTCTTTCAGCATGTACTTCTGTATAGCAAGTATGTTCTTGGATAACTGACAACTTTTAACATGCAAGTATTTGCCAACTGCAGGTCAACAGTTCATATGGTTGGCATGCGGTTATTGAATGAAACAGGCTACGTCTACACTACAGAGATCCTTCAAAAGAAGCCCTGCCAGACGATCTCTTCAGAAAGAGCTTCTTTCAAAAGAGTGTGTCCACACACAAAGAAGCAGATCATAAGAGCACTCTGCTCTTTCGAAAGAAAGTGTCCACACAGTCCCCGCTCTTTCAAAAGAATGGGCCAGGGATCAAAAAATTCAGGTGCAATGAGGACTGCTCTTTTGAAAGAAGGGCCCTGTGGAGCGTCGACACACATTTTCTTTTGAAAGCAGCTTTCAAAAGATGGCACTCTTCCTGAAATGGGAGTGGAAGCACACTTTCAAAAGGAGCGCCACTTTCTTTCCATTTACTTTTGAAAGCACATTTTCTTGTGTAGACACTCTGCAGGATCTTTCAAAAGAGCCCCATTCTTTCAAAAAAAATCTTTTGAAAGAACTTGCTAGTGTAGACGCGGCCACAATGTTTTACCTGTAACCTAAAAGTTCCCAAAGTGCCTTCTATTATATACTATACTTCCAGCACAATTAAATGGTAGCCATCTTTGAAGTAGAGGGTAGGTCTCAGCTGGTACACAGTTCTTCAGTGGAGGAGGAGACTTTTGGCGGAGGTAGCAACTGAAGTTCATAGGCTTACAGAACGTGTCATGGTCTCTTAGTCCACGCAGAGACAAAAGGCATAAGTCTCTCAAGACCATGGTTCTTGTGGGTATATGGGATGTCTTTTAAACAAACGTTCTCCATTTTCATCAGGGTAATAGTAGAGAAGGCTTTGATATCAGGTGGAAATATCGTCCAAGTCTTGGTCTACACTGCAAAGTTATGTAGCTATGGTGATGAGGCAAATAGATGAAAAATGGAATGGTGCTTGGTCCTGTCAAGAGGGCAGGGGACTGGACTTGATGACCTCCTAAGGTCCCTTCCCGTTCTGTGAGGTGTGTATCTCTATATTATCAATCAGGTTGTGGGGTGTGGCGGGGGGAGAAGAGCACAGCCCTGACTGATGTAGTTATGCCAACCAATACGCCAGCGTACAGGTACCTATGTCAGTGAAGAGGGCTTCTGTCAACATAGCTAACTTCGTTCAGGAAAATAGTATTCCTACACCAACAGAAGAATTCTGCATTGTTGACCCATACCAAGTCTTTCATGGGTTAAGAACATAAGAACAGCTATACCGGGTCAGACCAAAGGCTCATCTAGCCCAGTATCCTGTCTTCCGAAAGTGGCCAATGCTACTGTCACCAGGATACAATGGTGGGAACTGTAATATAGGAGAACTTTCAGGAGGAAGAATGGACCTGTGGAAAAGCATGGAGCAAGAAATAAGAAACTGAGATTCTTAGACATCCTGTGTGACCTTGAGTAGATCACAATCTCTGTCCGTTGATCACTCCATCCCTAAAATGGAAATGAGTAACTCACAGGGGCCTCAAAGCTAAATTTTCAATCACTCTGAGATATTTAGATAAAAAGGACTATGGACCAGATCTGGAGGAATGTATCAGAACAATACCACTGACTTTATGGGAGCTACACACCAGCTGAGCAGCCTGTCCCATAGGTGCCCATACAGCTACTGTCCCATATCTTGAAAGTACGTCTCTTGCTTCTGTTTATTATCCCATAATCAGCATGGTCCATTTGGAAACCTACATCAGCTCCTTTTTTGCATTTCTGAGTGCACAAAGAACAGCCATAGGGCAGACAACGTTTCGCTTCTGTGGGAACCACACACAAAGTTGTCCTCACAAAATGATGGCATGGTCTAAAATACACAAACATGCTCAAAAGAAGGAAAACCATGAAATTAAGGATGAACAAACAACAAAGAGAAACACATTCACAGAATCTGTTAGTGTTTATGAGTCACCCAGACCTTTCTGCCTTGTCTTACAAATTGTGGGAACCTGCAGTGGTACGTCCTCCCCTTAAATGACTAAGGTGCTATTTTCCTCACATGCCAAGTGACTGGGGCAAGGTGTCAGGGAACAGAGCTCTTTGCAAAAATGAAAGGGTTTTTGTGTGTTTGTGTCAAACCAAATCAGAGGAGCAAATGCTTCAAGGCATGTAAACAGAGGCAACGGCAAAGCCGTCTTGATGAAATCATCGACTGTTCTGGCCCAGTGCTCTTTGCAAGCCACAAAGGAACAACAACAGAATGGATATGAAATACTAGGAAAACTTGGAGCTTCAGACGTTAATTCCTTATTATAAACAAATGATTCCTCCTTCCCTCAACCCCCACCCTCGCCATTGATAAAGATTTTGTTTCATTATTGGGTATTTTAACCCCCAACCCCACACTAGAATTTTTAAGGCATCTCAGTAACATTGCTCTGTTCTAGTCAGGTTCTTATGTCAAGACCACACAGGAGCCAACAGACTTGCTGGAACAAGGTGAAGGGAGTAGCTCTGTGCTCCCCAAAGGGGCAGGCCCTCAAGCAGAAGGGGTGCAGATGGGGGCAGCCAGCCCCCTCCATCCCCCAGAATGCACTGCACTGGCCCCTCTCCCAGCTCTCGGAGCTGGCCAGAGTGCACCAGTGCACATGACAGCAGCAATTTAAAGGGCTTGGGGATCCAGTTGCCACCACTCCTGGAGTAGCGATGGCTGGGAGCCCTGGGTCCTTTTCAGTCACTGCCCATTTTGCACCTGCAAACAATGCCCCCCACCTGCATTGGCAGGCCTGCAAGCCCATCCCCATGGGAAGCTGAACCCTGACTCCAGACACCCAAGGGGAAATCCTGGTTCCACGGAGGTCAACTGGAATTTATCCACTGACTTCTCCTACCGGTTGAACCTCTCTAGTCCGGTACCTTCAAGACCTGATTGGTGCTGAACCAGAAAATTTACCAGACCACTGGAGATCAGTATCACCAACCAGCAGCATTACCAACAACTGTGAACCCAGAGAGACGTTTACGGGCGTGTGTTGTTTTCACAGTTGTAACTTTCTGCCCCGTTCCTCTATTTACTTACAACGTTTACTTACCTGTTCTTTGTATTTTTGCCTGCCCGTAGTGTTTCTAGTTTCCAAGAGCCTAATTTGTGCTAGGCTCTTCCCTTTTTAATCCTGCACTGTAACAGAGCCACATTTTTCAAGGCAGTGGAAAAGGAAGGTACCTCAGGACTTAGTGGTAGAAGAGGCACAAAAGATTTGTATCTTGGGCCAGCATCCAAATGCGAACGTTTTCTGCAGCTAGCAGAAGTGCACAAAACCTAAATGAGAATACTAAAGGAAGCAGGATACAAGCACCTACTTACGTTTCATTCCATGTACCTATCGGTCTACCCAGGGACTTATATGGCCCCCATCAGCGAACATGGTATTGGAGCACAATCATCAAAACTGTCAGTATAAACTAAGTCCTTGTACTTAAGCAACATATTTGCATGCTACTGCCAAAGCACCTCATCTTTTGTTTCCACCGTCAGATTCCCCAGCTGAATTTTTCTGGGGAAATGCCAACAGCCATTGGCCACTTAGGCGACTTCTATGGGTTGCCTGTCTTTCCATTAAAACCCCACCGGATGTGCTGCTTTTTCCATCTGAAGGAGATAGTGTGATTCAGAGGCAATCAATACTTGCTCTGTTCAACAACATACCTCTGTTTAACACTCCCATTCATCGAGCATGACTCATTCTGTCAGTTCAGAAAATAGTTTTCCTGCTTCCTCCCGGTTTCTTGGTTTTCATGCCACAAGGACTGGAAACAAAAATACTATAATAATGATAATACCAAAAAAGGGCTACCCCAAAAATTACATATTTTGATGGAAACAAGGGAGTCGAAAACCCTGAAATGTCAACCAGCAGTGATCTAATTATAGGTTTGCACTAACTCCAGGACACGCTTCAGCAGTAACTTTCAACACCAATAACATCTCACTTGCTTTCCATGAGTGGAACAGCTATCAATGCAGGAAGTACAGCCCAAGGCTCTGAGGTGGATGGCTAAATGGAGATGACAGGTTGTAATAATTGCAGAGACCTTGTTACTGACTGGGATTCACTCAGCAGCTAAAAATACCGAGAGGAAAAAGACTTTGGTTTTAATGCAAGATTTTTTTTTCTAGGTTCTCAACAAGGATGTGAAGATTCATGAGCCTCTAAATAGGGGTTTATTGCCCAGCTGCAAGGAGGGTTGGTTGTGCTTTTTTCTTTTGCTCTTCAGCCCACTAATTGCTAGGGCAGAGCACATTCCTGGTGCTTACCTGTCTGAACAGCACTTCTAGCAACTCCTCAGATGGGGTGTTGTCAGAAGCAGCAGTTCACTGCTAGAACAGCAGGAAAGTGTAGGTTTGGGAGAAGCAAGAACATCGAGGATCTATTCCCCGGCGTCTTTGTTTCAGCCTGGATGTCAAGTGTGACAGAGCTAGAGCATTCTGTGCTGATAATGCTCTGCAAGTGGAATGGCAACACCAGGTGGAAAGCAATGGAGAATCTGGCCTTCGATATTTTGCTCCTTCCCCCTCCCCAGAAGTGCTCAATAACCACAGCACTGCAACTGACTTCCTCTGTGATCTTTGGCAAGTCACTTGACTTCACTGCTTCCATTTCCTTTCACACCTACTACCCTCTAACAGGTGGTTGGAGCAAACCAATTTGTAAATCTCTTTGGAAGTAGCCTTTCTTGACACTAAACCAAGCTAATATGCTGGTTACAGGGTCAACACTATTTTATAATTGATAGTTCCTGGGCACGAACAGACTTGGGATATTGTGTACCATTCTTCAGATTTACTCCAAGGTAATATGCGACACTGTATTTGATGGAAGGAAACAGAGTCATCTTTAGAGTGTAAGGAGAAAGACCAGTGTGGTTGCTGATGCCCCAAAGAACTTCCCGTCCCTGTTTGTACCTACTACCCATCATGTTTTAGATTTCCGTTCCCTTCTTCATACCACTTAACAGTATAAACTTTTACTTTGTATTTCTCCCTGAATTTGTGCAGCAGCTTAGTGAAAAAGTGTGTTAATGATAACCACTAATGTCTTAGTACTCCAAATTCTCAGCTCATCCAAAGCGTCATGGCTCTATTTAATTGAATGGAGCCAGGTATGAATCTGGCCCACATTTTTTCATTCTACTTCATCTGCCTAGGAGTCCAATTTCCATTTTTTTAATTCTCTGGTCTCTCATATACTGCTCGTGTCCACATCATGCAGGAGGGTACCCTTCCTTGCTCTATCTTTGACATAGTTTTAAATAGTTTTAATTTTTCCATTTTCCCATAACCTGCAAGACAGTCTGAGCTGCTTCCCTTCTTCGCGCACAATGTGGAACAAAAATTAACAGGTCAACTGTACATCTCTAAGCACGACATGCCATAGAGTATTTCTGCTCACATTTCATTCTCCACTTGCAATAGGACAAAAGCATTTTTCCCACATGCAAAAAGCAGAATTGGAAGAAAGAAACATCAAATGCAAAGTCCTATGTGATCCCTCCCTCCCTGCTTCAAAATTATTGAGACAATTCATGTCATTCTGTAGAGTCCGTAGCATTGACAGACATCTTAACATAGAGGAAAGCACAGCAGTTGCCACAACAGATCAGGTCACTAGCCTGTCAACGCTGGCAAGTGGCCAATATCTGACACTTCAAAGAAAGGTCACACCCCTCCCTTGAAATGTGTCGGGCCAGCCGAGCAATGCCATGGCATACAGCAAAAGAGGTCTGGAGATGCCATCTCTGCAAAAAGGCTGAATAACAAGGCTGATTTTGCTCCTCTCTTTCGCCTTTGGCTCAGCTGATTCTGCCATCTCTTCATTTTGAAGGCTGAGAAAATGAATTGGAATCTGCCTAAAAATGTTTGTGACACACTTACAACAGCCCTATCAAACAATGATTTTTTTGTCTTTAAAACCACAGAGAAAAGCAGTCTTCTGAGCATGCAGTATTTACTTGACTTTGTTAATTTCCCCAAGTATTGTCCAGACTTCTTACAACAAAGCTAAGCAACAAAGGAGCAAACAGAATTGCTGGGCCTTGGCCAAGGTGGGCTGGGGGGGACTTCGCCATGCTACCAGAAGGGTAAGGTCTCAAGGGGAAAGGGCAGAGCCAGAGCAGCCAGCCCTCAACACTACCTAGAGCAGGCTGTGCTAGCCCCAACCCAGCCCAGCCCTCAAAATCATGCAGAGCGTGCCACGTGACACTCCAGAGGTACTATCAAGGGTCTGGGTCACTGGCTACCGCTGCTCTTGTGGCAGTGGGAGCAGTGGCCAGGAGTCTTTCAGGCCCTTTTAAAGCACCAGACCCTGGGGCAACCTTCTCCTTTGCTCTCCCATGCATTCCTCTCCTCCTTCCGCCCCCGCCCGCAGGCCAGCTATGCAATGTGGCCTTGAAACAGTTTTGTCCTATCCCCATCGGACTGCCAGACTTTGGAAGACACCATTTTAGCTGTAATCAAATTTAAACATGTTCTCCTCAAGAAAGGTGTAAGAGTGACTTACCTTCTCTTCATAAGTCAGCTGCTGTTCAGTTTCACCTTGAGAGCTGGACAAGCTGTCCTCCAGGCAAACCCAAGAATTTCTCCCTTTCTTCCACACCTCCTTGGAAGCTGTTCTAAAAGGCTAGTTTATTCTCGGCACCAGGTAAAAATATGTCAAAAGAATGTACATGTAGAGGTGTGTCCTGGGGGGGGGTCACCCCCTCCGGGGCAAGGAAGGCCACACCACCTCCCAAAAGTCAAGGAGCTGCCCGGTTCTGAGCAAGCAACTGTTTCTGTGGGGTCCAGTTCCCCTTTAACTAGGCTGGCAAGTATTATTGAAGGGGCCAACCCTGGGCAAGGCTCGGCAGTGGTCACCCTAGGCTCAGCCCTTGTAACAGGGCTGAGCTACCACACAGAACACAAGCCCTGGCCCTGAGGCAGGGCGGGGCAGCAGTCAATTATCAGGCTCAGCACCTGTAGCAAGGCTGAGCAAACAACAGACAGTAAGGCCCTGGAGCAGGGCGAGGCAACAGTTAAGAGGAGGCTCAGCTCCCTGTAACAAGGCTGAGCATAAGTATGCCAGCAAGGCTGTGTGGGTCTGGGGAGGCAGAAGCTACCTCTCTGGGGGGAGACAGTAGGGGAGGTGCAGGCCCACCCACTCTACTATACCCAGTCCGGGGCCCTAACAGCTGCTGGCAGTAGCTGCTGGTCGGTGAGGATCCATGCCTCTACTTACTGACATAGGCTCTGGCAGGGCATCCCCCAGGCTACTTCCTATCTCTGGTTCCACTGAAGTGGGGGTTCCACTCAGGATTGTCTGGGAGATCAGGCAGGTCCATGTCTTCTGGGTAAGTGGCAGATGGCAGGTCCAGAGACTCAGGCAGGTCTGTGACCTCTGAGTAGCTGGCAACGTTGTAGGCTCCGGTAGGTCCAGGACCTCTGGGAAGTCAGCAGCCTACGGGTCTGTAGGCTTGGGCAGGTCGGGGCCTTCTAGGTAGCAAGCCTGCAGCAAGACAGGGGGCCCAAGTAGATCAGGGACCTCCAGGTAGTGGGCAAGCGGCAGGGTCAGAGGCCCGGTCAGAGTGGCTGGTGGCCCAGCACGAAAAGCACTGAATAAGGGTAGATCCGTACAGTAACTAGACACCCACTGCCGGCCTGTGCATAGTACCAGTTAATTCACCCTTGTGCTGTGAGCGTGGGAAGTGGGTAAGTTTCTCCATCTCCTGTGGGAGGTTTGCTCCCTGTTCCCCTTCTTCTGCCCAGGGAGCTGCCCTCACACCACCCCGCTCCACCCCAGACATCAAGCCCCTGCCTCCAATAAGGCCTCCGACACCGGCCACACACTATATCTCTCCTCTCCTCCAGCCCCCACCTTCTGAGGTGCCACCCCTGCCTGCCACTCCCCACTTCTCTCCTCTCTTCCAACTCCTTCTCCCATCTGGCCCCTCAGCACCTGCTGCTTCACTCCCTTCTTTCACCTTCCCTACCCCTCCCACGCATCCCTGCTCTCTCCAACCCTCCTCCCCATGAGGCGCCCTGCCTGCAGGTCCCATGTTCCTCCACTCTTTCATCCCCTTCCCTCATGAGGCCCGGACTGTGTCCTCGCTTTCCTCCACACACACTCTTCTCCTGTGAGGCCCTGTGGCCTGCAGGGCTGTGGTGGGAAGAGGAGTTTTATGGGGGCATGGACCGGAGGATGGACACAGTAAGTGGCAGAGAGCGCCAGAGATGGCAGGCGAGGTGGACGAGAGGAGGGGATTCAGCCAGGTAGCCGCAGGCGGTGGAGACGTTGGGAGCAGGGGTGGTGCAGAGAAAGGAAGAGGCAGAGCACAGGCAGGGCCACCACAGCCCACAATCGCAGGGGTGGGTGAGGCAGCCGGGCTGTGTAGACTTCAAGGCATTGGAAATGCATGAGAGGGGCCTGGAGGGCCATGTGCCAGAGCTGTTGGGCAGCTCAGAGGACTGGCAGGGGCCTGACACTCACAGCCGGGGTCTGCCCTCTTCCCCCCCACACACTCACCAGCAGTAGTGGGGAGAAGTGGAGCAATGGGGCTTCACTCCCCAGCTGCTGGTGTGTCACTTGGAGGAGGGCAGGACCACCCCCTTGCATTCACAGGTGGGAAGCAGAGCCACGCCATCGGCAGCCAGGGAGCAGAGCCATGTCGCTGCACTCCCTGCCCCCGCATCCGACAACACCATCAGTGAGTGCCCAGGGGGTCAGACCCACACTGCAGCTGCCAGCGCTTTCCTAGTCCCCTGTGCCACATCACTGGGGCAAGGGCCTTGGGGGACAAGGCTGGGTGGGAGGTGGAGCAGGGACAGGAAGAGGTGGGGCAGGGCCAAGGCCTGTGGCAGAGGTGACATCGTTCTGGCCCTTCCCTGGGGGACACAGGAAGGAGTCCTGGGGTTGGGGCAGCCAGTGCCCCCTTGCATCCTCCTTCACCAGTCGTCGCTGCTCTGGAACCAAGCCTGAGGTAAAGCCTGAGCTGTAGGACCCTCCCACCTCACAGGGTCCTAGAATTTGGGCTCCAGCCCAATCCCAGAAGTCTACACAGCAATGAAACAGCCCCGCACCCTCAATCCATGCCTGAGTCAGGCAACTCAGCTGACAGAGGCCAATGGTGGGTTTTTCTTTGCTGTATAGACATATCCTTTTTGGTGCCAAGTGGCTGCAGGCCACTGTACTATCTGGTGGTAATAATTACAGGTGATCCCACATGGCAAGATTTGGATCCTGATTTCAAACATTCTGAAGTTTCATGGGTGTCCTGCTTTGGGTGTGCCTCTAGTAACAAATTTCAGACAAGGTCAGCGTTGGCTGGATATGAAGCAGTACCTATAAGGCGCCATGTTCCATATCCCAACTTGTGGCCAGACTCCTGAACTGTCTACCATTCTCTTCTAGCATGCGTCTTTAGGGGGAAGAAAGCTTCTTTTTCATCTGAGACAAATGAGAGAAATTGGAAGCGAGTGGCTGAGAATCCAAAGCTAATCCATTTTCAAACAGGGCGAGTGTGCTAAGGAAATCGAAAAGACACTCTCTGGAATATATTTAAAAACAAGGATTCTTATGGTAGGAACACGAGATATTTTGTATTGTGTGGTTGTGGCTCTTCCTTTACCAAGGAAGGCTAAGATGGCTGGGACATGGCGGTAGGATGATTCCCAAAGCTGCCACTGTAATTATTACTACACTGGATGCCAGCTGGAACAGATGGGCAGATGGACCCAGAAAGGAGTGGCCTGAAACACACACAAGAATGTAACCAAAGACAGCCTGACCACCAACAGAACAAGCAGTGCTGCCGGGGGCAGGAAGCTATATCATCTGTTGTTTGAGAGCCACATCCTCTCAGGCACATCCATCATCTCTGTCTGAATGCAGGAAACGCTCCTTTAAAATGATTTAATAAAAAAGATTTGCCGCTCTCTGATAAAGAGCTTCTGTGAGACCAGGTGCGTTTCGAACAGGAGTTAGAAAAGGCCTGCAAAGCTCATGATTTGTATAGCATCATGAATCGAGGCCCTGCAGCGCCAGGCTCTGTACAAACAGAAGGATGAAAGGTACAAGGACCTCACTGAGGGGGCCCGTTGCCTAGCTAGTCGAATAAGGTGTGTGGCCCTTTTAAGGGCCAAAGAGCCAGGATGTGACTTTCTCCTGCACCTGCCAACCAGGTCCGGGGGAGGAGATTATAGGCCCACGCCAGTGCCAGGGCAGGACAAGCCCTCTTATAGCTGGGCTAGGAGGAGCAGCACCCAGTCTCCCACCCATGGGAGTGATGCCAGGATACACTGGACACGGCCAAGGCAAAGTAGTGGGGGGAGGGCGTTTGCCTTCCCCACAGCTGACTTGAGAGTGAGGGTCCGACTGGGCCAAACATGAAACAGGAATTAGGCTATGATGTCACAACCATGTAAATGAGGGATACAGGGACCTAATCAAATGGATCCATAAAGGATTTAAAGGAGGCATTCTTTAAAGGAGCAGAAATGCCTGGGGGAGAGAGGGGCATTCAGGGCTCCTATGACTGGGAAGCTCAGTCCCTTATAATTCCCCTTAACTCAGGGGTGTGTAATTTTTGAGGGGGCGGCACTCCTAGAATTTGGTAAATGGTCAAAGGCTGCACTCTTTCAGGTTATTTATGGAGGGACTGCAGGGTCTGGGATGGAGGGTTGGTGCAGAAGGGAGCTTGGGGTACGGGACAAGGGTGCAGGAGGAGGTATGGGATCTGGAAGGAAGTTGGGTGAAGGTGGGATTGTGACTGGGGCCAGGGATGGAGAGGCAGAGACTGGGAGGGCACAGGTGTAGGAGAGAATTCTGATCTGGAGAAGGGTATAGGAGGGGGTGCAGGGTCTGGGTGGGGGTCATGACATGGTACAGGGGTGCAGAGATATTAGGCAGAAGTTATGTCTCAGCCTGTTTGGAAAGAGCCCAGCACTCCAGTGATCACTGCTGCTGGTACAGCCCTTAAGGCTGTTGACAAGTTCTGCTACCTCAGAAGTGTCCTGTCCTCGAACACAAACGTGGATCATGATGTATCTGCTCAATTAGCCAAAGCCAGCGCTGCCTTTGGAAAATTGACCAAACACCTATGGAATGACGGTGGGATTAAACTCCATGCCAAAGTAGCAGTTTATCAGGCAGTTGTCCTGAATATCCTGCTCTACAGCTCGGAGCCACGGACAACATATCACAGCCATGTTTTGAAACTCGATCAGTTCTGTATGTGCTGTCTGAGGAAGATCACCCATGCGAATTGGTGGGATAAAATTCCTAACGTGGAGGTTCTTAAACTGTGTGGTGTCATTGGCATGGAATCAGTGCTTATGAACAGACTGTTTTGCTAGATTGGTCATGTTGGTGTTTCTACACAGGCCACTTTCTTTGAAAGCAGCATGGTAATATGCGGCCCGAAATATGCTAATGAGGTGTGGATGCAAATTCCCCGTGCCTCATTAGCATGCGGTCATGTGATTTGGAGTCCGGAAGACCGTTCTTCTGGACTCCAAAACACCATGTAAAAGCGCGGCCCCCAGGGGGGGTCTTCCGGAAGGAAGTCCTTCTTCCAGAGGCCCCTTCTTCCTGAAAATTTTTGGGAAGAAGGGGTCTCTGGAAGAAGGACTTCCTTCTGGAAGACCCCCCCGGGGGCAGCGCTCTTACATGGTGTTTTGGAGTCCGGAAGAATGGTCTTCCGGACTCCAAATCACGTGACCGTATGCTAATGAGGCATGGGGAATTTGCATCCATGCCTCATTAGCATATTTCAGGCCGCGTCTTACCATGCCACTTTCGAAGAAAGTGGCCTGTATAGAAATGGCCGTTATGAGGATGGATGATACACGTATACCAAAGATGGTCTTCTATGGCCAGCTTGCTCATGGAAAGTGCTCTGATCAGTGGTCAGTATAGGCATTATGAAGATATCTAAAAGGCCAAAAACATGAAGTCATGCAGCATATTTCCCAGTGAGCTGGAAACTCTGGTTCAGGATAGATTGTCCAGGTGTCAAACCATTGTTAACACTCTTAATTGCTTTGAGAGTCAGCATATCCAGGCACTACGGGAGAAGTGTAGGATCTGAAAAGAATGTACAACGCCCTTAATTTGCTGTTTTTCATGTGACATCTGTAATCGGCTCTGCCGGTCAAGGATTGGTTTAGTCGCTCACCAATGACATTGTAGAAGATGAGATCTGTCAATTGATGGCTCAGTCCAAGAAGAAACTGTGAGCTGGAGGGTAGGGAGGGATACTTCACGTGCAGCCTGTCCTGCAAACAGGCAGTTTCTATTGGCTGGAAACTAGCCAAAGTGAGCATAAGAAGCCTCCACTCCCACCCCAGTTCACAGAGCCCAGCAGCCAGCTCTTCTGAGTGCCAGGGGTGTAGGGGTGGGAGGGAACAGGCAGGGAAGATGATGCAGTCCCAGCAGGGTGTTGGCTGGGGACCAGCACAGGTGAGTGGCCAGGCTGTCAGAAGCCCCCTAGATATCAGGGCTGGGTTATGACATTTTGAGGCCCTAAGCCAAGGGCAATATGTTGGGGGAGGAAGGGGTCAGCAGCCGGCAGTTCCATCCTGTCCCACTCCCTCAGGTCCCAGGTGTGTCGCCTGGGGGAGGAGCCTTGAGGTAAGGGCAGTTACTGGCTGTGGGAAGCAGAGCAAGTGGCTGGGAGCCGGCAGAGCGGAGTGGGCTGGGGTGGTTAAATATGTAGATTCATTTTCTGAACAGTTCCCCAGTCTCATATCAAGTTCAGCCACTGGGAACACTTAGCCCAGCAGACCTTTAAACCTCTGTAGCATTAGAGTCTGCAGTAAAATATTATCCAGCTTGTTGCATGTTACCATTTTCTTGAGTGATCCTCATATTTACTGTGCTTCATTATAAAAAAATAAAACATTCACCAAGAATAAACTAACTCTACAATAGCAGAAGCCTGAGAAGCACTTCAAGGCACCAGCTCTCCTCCTGTTGTGATGTGATGTGATGCGATGGTGATCCCTCACCGCCAAGTATGATCTTCGTCCATGGGAATTGTGGATCCTCAGGTGGCTGACAAGGCCTACTCTTGAATCACAAGCTCTACTACAGTGAGGACAGAGGTTTCCAGGTATGGGAGGAGGCTGTTGACCATGATTACAGGCCAGTCTCTCCTTCCGACTGTGACTCTCATCCTCCTCGGCTTGTCGGCGAGCAAGTACAAAATGCAGGGGGCTATTGCTAAGGGCTTCTCTCCATTTTGAGTGGTCCTGGGTGAATGTCTGCCATGTGTTAATCTTAATATTGCACTTCTTAAAGTTGTCCTTCAGCAAATCCTTATAACATTTCCGTTGGCCTCATACATTGTGGTACCCTTCTTTGAGCTGAGAGAACAGGACCTGTTTTGGGAGGTGATGGTCTGGCATTCAGATGTGACCAGTCCAATAGAGTTGCTGATGGATGATGGTTGCCTCAATACTGTTGGTTTTTGCCATTTCTAGAGCACATGTTGATGTGTCTATGTTCCCATGTGAGTTACAAGATCTTGCAGGGCAGCGTTGATGGTACCTCTCAAGGACTTTCCAGTGATGGCTGTAGGTTGTCCAGGTTTCAGCCCCATACAACACTGTTGGGAGAATAACACTTGGATAAACAAGAAGCTTGGGGCCTGTTCGAACATCATGATCTTTAAAAACCCTGTGTCAAAGGAGTAAAGGCTGCACTGACACAGCTCAGACAGTGTTGGATTTCTGCATCAATATCTGCCTTGGGTGAGAGATGACTTCCAAAGCAGAGGAAATTGTTGACATTCTCCAGTGCTTCTCCATTGATTTTAATAGATGGCACCTGTGGTATCTCATTTGGAGAGTGCTGGGGTGGGTGATGTAATAAATACTGTGCCAATATTGATAAGAATATATTTTGTGCATTTCATCTGAGAAACTTGGAATAATTTTTTCCAGCATGAACTAATTATATCTGACAACATTCATGGGATATTGGAAACTATCATCCATAGATGTGATGGTGGTAAGCACTGCAGAACATACAAATAGATTATGTTAGAAGACATCCTCCGTTTAACAATGGGAAAAAGGAGACCTAGCAAGACTGAATGATTTGATCCACGTCAGGCAGCATGTCAGTGATAGAGCCGAGGACAGAAGCCAAGAGTCCTGGCTCCAGTGCTGCTCTTACCTCGAGGCTTCCAACAAGTTGAGGAATTTTGTGCTCATTAAAAAAAAATTGTATAACCCCTAGATAAGTATTTCAAAACTCCTGAATATTCTGCACTCTAGCAGTCTCATAAGGTGGATTGCTTAACATTAGGTCACATAAACAAAATATTGTGTTGTGCTGCCTTCAAAGTACACACACACCTCCCAACCTCATGAGGATCCCCACGAACAGCCACAGTCTATACCCCAGGAATACCAGTCCCGGAACCTTTCCCTGCAACAAAGCCCACTGCTAGCTTTGTCCACATATCTTCTCTGGAAATACCATCACTGGACCTAACCAGGTTACTCACAGAATCACGGGCACTTTCTGATGCTCCTCTACTAACTTTGTATATTGGACAGACTTCTAACTCCCTTAGACAAAGGGTTAATGGGCACAAAACAGACATCAAAACACTCGAGAGCCACAAACCAGTTAGTCAATATTTTAATGGAATGGGCCATTCTGTTAGTGACTTAAGAGTATGCGTGTTACTGAAAAAAAAATTTCGCCCCGCTATTCAAAGGGAAACAGCCGAGCTGGCTTTTATATTCAAATTCGGCACATTAACATGTGGTTTGAACTGGGATGGGAATTTTCTGAGTCATTATAGGGGCTCGTCTGCATACTTGGCTTAATCTAATTCTTGATTCCCGCCCCCCCACTCTCTGAGTTGCTCACCTTGATCATTTTTTTCTCGTTTGTCCACCTTGATTACTGTTTTTGGTTCTCTGTGCCTTAAATATTGAGTCTGTTCTGGTCTGGCTATGGTCTGAAGAAGTGGGTCTGTCCCACGAAAGCTCACCTAATAAATTATTTTGCTAGTCTTTAAAGTGCTACTTGCCTGCTTTTTGATTTGACACACTCCAGAGTATTAGTGTGGGGGTGTTTGTTATAACTATTACCCATAGTGCTGTAGCGCTTAGGAGCCACAGTTTGGGGTGAGCACCCTGCTGTGCTAGGCACTGTGCAAATATCTGCTGAGGTTCTTATATGGCAGCCTTGGCCAGCGTATCCATGTGACAGGCTCACTATGCAATGCAAGGAAGAGGTAACGCCATCAGGGGAAGAATGCTAGGCACG
This sequence comes from Carettochelys insculpta, assembly GCF_033958435.1. Lineage (NCBI taxonomy): Eukaryota > Metazoa > Chordata > Testudines > Carettochelyidae > Carettochelys > Carettochelys insculpta. Next base: position 22,116,037 of record NC_134151.1, read on the forward strand.
TCATCTCCATGCACAGCAGGGCCGACGGCCACTGAGGGCCCTAGGGTGGGGTGGCAAGCGGGCTGGCTCCACGTCCCCGCAGGGGGCGGGGCCAAGGGCAGAAGAGGCAGGGGCCTAGGACACTCAGCACCACTCAGACGACCACGCTGCCCCTCCCCCGCCTCCCCAGCAGCACGCGGTGCCGTGCTGCCAGGGTGTTTCAAAGGTTCCTGGCACTCTGGCAGTCGCTGCTGCTAAGTAGCGGTGGCAGCAGCCAGAGCTCCAGACCTGTTTGAAACTCCAGGCCCCTGTGCAGCTGCCTCTTTGCAAGCCCCTTCCCTCGACATTGGCAGGCCTGTTCATGCATGATCAGGGAACAAGAATGATTCACCGCACAATGATATGAATCCATAACGCCAAGACACAAGCAAACTGACAATATGATTGTGTAAATAAAGAGGACTCGACCGAGTGCCTGCCAACCGCAGCAATAACTGCCGAGCGGGGGCAGAGTATCCAAGGACAGAGGATTTTTATTGCTGATGAACGTGAATTTGTAACCTCTCTCTTGTTCTTTTTTCTGCCTTCCCTAGAGAAAACAGTGAGAAGCTGAGTAGTCACAGCGGCTGGCACTGACAAGTGCAGAAAACACTGATCACTCTCCTTTTATACACAGCCAACAAAGAGCAGCTACTGCAAAGGAAAGAGCTGGATGGCTGCTCCATAGCCCCCTTTTCCAGCTCAGCAAACTTCACACATGAGAACCCTCCTCGGGGAATCACCCTCTGGTGACCACATTTAACTCTTTCTGCTTGGCGAGAGTTTCTTCACAGTATCGTTTCACTCTCAGCAGAGGTTCTCTGACATGGGAATTGCACTGAAAGGTGGTGGGACAGCCAGGCCATTTCACCCCCTCCTGGGGAAAAGCTAACCTCTTTTGTCAAGTTTCAAAACCCATGCAGACAATGCAACTTGAACTCGTGTGTCTTTGGGTTTGTACTGGGCTTAGGAGGGAGCACATGGGAAAATGCAAACAGAACAATCCCATGACGAAATCAGAGTAGAGTGAAACAAGCACTGTGCCCCTCAGGAGGTACTTGAGTGAGAGCTGCCATCATGGGTAATATACCAGACTTGGACCAAAGGCCCTCCAGGGCTAAGACCACAAACTGTTACAGAACAAGCACAGCTCTGTGCTCATGGTTCCACACTCACCGGTGGGTTATCCTTGCATGGGGTGTTTAATGCACATACTTTTGTTGGGGTCTGACCCAGGAGATCCCTGCTGATGAGCCTACATACCCACATCCTCAATGTAAAAACCAGCGCACACACGTTTGCATGAAGTTAAATTTGTGTGCATTAGGTAGGGCGACCATATCTCCCTGTCCCAGATACAGGACAGGGAGATATCGGGTGAGGAGCGGTTTCTCCCAGCTCCACCAAGCCCCAGGGAGCCAGGAAGGAGGCAGCAGCTGCCAGCGCTCCCTGAGCCCTGGGGAAGCGGCAGCCCCCAGCGCTCCCCCTGCTTCCTGGGGAAGTGACCTAGTGCTCTCCAGCACAGGCACAGTTGCTGGTGCAAAAGGTCAGCGAGAGAGGGCCCAAACACAGGACAATGAGTCCCTTTTAAAAAATAAGTCGGGAAGCCTTTTTGGCATCCCAAATATGGGACCATCCCACCAAATACAGGACGAATGGTCACCCTACCATTGGGCAAACCTTCTCAGGGCTGGGAAGAAACACACACACAAGTACACCAAGGGAGGGGAGGGAAAGCAGGAGAAAGAGAGACAGAGAGAGAGAGGAAGGAGGCCAGAGTGAGATCACACTATTCAATTCTCTTTTTCCACAGACATTTCCATTTAAACCTCACTGGAGAGACAGTAGAAATGAGTGGAGATGAAGCAACTTAAATGGGCCAAGTCTGAGCCAGTGGCATTGCAAGCCTAGCACTTGGGGGCACACCACCGCTCAGCTTTGCCTTGATTGCCCCTCTGTCAGGCCAGCAGGAAAGAGGCTCTGGCTGTTACTCTTGCCCCCCTCCCTACCATACACCTCAGCCAAGTTCAGGTTCTCACCAGTGGGGGGCATGGCCCAGTTTAAAAAGAGGAGTTCAATGGCCCTTCATGCTGCCCCTTCTCCAGCACCTACGTCCCCACAGCGTTTGGTGTTAAACCCCATCCCCACCAGGACGCTGCAGTTTAAAGCACTCCACTTGTGGCTCCTCACTTCAGGCTCTAGAAGGGCCAGCAGCTGAAGTATCCCCTTCCCCCACCCCGTTCAGGTCAAGGGAATGCCTGAGAGAGAAGCATTGCTGGAAACGGCAACTGGTGCAGGTGCTGAGGTGCCAGGCTTTCACGCAACACGTGCCACAGTGATTGGCTGGCCTTTTCTGGGCGGTGGGAAAAGGGGCTGGCTAGCCTATCAAACAGGGATTTATCCACAGGCTAATGGATTCCCCCCAGATTTGGCAGGGCTGAGTCAGGCAACTGGGAAAGGGGAGAAGCCAGCTCAGAAGGGACCAGTGCTTGGCAGGAAGGGCCTCCAGCCCCAAGGAATGCCAGGGGTGTAGGCCAGCGGAGCCCTGGGCTGTTGACCTGGGGTCCTTCTGCTGAGTGCGGGGCACAGAGAAGGGCTAGGACCAAACGCCAGGTTCAGCTGGCATCACACTGCAGCTGCATCTCGGTGCAGCTAGCCCAGCTTCCGGACCCCACAGACCCCAGCCACTCTGAGAGACATTCTGCCTCCCTCAGCCTACGTGGCAAGGGACGAGGGCTGCTCGAGGTCGTACGCCCTGGGAGGGCACTTCTCACGCCGGTGGCATCTGGGAAAAGATGGTTGCTTTGACTGGGCTGTTGTCACCTTGTCCTGCTGCGGTGCCAGCTGCCAATGCCATACCTAAGAAGATGCAGTTGTGGCTGTAGGTCAGCCCTCGGCTGGACACTACCATATTTACAGCTGCTGCTAAGTTAATTATTTGTGAGGACTTTCGAAAATGCCCCCGAGGCCTTTGCTGCACCAGCCCTTTCTCAAGTCCTGCGACACATGTCCTTTGTGTGTGCAGCGGATTGTAGTATTTGTACAGCTGCCCTGGTCTGACAGTTTCCAGAAGAGGAGCATGTTACCATGTTCAATTAGCTGCTGGGAGCAAACCCCGGAACTGGGATGAAGGTTTTCTTTTACACATTCTTGTTTCCCATTTCTGAGCCCGGCAGCTCTCCTGGCACTCCAGAAACGTCAGTAAAAGGACCTCACTCGGCAACAAAATTTCTGCTGCAAGCTTTCAGCACAGGCAGGTACAACCATCTGGGGACCCAATCCTGTGGTGTGCAGAGCCCTTAATTCCCCCAGGAGCTGAGAGAGTTCAGCTGCACCTTGCAAAGAGCAGGATGTAAAGGAGGCCTTTTCAGCCTATCAATTTCCCACAGGCTGACTCGGCTGAAACCTGCATCTCTTGATGGATTAACCCAAAGGAACAAACAGCCAGAGAGGCAGACCAGACACAGCTGAGGTAAGTGCTTTTTGCTTGGGACAGGCCAGTGAATTCCAGGACTTTTGCCTTAACAGACTCCTATTGGGCCCCTGATCAGAAGCATGCAGTTTAATTTAAAAATGTGATCTTAAATGCATCTCAGCTATGTACCTGGTCACAGCAATATTCAGTGTTCAGCCAATGGGTGCAGCTTTCTATTGAAAGATTCAGTGCAAAGAGGCACCGAGAATCATGTTGCCATGTCTCCACCACTCACTCTTGGGGCCCCACAGAAATTCTTGGCTGACCAAATAATTCTTAATTTGAGCCTATTTTACTATGGTTTTGGCTGGCTGCGATCAAGCTACCTGCTGTGGAATTATTTTGTTCATATAGTGCCCAAAAGCGTTTCACAGACTCGTGGGAAGGCAGGTCCTTGTCCCTAGTATGTGACAGTCTTGAAGTCGGCTCCCATATATGCTTACTGCTGAATACAGCAGCACTGACAGGAGTGGGTCCAAAGATGTTTGTAGGTCACTGAGTAACACAGTGATGCTCTCATTGGCCGAATCATGAGCTTCCACTCCTTCCCTCACCATGATTAACACATTTTCATACCAATAGTTCTGTCAAAACTAGGGGTGGATCCAAGCATCTATGGCAGGGACAGGGAATCTTTTCCGGGTTGGGGGCCACTGACCAGTAGACAAATCAGTTGGGGGTCACAAGTAAGAAGCAAAAAAATTCACACCTCACTAATGTGGTTGATGGCTATAGGTCTGAGTGGGAGTGAGGGTGCAGGAGCGGGCTGGGAACTGGGGGGTCTGGGCAGGAAGGCGGGTGCAGGAGTGGGCTGGAGTGGGTGATCTGGGCCGGAGTGGGGAGCAAGGTGCAGAGGTAGGATGGGGGTGGATGATCTGGGTGGGAGAGTGGGGTGGGTTTTGGTGGGAGGGGGTGTAGCAGAGCCTAGGGGTGTAGGCGTCTAAGTAAGAGGAAGGGTCCAGGAGGGTTTGGGGTCTGGAAGGGAGGGGTAGGTGGGTGTGAGGGGTCTGGAAGGGAGGGTGCAGGAAGGAAGTGGGAGTGGGGTTTGGATGGGAGGGGGAGCAGAAACTGTCCGGGGGCGCAGGGTCTGGGTAACAGAGGTTCAGCTTACCTTTGCAGCACCCCCACATGCACACGGCTAGGGTGCATGCAGGACCTAGGGTGCATGCAGGACCACATGCAGGACCTAGTGCACATGGTTCTGTGTCCCACCCTCTTGCTCCCAGGCACTGCCCTCCACTGCTCTGATTGGCTGGAATCCCGGCCAATCAGAGCAGTGGTAGGAAGCCTCTGGGGAGGCTGGGGAGGCCAATGCTGCTCCCACTCCCTTCTCCCAGCTGGGGGGACAGTGGCGAGCTGCAGTGGAGCCAGGAGACACTTCTTTCCCTAGCCCCCAGCAGAGCATGTGGTCTGAATCTGGACGGCAGATCCAGCCTGCAAGGCTCAGGGCTCCAAACCCCCAACCCCACCATGGGCCAGATGCCGTGGAGGGGAGTCCCAAGCCTGGGAGTCCAGACCCACACAAGCTGCAATCTGCATCTGGACCGCAGGCTGGAGGCTTCTCACCCTGTTCTAGGGGAAAGTTCAAGACTGGGTCAGAATTTGGCACCACCCCATGATCCAGCCCAGAGACACTCCTGTGTGGTCTTGTACACAGAAAACACTGCCCACAAAACTGCCGTGGTGTCCACTGCGGAGCTGTGCTCACCCAGCTTCTTCGACATCCAAAAAAAGAGTTCCTGTTTGTTTGATTTCCTCCTGTCACCCACCTGACCCCCTTGTGGACAACCTTATGAGCAAGGCAGGGCCAGAAGCAGTCTTCCCTGTAAGCTATGTGCTTACGCAGCCAACCAGGAGAAATTCAAATGCTGTTCAGCTGATTCGCAGAGCGCCCACAGCCACCCACATGTGTTTCCATGGGTGGTGCACGTCTGCAGATGCCTTGGTGCACACAACAAAATGCATTCTGCACCTGGACGGATAAAATTGGAGGGAACGAAGGTTGGAAGGATGCAGCGTCCACAGGAGATCTTGAGCATCTCTGTTTTGCGATGGTAAACACTTGAATTACATTCAGAGGAACTTTTTCCTTATTATAACTCATTAGTGGCCGCACCGGAAGCTAGTGTGATCATCAGTGAGGTTCCATAACACCTGCTTCTAAACTGTTGGAACACAATGGTTCCCTTCATCTTTCAGCCACAGCAGGTGGCTGAGCTGTTTGATATACAGGGTGACCAACTGTCTCATTTTGGCAAGGACAGGCAGGAAGGCAGGATGGCATCCCAACTTATTTTAACAAAAGGGCTAATTGTCCCATATCCATGCCCTCTGCTGAGCTGCCTTTCCCCAGGTCAGCACAGCTGCAGCTGCTGTCCGGGGAGCTTGTGTAGCAGGTACTCATGGGCCATGTGCACAGGCAGCAGCGGGAGAGGGAGCCAGCAGGGGCCGTGCCATAGGTAAGGCAGTGTACGTTGAGGTTGGGGGTTGGAGGGCAGAGTGTGTCCCCCAGTCCTTTCCAAGATTTTAAGGGTACCTAGTGCCCCGTGCAGCTGCCCCTCCAGCCAGGTAGACCCCACTCTGGCAGGGCTGCAGCCCTGTTCCCAGCTCCCCATGGCTTGGGGAAGCTGGAAGCCTCACTGGCAGATTTGCAGCCCTACTCCCAGCAGCCTGTGGCATGGGGAGAAGCCGGGAGCCTCGCCTGCAGGGCAGCAGGCCCATTTCTGGGGTTGGAGGTACGGGGCAGCCAGAGAGGTCCTCTGCAGGGCAGCAGCCCCGTTCCTGGCACCTGTCAGCATGGGTCATCCAGTGACCCCTCTTCCCTTCTGCAGGGCAACCACTTCAACCAGGGAGCTTCCCCATGGGACAGCAGCCCTGTTCAAGCACCCCCTGGCATGGCGCAGCCAGGGAGCTGCACTTGGTTGGCAGCTGCAGGCAGGGAGTTACCCCACTGCCAGGGTGTCCCATATTTGGCCTAGGAAAATATGGTCACTGTACTAATACAGTACCAGATAACCATTTCTAGATTTGCTTTTGCTACATTTTATAGCACACAGTTCACATAATTAGTTCCGGGACAGAACTTCACAGGAGAAACAACACCCCTGCCCCCACACACGTCTGCCTGTCACTTGCTCTTCCAAAATGGAGATAGTAACTGTGTATCTTGAGCAACACAATTCAAGGGGACCACAACTAAAGGCTCCAGTTCCAAAGCAGTGTCTCCAGTTAATGGGAGTTTCTTATATCAAAGCATTCCCTGACAGTGAATTACACAACTATGGGTTTTATTAGTCACATCTGCACTGCTTGGATAGCCTGACTGACTAAAATTTTCAAGTTCTGTCCCAACATTCATTGTTCTAAGTGAAACAACCTGGTTTATATTCTCTAGAATCGAGGCTCCTGTTTGGTTACTCCAAAATCCTGGTTAATCGCTGGGAGTTGATGTAACCAGAGCATTACATCTAGAAGTCAACTGATGTGCAACATCATTTCAGAGCATTAAACAAGAACACAGGAGCCTGGAGATCAGCGGGAAACAAGACGAATGCTTTGACAGAGCTGTAGTAAATTAGTTGTAGTTATTAAAGTCTTGTACAGGGGATTTTGTTTACCTTGAAAACAAAGAACAAACCCCTATGTGAGGTATTAGTGACTCTTGTTTTCACTGTCCACTTTGAACATGTACACACACAAATTTTCTCTTTTTTAAATTTTTGTCTGATGACTCACATGACAAGCCTAAAAGAAGCTTAAACAAATAACCCGAAACATACAAAAGGTAAAACTGTTTTACATTAACTTGCAGAGCTCGTTGCTGTCTGGAGAAGGAATTATAGTAAAATGTAAGAACAAAAATAAGCCATGTATGGAAAAATATTTTAAAACCCCCATCTTAAAAATGATTCCGTTCTATTGGGCCCCTAAATACTGCGTCATTGGATAGGGAGCTTTCCTGCTCCCAAAGTTTATTTGGGCAATAAGGCTTCTGAAAAAGTCATTAACTTGTTCAAAACACACACCTCACCCTTTAAGAGAATTTTTCTGGCACCTCAAAGACCATTTTTGCTGTCTTGAGGCTTTTACCTTGGTCATATAATATTGGAACTGAACCCAGCTCTTAAGAACAGGATAAAACAGGGGTCGGCAACCAAAACAACAAGAAGAGCCATTTTTTTCCAATTTGGAAAAAAAGTCAACAATGTAAGGCCTGCAATGCATGGGAATATAAGACGGTCCTTAATAAATAACAGCAAACCGTACTATTTGTAACTCCTGTTTTAAGAACAGTGCAGCAATACATGTATCTCGCGCTGGGGTACTAGAGTGCTGGGGCGCGTCCTCAGGGTGGCGGATTGAGGAAGCCCTCCATGGAGTGATCTCTAGGGGTTGCACTGAATAACGCAGAATAAGGTGTCATGGACCAACGGTATCTAGGAGAAGGGAAATTTGGATTCCAAACCAGGGCAGACTGAGCTCGCTAAGCCTTTTTAGCCACATGAGTCTAGGAGAAGGAACCTCTGATCTCAAACCTGTGCTCTCTCACTCCAGTGCACGTGTCACAGTTCTTGTGCCTGTGCACAATGGACGATGTGAGAAGAGAGAGTGGGGTTGGAACTCACAAGCCGTCCTCACTTAAATCTATTCATATCACGTGAAGGTCTCTCTCTCGCCGCTAAAGAATTACCTCTTGATGAAAGTCCTACAGCAACGGGCAAGTGACGTCAGATGTGGGTGGAGGATACCACTGGAAACATTTAGTCACAACCTGCACATCGGTGGCCCGTGTGTGATGGCCATCTGTCTGCTGACCTGGAACAACAGCTGCTCCCATATCCTGGGCAGGTGTCAAAGCATTCCTGTTTCGGGACAGTGCTGCTTTCTTCCAAAGAACATGAGGAGAGAAAACAATCCTAAACACAGCTTGTTCCAATTGTTCCCTGTCAGATAACTGAGACTGACTGGATATCGAATTTTTGCAGTCCCAAGAGAAAATCAATGACTAAACAGAAACTACACTTTGCATCCTGGAACATACACACACTTCTTGATCGCAGCGATCGCCATGAACGCAGGACAGCAATCACTGGTAGAGAACTTGCATGTTATTAAATTGATGTTGCCTCTTTAAGCGAAACATGTATTTCTGGCACCAGCCAGTTCACAGAGGTTGGAGCAGGCGATTCAAATTTCTGTATGGGCTGCCCTGAGGGTCATCCAAGGGAAGCAGGAGTTGGCTTCACCATCAGAACACCACTAGTCCCCCAGCTTGAATCCGAGCCACATGCCATCAGTCCTCGCCTTATGACTGCAAAGCTTAGACTGAGGCAGGGACAATGCCTTGTACTTGTTAGTGCATACACACTCACTTTGACTGCTGCAGATGCTGAAAAGGAGGCTGTGGGTGAGGACAAAGTCACAAGAAAGCTGGTAGCATAACGTCTGAGTGGAGAAATGAGTAGACCCTATGCTACCAGCGCTACCAGCTTTCTTTGAGATCCCGCCAACTTCCTTAGGAAACTACAATTCATTGGTGACCTTCCTGAAAACACCATCCTGGCCACCATGGATGTAGAGGCCCTTTACACCAATATCCCACAAGAAGATGGACTTCAGGATGTTAGGAACATTATCCCTGATGAGACCAAGGCACAAATGGTGGTGGAGCTTTGTGACTTTGTCCTCACCCACAGCTATTTCAGATTTGAGGAAAATTTATACCTTCAAATCAGTGGTACTGCTCTGGGCACCCGCATGGCCCCACAGTTTGCCAATATTTTTATGGCTGATCTGGAATAACGCTTCCTCAGTTCTCGTCCCCTAGTGCCCCTCCTCTACTTGTGCTACATTGATGACATCGTCATCATCTGGACCCATGGGAAAGAGGCTCTTGAAGAGTTCCACCATGATTTCAACAGTTTCCATCCCACCATCAACTTTAGCCTGGACCAGTCCACACAAGAGATCCACTTCCTGGACACTACCGTGCAAATAAGTGATGGTCACATAAATACCACCCTATACCAAAAACCCACGGACCGCTTTGCTTATCTACAGACCTCCAGCTTCCGTCCAGGGCACACTACACCATCCATTGTATACAGCCAGGCACTAAGGTACAACCATATTTGCTCCAATCTCTCAGACAGAGACAACATCCACAAGATCTTTACCAGCCTCTCCTGAAACTATAATACCCACCTAAGGAAGTGAAGAAACAGATTGACAGGGCCAGACGGGTGCCCAGAAGCCACCTGCTACAAGACATGCTTGTCCGTGTCCTAAACAACGGTACAAATATCAAATATCAAACGGTACAAAGGAAAGATGTGTCCTTGCTCCTCTCCTGTTCAACATCTACTTTTCAGTGATGCTGTTGGTTGCTTTTAAGGACTGTGTGTTGGGCATACCTATTCAGTGCCGAACAGATGCCAGTATTTTCAATCTCCTGAGACTTCAGGCTCGGACTGATGTGGTTGCTACAACTGCCTGTGGCCTTCTGTTTACTGATGACTGTGCACTGTTGGGTCATTCAGTGAAGGATTCATGGGAAGTTTTTGATCATTTTGTTACGTCTGCTCACCGCTTTGGACTCACAGCGAGCCTCAAAAAGACAGAAGTTATGCCTCAGCCTGTTTGGAAAGAGCCCAGCACTCCAGTGATCACTGCTGCTGGTACTGTTCTTAAGGCTGTTGACAAGTTCTGCTACCTCAGAAGTGTCCTGTCCTCTAGTATAAATGTTGATCATGATGTATCTGCATGATTAGCCAAACCCAGCCCTGCTGTTGGAAAATTGACCAAACACCTATGGAATGACAATGGTATTAAACGCCATACCAATGTAGCAGTTTATAAGGCAGTTGTGCTGAATATCTTGCTGTATGGCTCAGAGTCATGGACAATATATCGCTGCCATGTTTTGAAACTCGATCAGTTCTATATGCGCTGTCTGAGGCAGATCACTCATGTGAATTGGTGGGACAAAATTCCTAATACAGAGGTTTTTAAGCAATATGGTGTCATGGACATGGAATCAATGCTTATGTACAGACAGTTTTGCTGTCTTGGTCACTTTATGAGGAAGGATGAGACACAGATGCCAAACATGGTCTTCTATGGCCAGCTTGCTCATGGAATGTGCTCTATTGGTGATCAGTATAAGTGCTACATAACCTTAAAGGCCAATGTGAAGTCATGTGGCATACCTCCCAATGATCTGGAAACTGTAGTTCAGGACATATTACAATAATGCAAGGTAAGGAGATTTGGCTTGCCTCACACCAAATCAGCCGCCTCCTCGCCATTTTTAATTGAGGTTCATAAATTTTAAGTGTTTATATTACAGTAACAATTTAAGGCCCATTCAGTACAAGGGCTCAAACTGCTAAACGAAGGACACAGACACTCAGACACCGAGACAATCCCTGCCCTCCAAACCTTACAATCTAAGAGTCCATAAATGATACCTGGTAAAGTATCATATTAAATTCAGTGGGCTGGAACAATCCTCTTTAAAAACAATTTGGGAAAGGGGAAGGGAAGGAGAGAGAGAGAGAACATACCATCAGGACTTAAAGCTCGAGAGGATTTTCTGGAGAAAGATTTTTCTTGGTAAGACCCCATCAATATTTTACTTCCTGACTCATCTAGGGGAAGCCTCCCCTGAGGGACACTTAAGGCTTCTGGGACTGTGCATCCTATTTCATTTCCTGCCTTCAAGCTTTGCAGGACTCCAGTCTTGTCAGCACTGCAGAGTTATCCACAGAGACACACAAAGAAAAAAAAGAAACTATATTTTAACCAGGAAAGCAAATCAGCTGAACGGTTTAAATCATAATTTTTTTCCCCCTTCTGTGCTAATTATAACCTTCCTGAGGGGAGCTATGAGCTCTTGGTTGACTCACAGCTCCAGTGGAGTTTGAAAATTAAATACAATCGCTAGTAATATACAGACAGATCCTTAACAAGAAAAAGTTCTGTGAGACTGAGCGTGTTGCAATATAACCGTTACAATTCTGATTGTGCCTAGCAGCTGCCAGAAAGAAATACCAGCAGGAATGGAAAAATGTTTCCATTTATTTTACTAGGCCTTGTGCCACTAAACCTGGAACAGGGGTAGAAGGAGACTATCACTGAAATAATGTGTTTTGACAATTCGCTTTATCAACAAACAAACTTTGTAGCTGCTTTTGTAAGATACTATAAATACCATTTTACACCCTGATCAGTAAGGCACTGGGCAACCCAAAGGGTTTGTTCCAATCAGTTTAAGGAATGGAAATTGGCCCCCTCTGCAATGCAGAAACTAAGAGCTGAACTTTAGATCACTTCCTCTACCTAAGTAACAATGCATGGAGAAATTTCCACAAATCCCAAGTCTGTTGTAACTTCCACTTCTAGAGTGGGAAAAAGAAGTGCCAGGACATTCCTTTGTTGTTCCAGCTTGCTCACTGTTTGATCTGTTTTAGTTCACCTGAGCCAAACAAGAATCCTCTTTTGCCCAGGATAAAGCCTCAGTCAGTAACGAAAAGCAAGCGCTCTCCCTCGATTTTAATGAATTGTCCTCTGAGCTGAACCCAAACCTGATGCCTTGTTTTGGTCAGTGTGGTTTAAGCCTTAAACAGAACTGTGGCCAGAAAAAGAAAGTGTTACAGGCATTTCTACTCCTTGCTCACACAATCAAAAGAAACATCATGTTGCTGTTTTTATGAAATTGTGGCACCGTTCAAGCGCAGAAGTTGGTTGAAAAAGTGATCCTTCCAGCTGCACTGAACTTGGATCCGTACACTGCATACACGTCAGTCCTCTACCAAACTGTATCCTTGCACTGCTAGTACTCCATGATCCCTTAGTTCTGCTGGCACTCAGCATTGTAGGGGATTCCGTGTTGTGGTTCTTGCAGAGACCACATCTCCAAAGCAGAGATCGTCTCCTGTGTTTGTTCCTACAACACTGGGACTACAATTAGTATGATGGAGATGCAATATCAGGAAAGTATTTATGTGTTTTAAACAGCCTTCCCCTGTCGTGTGTGTTTTTGTCCATTTTGTCTCCCTTCCATCGGCTTCTCTCTCCTGTAAATGCTTCTTTGTCTGGTGCTTCTCTCCCATTGCACCTCTCTTCCTGATGTTCGGTTCCCTTTTCCCTTTGTACCTCTGGGTATACTGCCTGGATCCTTGATTTCTCTTGACCTACATATTCCTCTTCCAGTGGCAGCAAACAGCTTCACTGCCAGTGGTTATGATCCCAGAGCATGGTTCTTATTCCCTCCCACGTTGGGGTGACCCCAAAGTTCCTCCTCCTTTCCAGCTTCTTTAGAAGGCTTCTGGGCTCTTCTGTGCCATTAAAGATCTGGAGAAGGCCTGAAGAAGCAGATGGAAGCAAAGAGACGAGGCAGCATCATGTGACCAGCCAGCAGACCACAGGGGTGCTGGAATGATTTTTTGAATGGGGGTGCTGAGAGCTGTTGAACGCAGCTGGAAGCCCTCTTCATAATGGAAACCACTTTGAGACGGTGGGGCTGCAGCACCTATGGCAGACCTCCTGCAACGTCTCAGCAGATTAGGGTTTTGAAACCGGTCATTTAGTGCATAGAATCCGCTAATCAAGGTCTGGTCATTCTGACAAGTTCCAGTATTCTAGCAGTCCTTGATCAGCCAGCTAAGCATACCAGATCCTTTGCACAGCACAGCCAGACAAGTTTCCACAAGGGTCCACCTTTTCTGTTTCTTCCCTTAATTCTGATTGAACTCTGGAAGGAAAACTTCCCATTCCTTGGACTTCAAAAAAAATCCCAGTGATATAAATTACAAGATTTAAATATGTAAATAATGTTCACTTGTAAAGTCTCAAACAGCCACTAATGTGCTGGAACATTTTTATGCCCATCAAGGAAACCCTGTCAGAGAGATTAAGTGCCTGTCCCAGGTTGCGCAGCCAGGGAGTTAGAACTAATTAGGAACCATAACAAACCAAAATCATTCAGCCAGAAGCATATTCACAAACAACAAAATAGGGTATAAATGACTAAACATCCATGCTTCAATCAGGAAGACATGAGCCTTGAATTTGAGGATGAAGAACTGAGTTCTTCTTGTTCAACTGAAGTAATTAATTTCCTACATCTAGGGAGGAGACAAAAAGGGGAGTGGGTGTTTGTGTCTGCTCAGTGCCCCATTCACGGTTCAGGGGTGCTGTTCTACAGAAGAGGATGCCATCTTTCTGAGAAGAGAGACATATTCAAATGGCACTACATAAGATATTCTAATCCAGGTCTCCCTGACTGCCCTACTCATAAACATAGCTGCACTAACTCCAGTGTCCTAACCAGAATGCCAATTCCTATCTGCTTACCTAACGACCTATTATGTTTTAAATCATGTGTCTAAACTATTGTGTGGTCTTACCCTCCCTTAGCAAACAGCTGCTGTGAGCCATGGTAGAGGTAATTTCACTTCAGCAGTTGAAGTGATTGGATACAGCCCGTACTGATGTAAGAAGGACGTTATGATCCTTAATTAGGTCCTGTTTGTAGAGGGCTTTTGCATTCCTGGAAGACATCATACACATGGGAAAGTATCATCCCCATTAATAAACACCCTCCAACTCATGCACTTTGAAACCTGATGGCTGCACCCATTTCATTCCAGCTCTGCTTTACCAATCTGCTGGGTTCAGTCCTAGGAACTGACCTCAAGAGCTTCTGCCATGCAGCTCACTCACCTCCTCCTGTCTGCTCTGCAGCTTAGCTCTTTCCAGACCCAACATCCCCTTCTGTCAGCCATCCGTGTGCCCTACTGCCAGCATTCCCTGGAAGCTGAGCACTTGGGTGGCTGCCCAGAAGAGATTCAGGTGCTGCCCAGCTGATTAGCAGAGCACCCATAGCTGACAGCATCGGTTTCTATTGGTTGTGCATGTCGCACATGCTGCTGTCCACAAAATAAAATTTACTCTGGCCATGGATGGAAGAAGTCAGAGGGAGCACTGACTGCCACCCTTCTCTCTCTGTGATGCAGAGTACTCCCTTTGTGGCTTGGACCTGCAGCCAAGTCACTGTGTGTTTTCCCCTTCCAAGGGTTTGTCAAAGTCTCTCCAACCAAAATGGCTGTCTGCTCCCGCACTGTCCTGACTGGGCCCCTTCCCCAGTGGCAGACAGAGGAACCCAGCTCTGCCCGCTACTCTGGGCCTGTTAATCAGCACCCAAGGTCTGCAGTGTCCCACCTGCCTGCCATTTCACTGTCTCTGCCAACTCTTCCCCTGTCAGGCTTTCCCTCCACCACTGTTCTGAACAAGCCGCTTCCTTCAGGACCTGAGTCCCAGAGTTTCCAGTCTGCCCCTGAATTTCCTTCCTCTCTTGTGAACATTCAGAGTGTGGCTGCAGACTCCCTCACTGCAGCCCTGCCTGTTCATCGTCCACTGGGCTCCATCATCCTTCAGGGTTACTTAGGCCACCTGATTCCCCTGAACTGTGGCCCATCCGATTAACTGACTCCTTCTCAGTTTCATTAATGCCTTCAAGGCTAGTGTAGGGTGAACATCCCATCATAGCCTTTAGATGATTTTAATGGCACATATGGGGTGGCAGGAAAGTGGCTGATCTCTTGGACTTCTGGGTCCTGGACTACCCAGGTCCCTAAAGGTCACGACCATGGCTTGGACCCAGAAGCAAACCAGAAGCCCATCTGGAGTGCAGGGTAATGTGTTTGCAGGGAATTATCCCATTCAGCTGTTGGGGCAGTGTTAAGCAGCTGGAGCCTCCAGGTGGAGAACCAGGCACGCAATACAGTGCACTAGCCTGAAGGGAGCACTGATGTGGATCACTGTTATAAGGCCCATATCAGACAGGAATTGGTACAGACTTCTGGCTAGCTGTGAAACATAAAAGCTAATGCGTGTCAATGCCACTCCTGCTCCCTATCCTCTCAGAAGCAGCAATGAACCCATCAGGATGCGATAACAGGGCCATGAACAATTCTGGAGCAAGGCAGGTGTGCACCCTCCACAGCTGTGTGTGGAGAGATTTTCTGCCTCTTTTCTGTCTCCCTTTTCTCCAGCTGTTTTCATGTCCATCTGTCCATTGACCACAACCCGCCGGTTTTCATCCATATCCCCATCTCAGTTATGAAAAGGAGGAGACCAAGGAAGAGGAGACACAGATGAACACTGTCTCCCTACAGTTAACAGTGGAGCCCAAACACTGCAGCCCAACCAACTCAATCGTTCACTAGCTTCACACACGTATGGAAGAAAAGGAGTCACAGGATGGAACTATATCAGACCCTGCACAGGAAGAGCCTCAGAGATGAAGCATTTCCAGGTATTGCTTTCTGACAGTGACTTTCATTGAACTACTCCAGATCCTGCTGGAAGGTCAGTAATAGCCCACATTCCAGGCTATCAAGAGTGGCAGGTGAGAATAAAATGGACATGTTGAATTTATTTGTCATGAGAACACCAGTGCTTTCTTTGTGCTGGTGTGGCATACTGGCACCTCTGTTCAGGGTGCCCCAACCAGCTCCCAGCCACGAGGTCCCCCTGCCATCCGGCCAGGGATCCAGTGGCTTGGGCTTCCAGTGGGGCTCCATGCACCAGCTGGCTCCCAGCCACAAGGCTGTGGGGCCCTCCCACTCCCAGCTGTGGGGTGAGTACCAGCACCTCTCTTTTTTGCATAAAAAAAACACTGAAACAAAATCTACTTCTCACACCAGAACAACCAGGACTGAAAAAAATCTATGGAATCCACGCATCAAAGGAATTAGTTAATGGATTTTTCTGCTTCATCACTTTGTTGAAGCAACTCCTATCTGGAAAAAGTAAAGATTAATTTGATTCCTTGTAAAATTTTCAGAACCCTATTGTTGCATTAGATCTGTCTTTTTCGTGACATCTTATCATGCAGGGATTCATTAACCAGAAACTGTGTGTGCTGTTTATTTTCCACTTGTCCATATGTTCCCCAAAATCCAGCCTAGCCTCCGTTTTATGTTTATACTTAGAAACTATAATTGCAACAGATGAACAAAGGCATGACATGAGACGGAAGCAACACAAATGAAAACAAACATACCATATGTTTCAGATTCCTGCATTCCCCAAGAAGTGAGAGTCTGTGCAATGCTCTAATGTTTTGATCATGTTATCACAATAGACATAGAAAGCTCTCCAGGAAAATGCATCCTGAATTATTAAAGTATGACTAGAAAACTAGCATCAAAGCAAGGGATAGCTGACCCCTCTTTTGACTAGTGGCCGATTCAGAAATTTCAGGTCACAAAGTAGGACTGTAGTTTCTTGCAACAGTGAGACCACAGTTGAGTCAGAACAACACTGAGCATTTATACAACGCCGAATGTGCCTAATTTGAGCCTGGTGCATTCATCATCATCATCATCATCAACCGTGGGCTCAGCGCCTGTTGGTGTCTGATGCCTCTCTCACAACATCTTTCCCTGTCCAGTGCAGAGTGGCTTAGTTTCTGTAGACTAGCTCCGCACCAATCTACTACATCATCTATCCATTCTCTGTGGGGTCTGCCTCTCCTATTCGAATCACCCATTATGCTGAATACCAGGGTCTTGATTTTTCATTTGTTGTTCATTCTGCAAATATGCCCAAAAAGTTGTAGCTTCTGTTCTATAACCTTCTGCAGCAAGTTCTCTTTCGGCTGTATCTTCCTATATAATTCCTCATTGGTGACCTTCTGCAGCAGGTTCTCTATCGGCTGTATCTTCCTATATAATTCCTCATTGGTGACCTTCTGCAGCAGGTTCTCTTTCGGCTGTATCTTCCTATATAATTCCTCATTGGTGACCTTCTGCAGCAGGTTCTCTTTCGGCTGTATCTTCCTATATAATTCCTCATTGGTGACCTTCTGCATCCATCCAATTCTCAGAATTTTTCTAAAACGACTCCTTTCGAATGCCAATATTCTTCTTTTTCAATCTTTCATCATCACCCATGTTTCACATCTGTACAACATGCTGCTGAATACACATTTTCAAGATGCTCAGCTTCATTCTTAAGCTAATTGCTTTGCTTTTCCAGATCTTATCCATTGTCTGCAAACTAGCTCTTGCTTTTGTTATTCTAGTCACTATTTCCTTCTTACAGTCTAGATCATATGTTATGTTGCTCCCCAGATATGTGAACTTCTCTACTTTTTCTAGTTCAATACCATCGACACTGATCTTCCTTCCTATTTCCTTATCTCCAAATGCCATTGTTTTTGTTTTATCAATGTTCATAATCAGTCCGTACCACTTCCCTTCTTCGTTTAACACCTGCAGCATTTTCACTACCTTCTCCTCATCTTACTCAATGATAACTATATCATCCATGAACCTCAAGTTAATTCTTTTCCCATGCACAGATACCCCTTCTACCTCTTCCTTGATCTTGTCCATCGCTCTCTCCAGATGTGCGATGAAGATACTTGGTGATATTGGATCTCCTTGTCTCGCACCTCTACTTGTTTTAAACCAACTTCCCAACTCCCCGCATGTTCTCACCACTGCCTTCGCATTGTCAATGATATCCTTCAACAACCATATCAGTCTGCTATCCGCTCCGTATGACTCCAACACCGCCCAAGTCACTTTCTGATCTATGCTGTCAAATGCCTTTTGAAAATCGACGAAGCAAGTCGATTTGTTCTTGTATATGTTCTTGTTCTTTCATCGAGCTTTTTCTGCTATCAGTCTCAGTGCCAATATCTGCTGTATGGTACTTCTATCTTTTCTGAACCCCACTTGCTCATCTGCTATATGTTCTTCTATCTGCGATCTTAGTCTCTCAGTCAGTATCATCATCAGCACCTTCCCTAGGTGACTCGTTAGGGCAATCGTTCTGTAGTTCTTGCACTCCAATGTACTTCCTTTCTTGGATATCGTCACTAGCACAGATCTTGTCCATTCCTTAGGCATCTTCCCTTGTTTCCATGCTATATTACATAGTCAGTGTATTTCCTGAATCATGCTCCCTCCACCATATTCGATCATCTCTCCTGTGATCTTATCATTTCCAGGGCTCATGTTGTTCTTTAGTCGTTCTACTGCTTTTTCTACTTCCTTCTTCAAAATATTGGTCTCATTCTCGATGCTCGGGGGAGATAGACACTTGGGTCCAACTGTGCTTTGTATAGGTTGGTGCAATATCTCGTCCATTGCTGCACAATCTTCTCCCTGTTGACGAGCACTTCTTCATTCTCATCTTTGATTGCCATCTGCTTTGGTTGCTGTTTCCTATCAATATTCCTAATTGTCTTATATACGTCCCTGGTCTTACATTCACCGTAATACCTCTCTATATCTTCACATTGCTCCTATAACCATTTCTCCTTATCCTTTCTGGCTGCTTTCCTTACTTCATTGCCTTTCACCCTATATTGCTGTTCTGCCATCTCAGAGACATCTCTTCTGACCTTTAATGCTCTCTTCTCTTGAAACAACTTCAGTGTCTCCTGGGTAATCCACTTCTTATCGATTTTTCTTCTTCTGGAACAGTCTGCTCAATTGCCTCTTCTATAGTGCTGGCTATCCCTGTGACTCTCTTATATAGGTCTTTCTCTACGGTGATAATCTTCTCTTCGAGTGCTGCTCTGTATACATTCCCTGTTTCATCCTCACATAGGCTCGCCATGTCTCTTCTTTTCTTAAACTGTGTCTTACATTTTCTTTTGAGTTTTATCTTGATGTTTGTGATCCCTAGACTGTTGTCTGAGTCATTATCTGCTCCATGGAAAATTCAGCATTGCTTTACTGATGTTATCCATCTTCTTCTTATCAAAATCATATCTATCGTGTTCTTGGACTTCCTGTCATTCGATCACTAGGTCCACTTCCTGCAGTCCTTTTGTTGGAATCTCGTGTTGCAGATCACCACCTCATACTCTGTAGCAAACTCTAGTAGTTTCTCGCCTTGTTCATTTCTTTCTCCATATCCAACCTTCCCATGACTCTCTCCCAACCTTTGTTATCTGTTCCAATCTTCGCATTTCAACCTCCTCCGATGATCAACACATATTTCTTTGGTATCTCCTCCACTGTCTTTGTCAAGTCTTTATAGAATAGCCCAATGTCTTCCTCCGTACTGTCCGATGTGGGTGCATACACCTGAATGACTGAGATGTTGAACGGTTTTGCTTCGAATCTCGCTACCATCATTCTTGCACTCACCCATTTGTATCCTAATCATGCTCTTCCAGCTGTTTTGCTAAGAAGGAATCCAACTCCTGCTTCATGCTTCATTTTGTTTCCTGACCAAATGACTTCACAACCGCATATCTCTGCTGATCCCATCCAATGCACCTCTGCCAGTCCAATTATATCTCATCGGTATCTCTCCATCTCCTTCTGAAG
Source organism: Carettochelys insculpta (assembly GCF_033958435.1). NCBI lineage: Eukaryota > Metazoa > Chordata > Testudines > Carettochelyidae > Carettochelys > Carettochelys insculpta. The sequence goes on from NC_134151.1 coordinate 22,135,888, forward strand.
CAGCTCTAATTTTCCAGTTGCCCACAGTGTTCAGATGTTCCTTGCTCCAATGGATAGCATATGTGTTAGTTGTAATTTTCTTTCGGTAGCCAACATATCAACCCAACCCTGATAGCTCAATTGGTATTGCAGTCCTTGTTTATCTGGGTGACATCCGAGCCGGCATCTTTTATCATTTAGTTGTACTGGCATCAGATTTCATTCGTATTGTTGTTTGATGGTCAGTGCATCAACACACATCTGACCAACCCTCCTCCTTCATCCAGGCTGGGGACCAGCACGGAGCTCATAGAGGCTTCATGGCGGAGTTCCTGGTGCATTCAGCAGAGTTAAATCAGGAATGTATTTTGCTTAACAGGTTCAAGCCACTGCACAAACATTAAAAACTTAATTCTCGCACCTCCCCTGTGGCTAGGAAAGTATCATCTGCTTTACATATTAATGAGGGAAGAGATGTTGAGCGCGTGCTCTTACCCAGTGCCACTCAGTGTGTCAGGCACAGAGCCAGAGGTAGAGCACTCTGTCATCTCCAAAGGCCAGCATGGTCAGAAGCAGCCTCGGCCTTTGTGTGTCAGTGTCTAGATGCTGAACATGGGGTCATGTTATGCCTGCTTTGCAGAGCTGTACATGACCCATGGCTCCAGGTTGACCAGGTAGCTGGGGCGCCTCTGAAAATTTGGTGCAAGATTCCTATCATCCTCAGCTGTGCTGAGGTCACAGAGAGTGCAACTGACAAGAGTCAGGCAAAGACAGCTCTGACCTGACTGTCCACCATTCATGAGCCTGAACCAACCCTATGGGAAAGTCAGAATCCCCTGGGAACAGTTCCACCAAAACGGAACGAACACTGGTCCCACTTCCTCCACATCCTAGGACGGGGTGAGCAAACTTTTTACACTGGGCTGCACTTTTCATCCCTGCAATTAGTAGGGCCCCCCCAACTTGTTTGAACCAATAGAAATGTTGGTGATGCTCATCTGAAGAAAAAAAAAAAACTTTTGGCATGTGTCAGAAAATAAGTCTGTCTAATGTAAAAACGTTATTAATCGGAGTATAAATGTGAATACACGTTAACAAAAACAGTAACATTTTTAATGAGATGGGTGAGCCTGAGACCCAGCAGCAGATCATGCTGTGCTGCCCTTAGGAAATTTCATGCCCCACTTTGCGCACCCCTGTCCTAGGACCTTTTCATATGCTGGAGATGATCAGAATGAATGAGCTCTGACGTTCTTTGGCCTCCTAAGGAATGGTCTGCCAGCTCAAGATGCCCAGAATGTAGTGTGCTCAGGCCTGGCACCCTCGCAGCCTCACTTACACCAAATTTACACCTCTAGGAGAATCCTCTGCTGCCCCCCTTTTCAGCTGCTTCATGTTGTGTGAGCAGAATAAAGCAGCCAGGAGGACCCAGGATCTGACTTGACGTCTCAATTTGGGCAACCAGAAACCAGAGGCCTACAAAAGTGGTAAACTCTTCTAAAAGTGTGGCGGCATAGCTGTGGTTGTTCCAGTGAACATTGACAAATGTATGGAAATAACCATATTTTTATAGACAAAAAATTACTTCTAATTTCATATCACCACTAACGAGTATAAATACACCGGAACAGCTGCATGCAGTATATGCTGCCAGCTGCTTAATGGTTACCACATTTACTGATGTGTGGTCGTGGTCTCTATGGATAGCCATTTTTTGACATGCACATCCCTAATGTTCTTGGAAAGGCTGTGTATCCAATGTGCTGCATCATGCTGCGTGATTCGGATTTATCGAGCACTTTTAATACCCGAGTGCCAGTATATGCAACATTGTGGCTACGTCTACACGTGCACCCAACATCGAAATAGCTTATTTCGATGTGGCGACATCGAAATAGTCTATTTCGACGAATAACGTCTACACGTCCTCCAGGGCTGGCAACGTCGATGTTCAACTTCGACGTTGCGCAGCCCGACATCGAAATAGGCGCAGCGAGGGAACGTCTACACGTCAAAGTAGCACACATCGAAATAAGGGAGACAGGCACAGCTGCAGACAGGGTCACGGGGCGGACTCAACAGCAAGTCGCTCCCTTAAAGGGCCCCTCCCAGACACACTTTCATTAAACAGTGCAAGATACACAGAGCCAACAACTAGTTGCAGACCCTGTATATGCAGCACGGACCCCCAGCTGCAGCAGCAGCAGCCAGAAGCCCTGGGCTAAGGGCTGCTGCCCACGGTGACCACAGAGCCCCGCAAGGGCTGGAGAGAGAGTATCTCTCAACCCCCCAGCTGATGGCCGCCATGGAGGACCCCGCTATTTCGATGTTGCGGGACGCGGATCGTCTACACGTCCCTACTTCGATGTTGAACGTCGAAGTAGGGCGCTATTCCCATCCGCTCATGGGGTTAGCGACTTCGACGTCTCGCCGCCTAACGTCGATTTCAACTTCGAAATAGCGCCCAACACGTGTAGACGTGACGGGCGCTATTTCGAAGTTACTGCCGCTACTTCGAAGTAGCGTGCACGTGTAGACGCAGCCTGTAACTGATGTTGCTGAGGACAAGTCTACACTGCAAAATTTTGTCAGTAAAGCTAGGTTGCTCCAGAGCATGAAGAAAAAATCTAAATCTGCACCCCACTCTCCCCATCTGCCATAGTTATATTAGCAAAAACCCCAGGGTAGGTGCAGCTATGCAAACAGAAGAGTGCTAAGTGGCCAGCAAAACTTACCTTCTTTCAGCATATACTGCGTCCACATGTAGAGGCCTCTGCCAGCAAAGCCATGTGGCTGTAGCTCTATGGGCGAAGCAGTAATAGGGTAAGCAAGGCCTAACCCTGGTACTTGGACAGGAGACAATGAGGGAGAACACAATGGCATAGCAATCCCTTTGCTGGGACTGTAACTCATCCTCGTGCAGGGGTGGGCAAAGACTGGCCTGCGGGCCAGATCCACTTCCCCAGAGCTAGCCCCTGGCAGGCTACTACCGATGTATCTACCTGCACCTCCACCGGGCAAGGCATTTGAAGCTCTTGTGGGCTGCAAATCACTGTTCCCCGTGCTGCAGGATGCCGTGTCCCGCTCGGTGCTGCTTTCCACAGTTCCCATTGGCTGGGAATGGTGACCTTCGGCCAATTGGAGCTGCAATAGCCTGTACCTGCAGAGGCGCAGGTCAATACAGCAGTGGTGGCCTGCCGGGAGCTAACTCTAGTGAACCGCTGCTGTTTTATTGCCCACTTCTGTCCTGGTCAGGGTGGTCCCTACTGTGAGGTAAGACACAGCTGCGTAGGGCAACAAAATATGGAGTACTAAAGCGCTCCAAATTTCATGCTGTCCAGTACAGCCGCATGTGGCGTGTGGGTTTCATCTGCCCCATCCCCATCCCTTGTTCCCCCCCACCCCCCATTTAGTGCTGGTCCAGCACCCTGGCCTCGGACCAGAGAATTCCTGTTTGAGGCAGCCATTTGATAAAGCTGTGCTGATGAGCGTGAGATCCCAAGGCCAACCACCAACAGCTCCCTGCAGAAGGTGACTGGCTGTGCAAACTACTTCCGTTCCTCCTATTTTATGAGCTTCTTAGTCATGAGCAAAGATTAATACAATATCATCTCCCCCTCTTTCGACCGGCTTCCCCTCGTTGTTTCCCAGGAAGGCTTCTCTACACCAGTGGGTCCCAACCTTTTCACTAGCGCAGACCCCCCAAGCACCCCCCACACTGATCGCAGACCCCCCATCAAAGCCAATTCTAGCTCCTACGTACACTTCGTTAAGTGAAAAAGGAAACCACAACATAGAATTTAGACAGCAGTTAATAACATTATAGGAAGAGATTTAATTTAAAATAACAATTGATCATAACTTTGCAATGTATTGAAAACTTATTTTCTATGATCATTTTTATTTATCTGTTTTTTTCACAGCGTCCTGCAATACCCACATGGACCCTCAGGGGACTGCAGATGCCAAGATGGGAGCCACTACTCTTCGCACACAGTGATTCCTCATTCTCGTTCTGTTTAGCTGAAGGCTTTCTCGGACTCACGTGCAAGCCCATCAAGGTTGTTCCTTAGCCAGTGGGATGCCATTAAGAAATAAAGTTCATTCCCACAGGGCTAAAGGGGCTGCCACTGCACAACTCCCCCTCCCCCGCACCCTCACTTCCATGGGCTGCAGAACCAGGGGCCTGGAAACAAATCACACTCTTGGATCTTTTCAAGACAGTGTATGAGTGGAGTGGGGCATTAGGCATATTGAATTCACCCAAACCTAGTACGTGTCCCTGCCTAGGATACAAATACAGGTTGCATCTCCTACAACCAGCATTCTCTCGTCCAACATCATCCCTTGTCCAGCAGTACTAGGGATTTTACTGGACCAGAGAGCCGGGTAGGAGGATGGAGCCAGTATGTGAAAGATAATATAGAATCAAATGAAATAAAAATCCTAAATGAATCAAAATGTTCCATAGAATCACTACGGAGAGCAATTCCTTCCTCTGATGGGAATATAGCACTAGGAATATATTATCGACCACCTGACCAGGATAGCGATAGTGATGCTGAAATGCTAAGGGAGATTAGAGAGGCTATCAAAATAAAAAGCTCACTAATAATGGGGGATTTCAATTATTCCTATATTGACTGGGTACGTCACCTCAGGAAGGGATTCAGAGAGAAAATTTCTTGATGCCTTAAATGACTGCTTCTTGGAGCAGCTGGTACAGGAACTCACAAGGGGAGAGGCAATTCTTGATTTAGCACTGAGTGGAACACAGGATCTGGTCCAAGAGGTAACTATTACAGGACCGCTTGGAAATAGTGACCATAACATAATAACATTTAATATTCCTGTGTCGGGAAGAACATCACAACAGTCCAGCACTCTGGTATTTAATTTCAAAAAGGGGAATTAAACAAAAATGAGGAGGTTAGTTAAGCAGAAATTAAAAGGTAGAGTAACTAAAGTAAAATCTCTGCAAGCTGCATGGAAACTTTTCGAAGACACCATATTAGAGGCCCAACTTAAATGTATACCCCAAATTAAGAAACACAGTAAGAGACCTAAAAAAGAGCCACCATGGCTTCACAACCATGTAAAAGAGGCAGTGAGAGATAAAAAGGCATCCTTTAAAAAGTGGAAGTTAAATCCTAGTGATCAAAATAGTAAGGAACATAAACACTGCCAACTTAAATGTAAAAATGTAATAAGAAAAGCCAAAAAAGATTTTGAGGACCAGTTAGCCATAAATTCAAAAAACAATAGTAAAATGTTTTAAGTACATTAGAAGCAGGAAGCCTGCTAAAAAAGCAGTGGTGCCCCTGGACGATAGAGACATAAAAGGAGCAATCAAGGAAGATAATGCCATTGCGGAAAAACTAAATGATTTCTTTGCTTCAGTCTTCACGGCTGAGGATGCCAGAGAGATTCCCAAATCTGAGCCGTCCTTTATGGGTGACAAATCTGAGCAACTGTCGCAGATTGAAATATCATTAGAGGAACTAATTGATAGGCTAAACAGTCACAAGTCTCCGGGACCGGATGGTATTCACCCAAGGGTTCTGAAAGAACTCAAATGTGAAATTGCGGAACTATTAAAGGTGGTTTGTAACCTATCTTTTAAATCAGCTTCGGTACCCAATGATTGGAAGACAGCTAATATAACACCTATATTTAAAAAGGGCTCTAAAGGAGACACTAGCAATTATAGGCCGGTAAGTCTAATGTCAGTACCGGGCAAATTAGTAGAAACAATAGTAAAGAATAAAATTGTCAGGCACGTAGAGGAACATGATTTGTTGAGCAAAAGTCAACATGGTTTCTGTAAAGGGAAGTCGTGTCTTACTAATCTATTAGAGTTCTTTGAAGGGGTTAACAAGCATGCAGACAGGGGGGATCCAGTAGATACAGTATACTTAGATTTCCAGAAAGCCTTTGACACGGTCCCTCACCAAAGGCTCTTATGTAAATTAGGTGGTCATGGGATAGGAGGAAAGATCCTTTCATGGATTGGGAACTGGTTAAAAGACAGGAAACAAAGGGTAGGAATAAATGGTAAATTTTCACAATGGAAGGGGGTAACTAGTGGCGTTCCCCAAGGGTCAGTCCTGGGACCAATCCTGTTCAACTTGTTCATCAATGATCTAGAGAAAGGGGTAAGCGGTGAGGTGGCAAAGTTTGCATATGACACCAAACTGTTCAGGATAGTCAAAACCAAAGCAGACTGTGAAGAACTTCAAAAAGATCTCAGCAAACTGAGTGACTGGGCAGAAAAATGGCAAATGAAATTTAATGTGGGTAAGTGTAAGGTAGTGCACATTGGGAAAAATAACCCCAATTATACATACAATATGATAGGGGCAAATTTAGCTACAACAGATCAGGAAAGGGATCTTGGAATTATAGTGGATAGTTCTCTGAAAACATCCACGCAGTGTGCAGCAGCAGTTAGTAAAGCAAATAGGATGTTAGGAATAATTAAAAAAGGGATAGAGAAAAAGACAAAGAATATCATACTTCCCCTATATAAAACTATGGTACGCCCACATCTTGAGTACTGCATGCAGATGTGGTCTCCTCACCTCAAAAATGATATATTGGTGTTAGAAAAGGTTCAGAAAAGGGCAACTAAAATGATTAAGTGTTTGGAAGAGGTCCCATATGAGGAGAGGCTAGAGGGAATGGGACTTTTCAGTCTAGAAAAGGGGAGACTGAGGGGTGATATGATAGAGGTGTATAAAATCATGAATGGTGTGGAGAAAGTGAATACAGAAAAGTTATTTACTTGTTCCCATAATATAAGAACTACAGGACACCAAATGAAATTAATGGGTAGCACGTTCAAAACTAATAAAAGAAAGTTTTTCTTCACACACCGCGCAGTCAACCTGTGGAACTCCTTACCAGAGGACACTGTGAAGGCCAGGACTCTAACAGAGTTTAAAAAAGAGCTCGATAAATGTTTGGAGGTTAGGTCCATAGATGGCTATTAGCAAGGGGTAAGGTATGGTGCCTAGCCTTTTGTCGAAGGCGGGAGATGGATGGCAGGAGACAAATCGCTTGACCATTGTCTTTGGTTCACCTCCTCTGGGGCACCAGGCATTGGCTACTGTTAGCAGACAGGATACTGGGCTAGATGGACCTTTGGTCTGACCCAGTGTGGCCATTCTTATGTTCATCCTCTGGCAGCCCTCGAAGGGGCGACAGCAAGCCTCCCCAACAGCTCCACGGGGGCAGACATGCAGGACCTGGGCCAGCATCCCCTGGCATCTCCACAGAACCAGGGGCAGCACCCTGGGGCCACAGCTGGCTTCCCCCAACAGTTCTGGGGGGCTGGGAGCAGCCATGCAGGGCTAGGGATCCATATCCTCAGTGCAGGGCTCTGGCTGGAAGCAGCTTCCCCGTCAGCCCCTGGGGAGGCAATGTGGACGGTAACCCAGCAACAGCCCACGCTGCAGCCACCAGCCCAGCAGCAGGTGAGGGAGGAGCACAAAGTGTGTGTGGGGGGAGTGGGAGGCAGCTTGGGGGCCAGAAGCACCTTCCCTGATCCAACAAATTCTCTTGTTTGGGACCAGTCGGGTCCCAGCCATGCCGGATGAGGATGGTGTAACCAGTACAACTATCATTATCGTGGTGGTGAAGCACAATTGTGGCTTTGCCGTATTTTAATACGTTAGTCACACTTGTCAGAAGAGGCAGGAAGTTGGGAAAGCCACAGACCGGAACTGTGGGTCTCTTTCGGCGCTGACAGGGGTCACTCACCCCAGTGGCAGCTTCTCCTGGCTGGGCTGGGGACTGGCTTTGGAGAGGCACTGTGCCCTCCTCTGGGGGTGTCATTCCCCAGGCAGCTGCACTCAGGGGGCTCCCTCTTTGTGCTTCTGGTCACCTGACTCCGCCCCCTCCCCCTTCCAAGGTACTGCTGAAATCTCTCTTGAGACATGGATTGAGGCAGCTGTTCTGCTCACTGCTAACGTTCCCGCCCATCTTTCCCATCCAGGGTTGGAATAGGGCCTGTCTGGATGTGTACCACCAGTAGAAACACAAGCCCGGCTGGGCAACATTGGAATCTCTCCTTATGGGGAACACTGCTCACTGCGCAGCTTCACCACCAGCACCGCTAATAGAACTGCTGGACCCCTGGGTAAGGCGGGGAGGCCAGCTCTGGGCTCCCAGAAGGGGCAGGGCTGGCAGAGGTTACACTCAGGGTGCACCGTGGGTCCCCCTTCCCCCCACAGTCACCATCAGAGTCACACAGCTTCTGGGGAGCATGGGAGTACTCCTGCCTCTCCCCTGGAGTGGTGTGACCTGAGTGCAGTGCGTCCTTCCTAGGTCATGCTGCTCCTGGGCTGCACTACTCAAAGGGAAGTGGGGAGACGGCCCCTGCACTCCCCGTAAGGGCAGGGAGGGACAGAGCAGGGGCAGGGGAGAAGGAGGGTCATGGGCTCAGCAGGGAGTCAGGGGAGCGGCATGGGTAGAGCATGTGGGGGAGCAGGTGGGGCATGGGCCAGGAGTGGATGAGACACGGGGCCAGTGGTCCATCTGGAATTCCTGCACTAGTTGCCACTGGGACCTGGGGAGTAACTTGCTCAGCCAACCCTCCAGCACTGCCCAGGGCTCGGGTGGCCATGTAAAGGGCCCACGGCTCTGGCTTCTCCCACAGGAGCAGTGGGGAAAGCCAGGAGCCCCAGGTCCCTTTAAACAAAAAATCACTGGGCCCCAGGACAGCTGCCCCTTTTCACCGCCATCTACAGCCCCGTGTGCCTCTCTGGCTAGTACGGTGACCCTGGGCTGTCTTCCACTCTGTGTTCCAGCTCAGCTGCTGCAGCTAACTTCTGTACAGGTGCCACTCCTTCCTGCCTTGAGACTCTTCAAATTAGTTCCCTGTCTCCTGCTCCAGCTGCAGCCTGGGCAGTTATTAGCTCACTTAGCCACCTTATCCCTTGCAGTCCTTGGGCGGCCTGGACACACTATCACGCCTTCCTATTGCCCAAGATTGCGTACTGCAGACCTAACTCATCCGGTACTTACACAAGGAAATGCAATCTCATTCTGACTTCAGATAGGTCTGCAGAACATATCACTGCCTCCAACCCGTTTGTTATCCTAGGGCTTGCAGGTATGGAGAGTGGCACTGGTTTAATTAAAGGAGTGAGTTTAAGACACTTTGGTTAAATGGGTGCAAACCCTTGGGTGTATGCTTTTATTTCAATCCGAGAGTGGCAGGTTTTGGAACAGGTTTAAAATAAAACCCAGATAAATCTGTCTGACTTTGAAATAGTACTTTGTTCCCATTTATGAGAAAAAAACAATGCAAGTTTGTGTGTAATAAGACCTAACTTTAATCTTTCCAGCAACATAAATAGTATAAAATACTCTATATTCTATAGGCCAGTGAGGGTATACTGTACTGTATGGAAAAAATTCAAATACTAACAAAGATGCAGGATTTAAATGGCCAAGGTGTTTCTTTTGGTCTAGAGAAGATGGCATTTACATTATAGTTAGCATTTTTCTCCATGGTTTAGTTTCTAAAACAGGAGGTCAGCCATAAGGTTAATGAGAGGAAAAACTAAAGCCATGACAAATAAGAGTGACTCATGTCTGACTGATGTTCTTAATTTCTAATCTGGAATGGTAATTTTCTACTGGACCAGATTGCAAGTATATTTTTCATACTGTTCAGACCATAGTTCCTAGCTATCCACTGACTAGCCCACAAAAAGGGCATTAGAGACCATCTGTGTTTGATAGCTGAATGTACCAAGTATATCCAAATTCTCAACAGTACATCAAGAAAAAAAAAAAGAAAAAGGTTGGAGGGAGGAAAAACCCCTGCAGGTAATTGCAAAAGCAACAGTATTATCCAAACCACCAAACAAATGCATGCTTCTAGAAATCAGCTGAATGTACCAAATTAATTAAAGGGAAAAGACTGAAAGCAGACTAAATAATGGAAATCAGGAACTGGAGCCCAACTCATCATGATCGGAAAGGGAACTTTCCAATTTGATTGCAGAAAGCCATTTACTTCAATTAGTGTGGATATAAACAGAATGATTGCTTAATAGAAGTACTGCATCTCCCCAAAACAAGCCACCTTAATTGCCTCTCTTTGCTTGGTGTCTGAAGAACTTTAAAATGTGCACCAGCAAGAGACAGGTTGAATTAACACTTTGATTGCCACTCAGCAAGCATTGTGACGTGAATGTGCCTACTACAGCTTGAGGGTAGCACGCTAATTTGGGATGTGTTTCCTGTTTTCAGAATGAGGCGGGCATGTGTTGGTCAGAAAGCAGGGTGGATGAGGAATATATCAGGAAGAGATTTTCCTCCTTTTTAAACTGCGTAACACAATCAGTCAGATGCCTTTGGCTCTACATCATTTAAAATATGCTGGAGATAGTAATTCACTGTAAATTCAGTATAATCAGAGTCCAAAAAAGAACTAGATAATTCACGGAGTTTAGGTTCATTTATACTACTTAGCCAGGATGGGGAGGAATGGTGTCTTTAGCCTCTGTTTGTCAGAGGCTGGAAATGGATGACAGGAGAGGGATCACTTGATGATTACCTGTTGTGTTCATTCCCTCTGGAGCATCTGGCATTGGCTACTGTTGGAAGACAGGACAGTGGGCTAGATGGACCTTTGGTCTGACTCAGTGTGGCCGTTCTTATGTTCTTATGAAGTGTGAACCTAGAATATGCTATTTCTTCTAGATTTCCAGTCAGAGGGGCTTGAATCACATGTAGTGAATCATCTTCAGCTAATAGAAGCCACTCTGTAAAACAGGCCGTGATCCCACAGCTAAAAGAAAGCAGGTTTATGGTATCTGATACATTCTTACTCCCATTATGCTTTCCTTAGACAAATTTCATCTAAGAATTTATAACAGATTTTTTTGAAATTTACTCTACCTTTTCAGATCTATAGACCTAAAAAGTAATGACCTATCTCCAATGATTTAGGAGTTTCAACCCACTGAAATAGTAAAAAGGGAAAGGACGATGAATAAACACAGGTACAAGAAATCGGGATGAACTGAAGAAAATGCAAATGACTTATAAAAAATGGGGTACAAGAGGTCCTGGGGACAAACCAAGAGACAACCCTTTCGCTGGGAAGTAGTTTAAGTTAAACTGCAATCCTAGCCTGAAAAGTAGCTCTTTAAAAATGGCCCTGAAGTTTGTGTGTCAGTCACTCAACGGCCAGTGCGCTCTGCCTGTTAATAACCGGTCGCCCTGCAAACCCCTTCTGGTCTCTTAGAATCAAGCTGGCTTCATTGTTACTTGTCACCAATAATAAGGAAATGAAGGTTCTGCAAACCAAACTGGGGTCTCAGTGATATCTGCAACCGTGGCCTTCACTTACACTTACATACCTACTATGGACTCACGTGGTTGCCCAGGTGTCAGTGAGGGCTTCATTTGGAGATGCAGGATTTTCACTGCTGTTACTGAATATACACTTTGGCTTGCATAAGCGAAGAGTCCAGATCCCTGGGTGAGTTTGCCAGGATAGCAGATCAATGGGTTGAGCATCCTGTTTGTGACAAGGCTACATTCCTCAGACTAAATTTATCCCTGCAGTAACCCCTCAGAGTTACACCAGGGATTAACATAATCCATTTATTATTGTCCTCTCTCTTTTCTCCTCTCTGTGCTTTCAAGCCCCACCCACACTCACTCCCTCTGCTTCAAAGGCTCAAGCTCCTCACCCGAATAGCAGGAAGTACCAACTCCCCCTTTCTACCTCTGTCCCGTACAGCTCCATGGGTTGTGTCACTGGTGACCCAGCTGCACTTCACTTCAGTGAGATTGAGCTGGGCTGTCTTAGCTTCTTTTTCTGGCTTTTTCAATTAGATTTTCTCGTTGATGGTCTGACAACCAGATAAGTCAATAAGCCTCTCCGCCTCAGTGTCCCTCCATGAAAAAAATACATCCAGTGACACAACTCAGACATGTGGCAAAGGTTCATTTGCTAATGGCTGGAAAGAGTTCTTGAGATAACACACCTTGAATATTATTATTAAGAAAGACACAGGTTGCACAGATGTTAGTATCCTGAGTGTTTACTTTTTATTTTGAAAAGATGCCTATTTAGATGGAAATTTACATGCAACCTTCAGGGTCCTAGGAATTGGCCAATGTGGCATTTGGTGTTGCAAAGTCTGGTCACTGTACCCTACTGAAAGCACAGTTATAAACTACTGACTTGAAGGAAATCCACCAGCAGATATCATTATGAACTCTTGGATGCTACTTATTACAGTTGCAAAGAGCTCTCTCCATGTGCTCATAAAAGCTGCCATAATTCCAGCCTACCCTTACTAAGCAACTATAAAAAGATAATTTACTTGTTCCATTCACAACTTTTCCCCTACTGGTGTTCTCAAGTATCTGAGAGTTCAAATGGCTGGGTCCCAAGTGGTAGCTCCATGGTAGGGACCTCTCCAGAGCACAGTACCACTGATGTGCTGTAAAAAAAAAAAAAAAAAAAAAGCATACCAAAGAAATTGAGAGCATGAGATCACTCATTATAATCCTTAGCTCCCAGCTCAAACCACACGCAGTCATCCAAACCACAGACCAGCTTGGCAGTACCACTAGCCTCTTACTGTTACATAAGCTTTTCAATGAAATAAATACAAAGTCATCTTGAAAGAATTTAAAAGGCCAATAAAGAGAAAGCAGTGTTACCACCAGTCCACTTATTAGTGCTGAGGTCTCAGCAAAGTGATGTCGTTTTATCATGGAAGATACTAGAGGTTTGAGGGCTGCTCTGTAAAGAAGTATGGCTAATCATCATGTGAGGTGCAACTTGTGGACTTCCCAAGTCCACTGATATGCAGCATATGCAGGGTCCAGAACTGAGAGCTTGAAGAGCTTAATTACAAATCCTACCCTCTGGTTTCCAGCACACTGCAGAGAAACATCCCTCCCATCCACAAACACGTGTGGGGTGAGGGGTGTCAAGAAAGTATATTGACTCATAAGAGCATAAAAACAGCCATACTGGATCAGGCCAAAGGACCATCTAGCCCAACATCCTGTCTTCCAACAAAGGCCAATGCCGGATGCTCCAGTGGGAGCAAACAGAACAGGTAATCATCAAAGTGATCCCACTCCTGTCATCCATTTCCAGCCTCTGACAAACAGAGGCCATGGCCACCATTCCTGCCCATCCTGGCTAACAGCCATTGATGGCCCTAACCTCCATTAATGTATCTAGCGCTTTCTGAACCCTATAATGTCTTGGTCTTCACAACTTCCTCTGGGAAGGAGTTCCACAGGCCTACTATGCACGGAGTGAAGAAAAACTTCCTTTTGTTAGTTTTGAATCTGCTGCCCGTTAATTTCACTTGTTGACCCCTAGTCCTTATGTTTTGGGAATAAATAAATAACTTTTCCTTCTGCACATTTTCTGTACCTGACTCACAAGGATACAGCTGTAGTCAGCAAGGTCATCTCCTCCACAAGAAAGCAAGGTAAGACGACAGGAGTCAGAAAGGCATTATATTCATGGCACACAAATAAAGGAGGTTCATAAACCATAAGCAACTCATGTGTGAAGGTTACAGTGTAACACGATGGTCTTTCTGAACATCCAGAACTTTAACACTCAAAACCTAAAATTAAAGAGAGACAAAGCAGGCTGCTTCTAGAGGCAAGAGACATGGTTCATCTCCCATTGCTATAGGCTGGCTCTTTGCAACCTACCTTTCCCTACCAAGACTCCCAGCCTCAAGCATGACCATTATTAACAAACTGATAGCTTGTAAGTTTAACACCGGATTTGCTAACACTTTCACAAGGAAACATAAGATACCAAAATATGAGGTCCTGTCCAGTTCTGTCACACCGTGTGACAAATAGCAGCCTATTAGTCACCACCATCTCCCCCTAAGTATATTTCACATTAGTGCTGAGAGTGGGTATATGGCACATCTGGACATACCTGAGCAAGCTTTGATCAAGTTAGCTCACTGTAACCAGCAGGGAAACTGCAGCAGCAAGGGCTAGACCAGGGGTCTACAACCTCCAGCACAGGTGTCAGGAGTAGCACGTGAGTCTATTTTCATCAGCACATGAGGCAGGAGCTCAGCCCCACCCCTCTTCCCTCGTGCAACCAGGAGCTTGTTCAAAGCCATGCCACCTGTGGATTAACAAAAGACCAGCTAATGCTACCATCCACCACCTAAACAGTAAAGCTCTGCCTCTTAAGTTATTTATTAATGAAGTTGTTGCAAGTAGGACTATTAGTGACTTTAAAAAAGTATCAGCAGCACTTGGATGGTACATAGAGGTCAAAAGGTCAAATTTTGACACTCTGCCCCGGAAAGATTGCTGATTCCCGAGCTATACCAACCTGCTTGGGCTCTGGGTATGGGGCCCAATAACGTGTTTTTACAGCCATTTCCAAGCTTTTGTGGACTTAATTCTCAATTTCTGTGACCATGACAAAATTATAGCCCTGCAGGCTGCTCTCCTACCAGAGGTGAAAATAAACAGGTGCTCCCTGGTGCACAGCTCGACAAGAGCTGGCTGAGCTGTAGCAGAACCAGCAGGGAGCTATTTAAAGAGGGGGCAGGGACCTGGATTGTTATAGGACAGTATCTGTAAGAAATATTAAGTTACTTTCACCCCTATCTCCTACATCCCAGTTTTGCAGGGTCACCAGAACTAGAGGAACACCAAATTAAATTAATGGGTAGCAGGTTCAAAACTAATAAAAGAAAGTTTTTCTTCACACAGCGCACAGTCAACCTGTGGAACTCCTTACCAGAGGATGCTGTGAAGGCCAGGACTCTAAAGCCATGTCTACACGTGCACGCTACGTCGAAGTAGCGGCACTAACTTCGAAATAGCGCCCGTCACGGCTACACGCGTTGGGCGCTATTTCGATGTTAACATCGATGTTAGGCGGCAAGACGTCGAAGCCGCTAACCCCATGAGGGGATGGGAATAGCGCCCTACTTCGACATTCATCGTCGAAGTAGGGACCGTGTAGTCGTTGCGCATCCCGCAACTTCGAAATAGCGGGGTCCGCCATGGCAGCCATCAGCTGAGGGGTTGAGAGACGCTCTCTCTCCAGCCCCTGTGGGGATCTATGGTCACCATGTGCAGCAGCCCTTAGCCCAGGGCTTCTGGCTGCTGCTGCGGCAGCTGGGGATCCATGCTGCATGCACAGGGTCTGCAACCAGTTGTCGGCTCTGTGTATCTTGTGCTGTTTAGTGCAACTGTGTCTGGGAGGGGCCCTTTAAGGGAGTGGCTTGCTGTTGAGTCCGCCCTGTGACCCTGTCTGCAGCTGTTCCTGGCACCCTTATTTCGATGTGTGCTACTTTAGCGTGTAGACGTTCCCTCGCAGCGCCTATTTCGATGTGGTGCTGCGCAACATTGAAGTTGAAGATCGACGTTGCCAGCCCTGGAGGACGTGTAGACGTTATTCATCGAAATAGTCGATGTTGCCACATTGAAATAGGCTTCATGTGTAGACGTAGCCTAACAGAGTTTAAAAAAGAGCTCGATAAATGTTTGGCGATTAGGTCCATAGATGGCTATTAGCAAGGGGTAAGGTATGGTGCCTAGCCTTTTGTCGAAGGCGGGAGATGGATGGCAGGAGACAAATCGCTTGATCATTGTCTTCGGTTCACCTCCTCTGGGGCACCAGGCATTGGCTACTGTCGGCAGAAAGGATACTGGGCTAGATGGACCTTTGGTGTGACCCAGTATGACCATTCTTATGTTCTTATGAAGGCTGCTCACCCAGAGCACAGCATTATGGCTGCTGAGAAATGTTTTTCCCAATACTTTCTGCAGCATCCTACCACCCTGTCTGTAGAGACCTGCCTCTGGTTTCCCATATTGATTCCACCTGTCCTTTAGAGGTTTCACAAACCTATACTGCCAAACTAGCATTAGAGCAAGCCAGGGTAGCTGAGGCTTGGTTTCCTTATTTATGCATAACTCAGGTTGGTGTAGCATGTGTACATTTGGCATGGACTCTACACTGCATCTAAGCAACAGCCGACAGGCAAGAGTCAAATATAGCAGTTTTACCAGCTACAAACACAGAAGCAATACACTGAACTACTTGCTGTCAGTCAGTAAAATTTATTTACTATCAGGGTAGAATCAGTACACACTACATCAGCTCCCAGACACCAGATGTGGGTTTTAAACATTTATTAGGTTTTTTAGCGCTTAAAAAGTGGCCTTAATTGGCTACACATTCCCATGTAGGGCATTGCCACTTGTTGACGTAAATAACTATAAAATATTATTTTAAATCTTCAGAAAACTACTTAGTAGCTATTGTGCAATTACAAAATGACTTTATTTTCCACATCATCTTCCATGCAAACTGTGGCCAGAAGCATTTACAGAGTTTAATATACTGCAGCTGCTGACACATGTACAAAATAATATCTGAAAGAAAGAGACCCCGATGTTTAAAACAGAGGAGAAAAGATGTTTTTTTCAGCCGAACTATTTAAAGAGAGTCATTGCAGTGCAGATATCTAAAGATGATGTCCTAGGTGACAGGAGCTGCAGAGGAGAAGGCTCTTGCATCAACACGGACTACATTTCGTGGACAGATGGAGGGGAACATTGTACTAGACAAAGCAGGCCTGTGGAATAAAAATAGGGACTCCACTTCTGGGCTTCATTAGAGGTCCTTTTTGCAGCTTCAGAAGTATAAAATTAAAGCAGATGTATATCCTTCCCTAGGAATTCCCTTAGCACCCCTTCGTGGTGGCACAGGGCTGCCATAACTGTCATATGATTCTGGGATGCATTAGCAGGTGTGTTGTGAACAAGACACGAGAAATCATTCTACCGCTCTACTCTGCGCTGGTTAGACCTCGGCTGGAATATTGTGTCCAGTTCTGGGCACCCCAATTCAAGAAAGATGTGGAGAAATTAGAGAAGGTCCAGAGAAGAGCAACTAGAATGATAAAAGGTCTGGAGAACATGACTTATGAAGAAAGGCTGAAAGAATTAAAAAAAGAAGACTGAGGGGGGACATGATAGCGGTTTTCAGATATCTTAAAGGGTGTCATAAGGAGGAGGGAGAAAACTTGTTCTTCTTGGCCTCTGAGGAGAGAACAAGAGGCAATGGACTTAAACTGCAGCAAGGGAAGTTTAGGTTGGACATTAGGAAAAAGTTCCTAATTGTCAGGGTGGTCAAGTACTGGAATAAGTTGCCAAGGGAGGTTGTGGAATCTCCCTCGCTGGAGATATTTAAGAACAGATTAGATAGATGTCTATCAGGGATGGTGTAGATAGTGGTCGGTCCTGCCGTCGGGGCAGGGGACTGGACTCGATGGCCTCTCGAGGCCCCTTCCGGTCCTAGTGTTCTATGATTCTATAAACCAGCCCCAAAGTAGAGGGAAGTTTCAAACGGGAGGAGAGAGGGTTGTTGCGGTAGAATGCAGCACAGCCCATGTGTTTTGTGCTCCAGCTGTGCCAGGGGGCTGCTGGGCCCCTGTAGGATCTCTGCAGCCTGGGTGTATGTTAAAGCACCCTGCAGCTGCTCTCACCTATGCTGGAGGAGGGCCCAAACTAACCACAAAACTTGTCCCTATAGGTCCCATCAGTCCTAGGCAGTCCCTTTTGCAATAGGTGCAGTAAAGCAAGTTATGTGGTTATAAATGCCCATTATTACCCACTGGTAGTGATTATAGTTCCTTGCTGGGTCTTTACGTCAAGGAACAATGCCCACGCCACCATGTGAACTAGAGATTTTTTTCCAATAGTCACAGTTCACTCTCACTCGCACCCACGCAAAGGCTGAAGACAACGGCGTATGCCCAGATGTAACTTGGTGGGGTCAGTTCACCTTACGCATAAAACACTCCAACCCTGCTGAGGCTTCTCTCACTGCAATGACATGTTTTCCCTTCCTAAGGCTTTGGCTACGGGTCTAAGGGCTTGTCTACACTGGCAAGTCACTGCGCTGTAGCTTTCTCACTCCTTAGGGTGCGAAAAAACCCCTCTCCCTCAAGCACCACTCTAAACAGGCTCCCAGTGCTCTAGCTACTTTCCTCTGGGAGGTGGTTTACCGGGACAGCTCTCTCCCAGCGCTGGTGCCGTGACCACATTGCCACATTAAAATGCAACTGTGGCTGTGCTCTATAAAAAGGCCGTACCTACAGAGTCAAGTTTAAAGCACAGCCACAGCCGCACTTTAACACAGCAATGCGGTCACAGTTGAGAGCTGGGAGAGAGCTCTTGGTAAACTACCTGCACTAGGAGGGCAGCAAGCAGTGCTGGGAGCCCTTTTACAGTGGCACTGAACAGGGCTGTCACCTGCTGCACTTGGGGGAGTGTGAGAGTTTTTACACCCCCCACCCCCCCGTGAGAAAGTTACAGCACAGTAACTTCCAGTGCAGACAAGCCCTAAGATAACAACAGTGAATCTATCAGAGGGTAGCCATGTTAGTCTGTATCTTCAAAAACAACCAGAAGACCTGTGGCACCTTAGAGACTAACAGATATTTTGGAGCATAAGCTTTCGTGGGCAAAGACCCACTTCATCAGGTGCATGCACCTGACAAAGCAGGTCTGCCCATCAAAGTTTATGCTCCAAAATATCTGTTAGTCTCTAAGGTGCCAAAGGACTTCTTGTTCTCGTTGCTTTTAACAGTGAATCTGGGGATGCTACCGAGATGGGTTAGGGCATTGGTGAGGTCTGGAAATGCCCATGGCGTACCAGGCACTTTCCATACGCAACAGAAGTCCCAATCTCTGTCTGACAGTCTATGCCTAAGGCTTATGTCTACACATGATGGCAGCCTCTGGGGGTTTAGTGTAGCGTAGATATACCCTGACAAACCCAAATGGCGAACAGCAGCAGCACATCTGAGGGGCTGCTTTACTCCTGCTGTAGAGCTAGAATCTGGGCACCTCCAAATCCACAGCATATTTTAGTGAAAACCACACAACCCAACTCATATAATTTCATGTGCATTGATGATATTCCTATTTAGATAGAAAAAATGACATATCTGATCATAACCTTTCCCCTGGTACCTCACATTGCATGCTTTATGTGCAATATCACAGTTATATACAGAGGAGGAATATAGGGGTTACAGGGTGCTTCCCCCCAGGTGTTGAATGTCACAGTCATCATGACGCACTCAGAGCTAGAGACAAACCCATCATTCACAGCACTGAGAACCACCAAGCAAGGACAAGACGTGGCTTTTGTCAGGGAGTGCCAGGGCAAAACTCACTGTCTTCAACAAGAACAAGATTTACAGCAGGCTAGTTCTTTCTAACTCATTGCCTCAAACTGACCCAGGGCTGCTTGTGCCACCGTGGAATTTGCTTGCACAGACTGCGCAGGCTCAGCTGAGCCACAAAGCTGGTAGAGGAACTTGGCAGGCTGTAAATTGCTGCTGGGATCCGTGTGGGATACAGGAAGGCCTGGGGGACTGGCTACTTGCTGTTTGTTATGGGGTAAAGAGGAAGCTCTAAGTGATCTTCTGTCCTCTATTAACAGCAGGATGGAGTCAGGATGGAGCCAGGAGGCTGCAAAGTCAGCCTCGTTTTTAAACGCACATGGCAGGACGAGGCCTTTTAACCCTCCAGCCCCCCATGGTTCCTGAAATAAGAAAACAGTAGCCTTTGGTCTGGAAATTCATAGCTCAGGGCATTTCTCTGCCAGCTCAGAAGCAAACAAAAGATAAGATTATATTGTGATTAAAGGAGCCACCCTTTTATAAGGGGTTATTAAAACCAGGCAGTCTGGACTGTCTGTCACACTTTGTACTCAAAGGCTATCCTCTTACTGGACCCAGGGCACAAGCAAACCATCTCGAAAACACAACCACCCAAGGCTGTCACATGACTCACCTGAGACTGGTTTATTCCATATCTACCATTTCTCAGGTCTCCTGATCATGAATGCCCTGGGAGAGCAGCAAGCACATATTGTGCCACTGTTCCCTTTCTTGTTCCGCTTGCGAGAATAAAGCGATAGCAGGGATTTGGATTGGATTTGCAGGAGACACCCTTCCTCTCGCTGTTAAGAGCGCAGGGCGGCAGGTCTGGTGCCAATCCCAACTCACTGGGTATTTAACTTCTCCATCTCTCAGTTTCGCCAGTGGTCAAAATAGGGATAATACAATTTACCCACATATTAAGAGGGCTTTGGGTGGGGTCCCTGGTTAAAAGAGCTGTAACATTAGACAGACAGATGCATTCTCACTAATTCTGAATGCTTGAGTATGCACAGCTCCTGGAACTTGCAACTAATAAACCCATTGAGGCTGTTTATGTACAGTGCTGGCTGGAGGAAGAGAACATGGCGAGACACAGATAAATCCCAACACTTATGCACACGCCTGTATCTTATTGTTTTAAGGATTCATGAAAGTGCAGGCCTGGCAACTGTCCTGGGGCCTAGCGATTTGAAAGGGCCTGGGCCTTGTGGCAGCAGCAGTGGCCAGAGGCCTGGGCCCTTTAAATCACTGCCAAAGCACAGCACAGCATGCTCCGGGTGGCGCTGAGGGCTGCCTGCTGGGGTGGAGGCAAGGTCCACAGTGTGGGGCATTTCCACGTGAAGCCCCAATGCTTCCAGGAGTACAGAGCCACTTCCTCTGCCCACCCCCTGCCCCTTTGCCCAGGACCCTGGCAAGTGTGTTGGTCTCCCTGGGCAAGGCTTTTTAGCTGACATTTGCCACTGAAACATCCTGTGACCGACGCTCTACCTGTACCAGGGCAGGAAGTGGCAGCCCCAAAGAGGAGGGCATTCTGGAATGGCGGCCAGTCAAACTTTGCACTACAGTATTGCAAAGAGTTATTTCTGTCATCAGAAGGGTGGATCATCTATGGAGTGGGTGGAATGATGTGGGTGTGAGGAGAAAATGGTATGATAAGGTCCTTGTGTTATAGATGAGTGTAGGAGTGGAAGCAGAGAGTGCCCCATATAAGGTTAGGGACAGAATGCTGGATAGGAGAGAGAAGCCTTAGGAAAGCATTTGGAAGAGTAGGGGTATGTCTACACAGCAAAGATATTTCAAACAACAACCCTTGTTTTGAAATAACTTTGTTAGCGTCTACACAATTTCAAAATAGCAGTTTGGCTCATTTCAAATGAGGTAAACCTCATTCCATGAGGAATAGCGCCTATTTTGAAAGAGGGGTTGTGTAGACAGGGAATAAAGCTTATTTTGAAATAAGTCACAATGCATCCAGGATAGCTAAGTGCTATTTCAAAAGGCATTTTTGCGTCTGGCAGCATTATGTCAAAATAAGATCTTCCGGAATAGCTTATTTTGAAATAAGGCCACTGTGTACACATACCCTAGGAGGACATTTACACCATAAAAGGATGGAGGTTATTACAAATCTGAGGCAGTATGAGAAAGACAAACAGGCAAGACTCACCCCACAAAATGTTAGAAACTAAGCAGTGTCCAGGTTATGGTAGTCTTAAACTGCTGGGACAGTGAAGAGTCTTTGACAAACATCAGAAAGCAAACTGCCTCAGAAGGTGAAAAACTCATCAAGAGGCAAGCTAACAAAGCAGTTTGTTGCTGTATACCTGGGAAGCGGCTGTACAAACACCCAATCCCTTTGGATCATATCTGGGGGCTGACTGGCCCTAGTGATTTTAGAGTTCTCCTTTTATACCATTCGCTCCATAGTTTCAGGTCTCAATTCTATTGGCACAGTGTACAGAGTGCTATTCAGTCTATGAGCTGCAGCCCAGGCTACAATCAAGTCAGAGGAGAAAAGCGTATTTGTTACTATGGGACAACCTGACTTCTTCCAATCCACGAACCTATCCCACAGCAGAGTGGTCTTGGGGAAAAGTTTTCTGTACGGCTGGCATTCTACTGACCTCTACATTCAAGATTCAATTTTGCTGCATTTAAAATGAAGCTTTTTGTTTTTTGCTAGAGACAAGAGCTAGTGCCTAAAACCAAAACCAAAAATGACCCTCCTTCTGAGAAGATCCAGCTTGTTAGCTTGTTCCAATATCCAGGGAAATGCTCTTGAGTTGGTGAAAACAGGGCTCTTCAGTGGTAATTGCCTTAAGCCTCTGGAGGGAGCCCCGAAAAGTAAGCCCTTGTCATTTTTAATGGAGGTAGCTTCTTGGCTTTGTTTTCATGAGTCGTCTTCTCCAAAAATCGACCCCTTCCTCCCGCCCCCGGGCTCTCGCTGGTGATGGTAGTGGTAGAAGCCTGGCATGTTGACAATCACCTCAAACAATCCTTTCCGCTTTGGGACAAACCTGGTGATGCCCTTAACATCTAACAGTATGGGAAAGGCAAGATGGTTTCAGGATACCTGCACCTGAGTCCACGCTCTTTGGTAACATCCACTGAAGTCTCAGGTCTCACACATCACCGTTCTCTGGCCAGTGACCTTGTCCCAGTCTCTTCTGACTGGGTTTTAAGGTTGCAGAGTTCCCTGCCTTACCCTGCTCTATCCCAGCAAGATAGTCTGCCCAATGGCCGCTGCCTGGGGGATGCATTCTCACTGAGGGCTCTGAATAAGGCTGCAAGTTTCTTACAGATTCTGTAAGTTTTCCAGACCTCTGATTTCTGCAGTGACCACAGCTGGCCCAGGACTGCCTGAGCAGTCAGAGCAGCTCTGGGCCAGCCACACCAGCGGCTGCTGGGGCAGTCTCAGGCCACCACCTTCAGCAGCAGCAGGAATTTGGGCCTGGAAGGGAGTTCAGGGCTGGGAGCTGGGGCACAGGAAGGGGTGAGAGCTTCAGGCAGCACAAACCTCAGGGGGTCCCTGGAGGTGGCAACGTGTCCCTTCCTCAGCTCCTAGGTGGAAACATGGCCAAACAGTTCTCTGCACTGCCTGTGCCCACAGGCACTGCACCTCCCACTGGCTATGGTTCTCAGCCAATGGGAGCTGCTGAACCAGCACGCGGGGCAGAGCCTCTCCCTAGGCTATGAGGGAGGGACATGTCATGGCTCCCAGGGAGCGAGCCAGGTAGGGACTCTGCCAGTCTGCCACCCTCCTTGTAGCATCTTGCAGCTCCTCTAGACTGCACCCTGGGCCACCCCTCTAGAGCACCTGCAGTGTCCCATGCCAAGAGCACCCACTATTTCCCTGCTGCCCCACAAGCACCCAAGATTTAGTCAGTACAAGTCATGGATGGGCGATGGGCCGGGAATGTTTATTTACTGACTTTTACTAAAAGAAACCCATGACTGAAATGCAGCTTGAGCTAAGAACATCCTGCCAGTTTTAAGTTACCACACAATTCTTTCTAAGCAAGCACATCTACAGGTCGAAGCATGACAGGGAAAACATACAAGCTATGTCTACACTAGCCCCTTCCTTTCGGGGCATGGTAGTGAGTTGGGAAGATGCTAATGAGGTACTACCATGAATACGTAGCACCTCATTAGCATAACGGTCACACGCAATTCGAAAGTGCCGCTTTGGAATCGCATGCCACCTATGTAGACAGGGCCTTTCAAAAGGAACCCCCAGACTTGGAAAGCCCCTTCTTCCTATTTTGTTTTAGGAAGTGTTGAAGTATCGATTTTGTAACCAAATTTGAAGAAAAAGCTCTTCTCGCTATTTCGATTGCAGACTCCTGCCTTAGGGCATTCTGAGGACAGAAAGTCCTGTCCATCTGATGGCTCAAGAAAGGGGATTCTGAGTCAGTTTCAATGCAGCCTTTTTATGTCAAAAGCCATTTTCTTTGGGTGTTGGTTTCTGAAAAACTCGGTTTGAACCAGCACATGCAAACCCCCCTGCAGGGGATGGACATGTTTAAATGATTCACACACTGATTTTGGTTCCTGGAAGAACTCTGGTAATCCTCTTCCCTGGAGTTCCATACAATCCCTGGAGCACAGAGACACATAAACCACTCATACGCTTAATACAAAGACATTGCATGGGGCTGTAATATCTGTCACAGTAATTAACCCCGCACCAGGTTCTAGTTAGGACTCTCCTACCATTGAGTAACATAGGAAGGACAAGCTGATCACAACCTCCAAGAGGTCAGATTTCTGGCCTTCAACTCTGACTTCCTCACACCTGTTTGTGACCTCCAGGTTGAGGTTTTCTGCTCTTGAGCAGGGATAGACAATGTGATAGTTACAAAACCAGCATTCAGACAACATTAATGCTCCCACCATTGAAATTTGATGGAAAAAGCTCTGGTATAAATACAATATTTGCCCATTTCCTATTTTTGCTTAATTATTAATAACCCTGTATGTAAGCAGAGGGTTGAAGTTATTGTTTTTGTGCCTTGTTCTTTATATTCTGCTCTAACTTCACAAGATCTTATTGTTTCAATTTATGTCAGACACTCTCTTGTATAAAAGTCACAAATGGAAAATCCAGGTATTTACTGTTTTCAAATAGCCACAATGCAATGGATGTTTGCACACATCAAAAACTACCACTGAAAACTAACCCCAACCAGCGACCTAGGCAATATACATAGAAAAGGCAAGTCCAGAGGCTTAGGCTGTGTCTACATGACAATCTCTGGTAGAATACATGTGCAGACAAGGCCACAGGGAGAGGCATATAATTGGAAATGGGTAGAATTTTCTATTTCACGCCCCCCCCACACTATTACTTTTAATTCTTGTACCTCTGCACAGAAACACAAAACCTTCCTCATCTTTCCATAGCTCACCCATCACACCCGGGCAGAGCCTGAAAACTCAGACACAATTACACTTGCACTGCCATGTCACATTACACCCTGCATGATTCATTTGGGTTTGAAACCATCTCCTGTTTGTGGCTGATGGCGAGATTCTTGGCAGTACTACAATCATGTCCAATGGCTGGAGTGGCTACTGCTCTGTGCTGGGATTCGCTTTCTAACACATTCATACATATGTTTTTCAGTAATACTGGTTGTGGTCGCTTTCCTTTCTTATCACTCCTGTGACCTTTGCTTGTTATAGATTAGTGGCTGGAGCCAGTTGGATTTGTTTGATTTTTGTTGATGGTTATTAGGAAGAGGAAGTGCCAGAAGGGATTTTGACCTTGAGTTTAAACCTATTCCCATTACAGCCACCAGGTCCTTAATTATAGCTCTCTAGCTGCTCTGCTGTAAAAAAAAAAAAAAAATGCTCAGAGATGCACTTTCTTTTTATCATTTCTCTAAATCTTCAGCAGACAAAGGACTGTTTTGTCTGTGCATCACATTATTGTAAATTCACGGATGCTCAGTTAATATAGCCCTTGCCTGCTAAATGCAGGGTAGGTTACCAAGCTATGGGGACTGAAAGTGAACATTTACAAATTCAACCCAACTGTATGGGCTAGATCCCCTTCTCCATTCAAGTTGTGAACAGCCCAGGACTGGGTGAAGGTAGCCAAAAATGGCTTTAAGCCTTCATGCTTCCTTAGTTCTGGGGCCTTGCTAGTGCAGCTGTGTATCAGGGATGCCCATAGCACACCCCTGCACTGAGGCCTGGAATATGCAAGAGCAGAGGAATCACTGCTCAGTGCCACCCATGGAAACACCAAAGGGCATTGCAGACTGCAGGCTTTATGGATGCTTTGCAGAAGGACGTGTCCTATATTAGACATAAGTGCATATTCCACATCCCGCCAGAGATGCATGTGAGTCACAAAGTTTAGATCTGAACTTCCCCCAAATCAAGCATTTTTGGAGCGGAGGTTGTGCATTCAGCCCATCCCCAATATATTTGAATGACATCTGGATAATCTGTTCTACCAAGGATTTACCCTGACGACAGTGCATAAGGCTGCAGCGTTACCTTCCCCCACCGAGGCTCACTCCTTACACATGGCTGATTCTCCTGCTTCCTGCCTGCTTTTCCCAGCTGCACCTGAAACCAGCAGCTACGCTGGCCATAGCCAGAGCTGCTCGCCTGAACAGATGGAAAAGCAGGCTGTTGCAGCAAGGTTAAATGCATTATGCGACTCACACCCCCAGTCTCAGAACCAATTACATTATGTTTGTATTGTATCAGCAGCACCCTGCCAGCTGATGGGACCAATGCCGACACATCCAAAAAGTAATTCCTACCAGCACTGACTACCACATGGAAAGCCAGTTAGTTTAATGGTGATGCTGCAGCATGGGGGATTAGGGAGCACGGTTGCAAGAGCCCAACTGTGGAGCACAGCTGCAGCTTCCAAATCAGAGCCTCATTCGTTCACTTCCTGACAGTCGAGTGGTGCAGAGAAACAAGCATAGTGCAGGCGTGCGCACCTGGAGAACGGACGATCTCCTTCTCGCCCCCAACCCAACCGAGGCAGTGGGAATGGACATGCCGCACCCGCTTCCGCCCAACCTCAAACGCTAGCTGTGCCCAAGGGCAGCCAGCAAAACGATTACTTAAATATGGGGCCTCTTCCAATTTGTTGATGTCAGTGGGGATCTTTTCACTGACTTCCACGGGACTTTTATCAATCCCAGCTCATGCATAAAGCCGGTGTATAGAACACGGATGCCAAGAGTAGCACATGGGGTGGGAGCTCAGCCCCCTCCCCCCCACCGCAGCAACAGCTTGCTCAAAGCCATGCCACCTCTGGATTAACAAAAGACCAGCTACCAACCACCACCTAAGCAGTAAGGCTCTGCATCTGAATTACTAAATGAAGCTGTTGTAAGTAGGACTACGAGTGACTAAAAACTCTCACTGGCACTCAACCGTACATAGAGGCCAAAAGGTCAAATTTCAGCCCTCCGTCTCAGAAAGGTTGCTGCCCCCTGGTATAGAATCACATCTTGGCCATAAGGCCAAGTTGAAGTGCAGCAGAGTTTAAGTATCTGGCCATTAGCCCCTTAGGGAGCTATGTCCTGCTGTTGTTAAATAGCAAATCCTTTGTTCTTATGGACCTAAGTTTTTGAACAACAACGAAGGAGGCGATGCTGGGAAGCGACAGGATGTGAGAGTTCCCTGGCCTAGGACTGTACAGTAACTTTCATACAATATAAAGAGGGCAAGACACAGATGGTACAGGAAAATTTGCACCAGCTGCTCATGCTCTACTCTGTCTCACTGTCAGAGCTCTTCACTTCTACTCACCACGATATGGTTTTTTCCTCACTCTCTTACTGAGGCAGATAAAATGATACATCACTCCAAACTGTTCCCTAGTGGCAGTAACTCAGAACAGACAATTTAACTCGGCGCTTCTCGGGCACAGGATATAGCTTAGAACCTTGTTTCACCTTTTCTAGTCTTTTCTCAGAACAGGGTGATTAAGCTCTGGTATAAATCCATCACTGGAGAGATTTCAGAGAGGGTTGGAGAAACACCTGGCAGGGATGGTCTAGACGGTGCTTGGTGCTGCCGTGGGGGCAGGGGACTGGACTCAATGACCTCTCGAGGTCCCTTCCAGGTCTAGTGTTCTGAGATTCTATAAAGCAGTGGTGTCCAAGAGAAATTTAACAGATCGCCACAGCCGCCCCACCCCTCAACTTCCAGCCAAGCAACAACAATTCCCCGTCAAGATTACTCACTGGAGCTGTGGAGAGGCCCTGGGCTGAGCCGTGCTGTTTGAGCTGCCGCACAACTGAACCCCACTGGGGCCAAAGGAGCCACCTCCGTTGCTGCCACCATGTGCTTGCCCACCATGTGGTGGGGCGCATGCATGCAGAGAGCTGCCCCATATGGGTGG
The DNA here is from genome assembly GCF_033958435.1 of Carettochelys insculpta. NCBI lineage: Eukaryota > Metazoa > Chordata > Testudines > Carettochelyidae > Carettochelys > Carettochelys insculpta. The sequence goes on from NC_134151.1 coordinate 22,163,479, forward strand.
CTCTCCTGAGCTGCATTTCGCCACACTCCACTGCCCCACTGGCCACATGTGGTGAACTGGGAGCATGTTGGACACCGGAGGGATAAAGAATCGCACACTTTGGCACTGTGTTCTCCAAATAAGGACTCTCCTATGTATGCAGCAGGAGGATGGCGAAGTACATGAACTTGGGCTCTGAGATCCTTAGCTGTCTGCCAGAGTCTGGGAAAAGGTTGGGGGAAAGAAGGGCTCAGGCTAGTGTTGGGAAAATGAACTTTTCCTATGACTATCCACCAAATTAATGGGCAATGAAGGGCACTGTGTAGGAAGACACCGATAAGAACATCGTCATCCTTAACCAGTGCCACCCAAGCCAGAGTCCTTAGGGGATGTCTGGGACCTTCCTCCCACATTCCTCCTGAGGGCTCTGAAATAAGTGAAGAGGAGATGAACCTGAGACAATACATCCAAAGTTTTACACTGAGGCTAATGCCACGTGGCACGGGACTCTGCAAGTTTAGCTCATGCTGTGCAAATAGTTATACTCAAGCTCATGGCTTTGTACAATGCGTATGTCCCAGGGCTTTAAATCACTGCCTCATACTCTCAGATGTTACAGATGTGGGGAAGAATACCAGACTATATATACACTACCAGACAGAGAAATGCTGTCTCACTTCATGAGCCTATTGACTACACCAGTCTAACATGGCTGAGAGCCTAGGTTTAATAGCTTGGTGTTACAGCCCATCCTGCTCTAGTGAGTGCAGGTAGTTAATGGTCACCACAGGTGCAATGCAAGACAGAGTCACCATGGTTTCTCTTTACACCTACCTAAATAAAACATCCTAGCTAATTAGTCCTGGACTACTCTAAGCATGTTCTTGAGGATACCACACCTGTATAATTAACTATAACATCCTGTTCCCAGCACTGCCTGGCAGACATTTGCTCTGACAGGAACGCTGAAGCTGCACCACTGGGACACATCTGAAATTTCCAACTTCACACTGGTGTAGGCGGGTAAACGCATGTGACTGATGAATGTGTGTGAATAAACATGATCCCAGATAAGGCGCTGATACCATGCGCTTATGCTTCTGCCAGGTCTATTTAAACATTGATAGACTGATAAACAAAAGCCCTTTTGTGCATAGTGTACCTGAGGTTACCATTCCTCGGTTTTCATACGATCTCAGCTTCTGCTCAGGAAAACTAGATTGTTCCTCATGACATCCTATTCCCGCTTGTGCTTGCACCAGCACAGCTTACCACAAAGCCAATGCTGAAGAAACTGTCACCCAATGGCAGATGACTTACTTGCTTTGGGAAAAATCTGCCCCTTTTGGTTCTGCTGCACAGCGAACAGCTTTGTGTGGCTCACCCCGAGGCCTGCACTCCTGTGTCATAGGACACAGACAACAGAGGCTAATGTAAGACAGAGCTCTATCATCAAAGCCTCCTACAGATGTTTGCATCTTACTCTAAATTAACCAGTTCTCAGTAAAGCAAACTGGATATTTTTATCGCCTGGCTTAACTTTGTCCCATTTCCTCCAGTGGGTGCACGCAATGCAGGCTGCCCTATGAGAAACCCCCAGTATAATTATTTCCTGTATCCATTTTTTCTATTATAGCTTCCCAAATACAATAAACTTTATTTAGAGGCTAGGACATTTGTTTGTTTCTGTCTGGCTTAAATTTTACATCAATCTGGTAGATATTTTCTCTCTTTTTTTTTTAAATTGTAGGACCCCTCAAGACAAGTGCAGTTATACCCTACATCATCTTAGAACTGGTTATTAATAATGTGCCCTATCTCGCAGGCTGCTCAGTACCCTCAACGCCTGTTCATTTTGCTGAGCATTGTGGGAGCTTAATGCACCTCAGGAGGCACTCAGACCCTCACGTACTGGGCGCTTACTCTCTTAGGCTGCGACTACAGTACAACAATCTTTCAAACAAAGATCCTCAGGGAAGAGGTCTTCTGGGGAATCCCCTTTCAAAAGGTCGCATTCTCAGACAAAAAGTGGATCGATTTCCCAGTCTGCTCTTTCGAAAGAGCACAGCCACACAGCTGCAGGCGCTCTTTCGAAAGAAATGAGCCAGGAAATGCTGCGGACAGGGTCATACAGCTGGCCACGTGCTCCCTTACAGAGCCCCTCCCAAACACCCCCTCCCTGCACTCACTGCTGAGGCCTGCCGAGCTGTTCACAGTGAAGCTGAGCCTGTGCCCAGTTCTGACCTTCACACCGGGGAGCCATGGACCCACAGCAGCCCCAGAACCACCTGCATGCCTCGGCTGGGCTCTAGCTATCCTCCTTGTGGCTGCCTTCCACTGCTTCCTGGGGGCCCCAACCCACCATGGACCCAGCCATGCCCCTAGCCCCAAGCCTGCTAACATCTCTGAAGTGACCCCACCAGCTCCAAATGGTGGGACCGGCTGGTCATGGGTGAATGCAACAACGCACACTGGCTGCAGAACTAGCAAACGAAGGACACCTTCCTGGAGCTCTGCGCCTGGCTCAGCCCCACCCCCCGACACCAGGATGCGACCCACTTTGACTCTGGAGAAGCACATGGTCATTGCCATTTGGAAACTTGCCACCCCAGACAGTAATCGCCCTCTGGGACAGCAAATCGGGGTGGGCAAGTCCACCATCAGGGCTGTCTTCCTCGAGGGAAGGCACAATCACTGGTTGGCCCAGCACGGTGGGGAGGGGGCTGCCAGGAAAGGAGGACCCTCAGGGGCATGAGGGGGCAGGTGGTGGGGAAGCTGGCCCTGGGGCACTGTGATGCCCCACCCTCATACAGGCTCCCTGCTGGAGGGGGGAAGAGGGATGGGGGACAGGAGGGGACTGGTGAGCCTACCGGGGCCATGGGCACCCTTCAGCACCCATGAACATGCTCACCCTCCATCCCCCACAGGTGATGAGGGCAGTCAATCAGGTGCTGCTCCAGAGGCTCGTGTGTATTGGGAATCTGGACATGGCTGTCACAGGCTTCACCAACCTGGGTTTTCCCCACTGCTTTGGCGTGATCAATGGCACCCACATCGCCATCCGAACACTGGACCACAGTGCCAGCCGATACGTGAACCTTAAGGGCTATCGTTCTGTGGTGCAGCAGGCACAGGTGGACCTCAAGAGCTGGTTTATGGACAGATACGTGGGCTGGCTGGACCTAGCCCACAACACTCAGGTCTTCTGCAACTCCGGCCTGCCAGAAGATGGAGGCAGGGATCTACATCCCCCAGCCGGAGCTCATGCTCTGCGACGTCGCCATTCCCTGTGCACAGGGGGTGACCCAGCCTAGCCCCTGGAGCCCTGGTTGATATGGCAGATACAGGCCACCACAATCCATCACCAGGAGCTGTTCCATAGCCATCTTGCCTGGGCATGCTACCCAGTCGAGCGTGCATGTGGGCACCCAAAGGGGAGGTTCAAGTGCCTCCTCGTGTGCCTGCAAGTCAGGGTGCAGGATGTTCTCCAGGTCATGAGGGTGTGCTGCATCCTACACAACCTGTTTGAGGTAAAGGACACCACCTTCCTCGTAGGGTGGGTGGTCACAGCTGGGCTGAGATATGAGCAGCCTGCTGTGACCCTCGACCATCAGGCCCAACGCGACAGGGTCCACATCTGGGAGGCCTGCTGGGAGGCTTTCACCTGCAGGCCCCAGTGACCCTGACCTAGGCAGACCTCCTGCAGGCTCCTCTGGCCCATAGACCCACCCAATCCCCCCATTACCCCTCCTGACCATCCACCCCTCACCCAATCCCCCACAATGACAGACATGGGGGTGCTGAGGCAATAAACCACATTTTAAAATAAGCCAGAATGTTTGTAAACAGATGAAGAGTCTCTGAACTACGTACGGGGCAAACTATAGACAATGGGGGGGTCCTGTGATGGAGGTGGGAGCACAGAAAATAGGAGGGGAGGCCTCAGGGGGCCTCAGTTCTTGGAGGGAGTAGAAGGCCACAAGCTATGACCACCACCGGAGACCCTCCTGCCCTGGGTGCAGGGTCCCCCTCTGGGCTGGGATGGGGCCAGGATCATGGGGAGGTAGGGGCATGGGGGGAGCAGTAGCCTTGGGCCGGGAGGGCAAGCGGGGGAGCTGCCAGAGCTGAGCCAGGTCTCATAACGAGCCATTGGCAAGGGCCCACATGGCCACAGTGAGGTGGTCAGGCGGGACCAGGGTAGTGAAAGCCGCAGGGATGGGGGTGGGTGGGGCAACAGAGGGCAGTACAGGGGGCAGCTGGGAGGGGCGAGGGAGGCAGGTGGCAGAGCCAGCAGCTCTGTGAGGACCTTGCAAATGGTTCAGAGTGTATCCATGACCTCACCTGAGGTCTCCTGCTGCCAGGCCGGGCCAGGCCAGCACAGTCCAATGCCAGTCTCTCCTGGAGCAGCTGGTTCAGCTCCTGGAGGGCGACCGTGTAGACAATGACCTCATTCTCCTGGCCACAACAATGGCTCCTCCAGCTGGGGGCCTGCCCAGCCATGGGTGGTACAGGTGGCCAGACCCTCTCAGCTGCCAACGGGGAACTACCTGGCTCCATGTGGTGAATGGGGCTCTCCCAGCCTTCTGACGGTACAGCTGCAAGGATGTAAAGGGAGGAAGACAGTACATCAGTCCTGCAGCCCAGCCCCATATGCCATGCGCCCCACCCCCATGGGCAGCAGCCCCCACCTTGTAGGGGGCGGAAGGCTGCGAGGGACAGGGACATCACAGGAGCAGTGTCTTATGGGCCCTGCTGCACATGGCCCCCTGCCAAGCCTTGGGGATGGGGCTGACTACTGGGGAGCCCCCACCAAAGAACAGGCTAGGAGGGAAGGTGGGATGCCTGGCCAGAGAGGTGTCCGTGCACGGGTGGCGGGTGAGCCGGGCACAGCCTGACCTTTCCCAGACCCTGCCACATACCTGCAGCGCTGTCCACAGGGGTAGGTGCTGAGTGCACATGCAGGTGTGCCCACATGCTGGGGGTGCACTTCTTGGTGGGCTGGCCAGGCTTGGGCCATCACCCATGTGGCTGTGGCAGGGCTAGCTGCTCTCTCCCCCGCCACTACACCCCAGTGTGCACAAGGCACCGGGCGTTTACCACACAGTAAATGGTAAATTTGGCTCCTCTTTGGGCACCGCAGCAGGGGTCTCCTTGGCCACTGTGTTGAGGCTAGTGTGGGGGGAGGGGGGTATGTCCTTGCCCCCAAGGAGCCCACGTAAAAAGGACAGGTGTCCACCCTGCCCCTGAGCAATTTGCGGTGTCCTAGGCCCTCATTTATCCTGCCACAGCTCCTTCACCTTGGAGCAAACTTGCTCCAAGGTGCATGCAAGGTGTCCTCGGGCAGTGAGATTTCTCCTCTTGCCTGTTGTGGTGCAGAGGTCTTTGAATTCTGGCTCAGTCCAGGAAGGTGTCCTCCACTTGGTGGGCAGGGTGGGCTCCTGGGACCCTTTGAGGCCTCTGTGAGGGGCACCTGGAGGTAACATCGGGGCTGGCTGGTGGCCATCACTCATATCTTGTCCATAGCGGTGGCCATGAGAATGTGCTGCAGGTGCAGGAGGCTCATGTCTTTGCTGCCAGCAAGCTCTCAGCTTCCTGCTATGGGGATTCTGGATCCCTGCAGCTTTAAACACGGCCAGACTTAGGGAGCATAGAGCTCTGCTAGTGCTGCCCAGGGCATCTCCATGCCCCAGCAGGCTGGTGCCATGGCTGATCCCTCTTTTGAATGAGGCGCCCACGGAGCATCTACATATGCTTTCTTCCGAAAGAAGGCACTCTTCCTGATCCGGGAGTGGAAGACAGCTTCCAGAAGAGGAGCCGTGTTCTTTTGATCCTGGATCAAAAGAGCGCATTTTGTGCATGGCCACGCCGCCTTGTCTTTCAGAAAAGGGCCTGGTTTTCCAAAAGAACTTGCTGGTTTAGATGCAGTCTTAGTGTAATGGTAAATATGATATTAGACATCGAGAAAGTCGTCTAATTAATGGCTTTAAATTCCAGGTTGTGTCTACTGACCACAACTTGTTTCCTCTAAGATTCCATTGCTCTTTTATATGTTGATGAGACTCACAAGGGCAAGGGCAGCGGGTAATGGAAGCAAGGGCCCACATGGGGCCATGGCACAGCAGCCCAGCTCCCAAGCTGCTACAGAGGACTGGGGCCATGGCATAGCAGCCCCAGCCTTCCAAGTGGCCAGGAAGGATCAGGCCGGGGTTGGGCAATGCTTGCCACCATGGGGGTGGGGGTAAGCTGGCTGAAGGGGAGGAGCCTCAGGGCAGAATGGGCAGGGCTGGGGCTAGCCTTCCCCAACTGGGCCTTCTCCCACAGTTCATGTCCGTTGTTTTAAATGTATTTTCTTCTATCACAGACTCACAGGTGACAGGACAGTTCTACTCCATGTGTGTACATACAAAATGTCTATAAAAGTATCCTAGTCTTGACCTGCACTAGTTATTTAATGGCGCCTGCCTAAAATATACATTAATAATATAACCCTTACAGTTGTATTTCTTGCTCTGTAAAAATGCTTAAAAATAATAGTGGGTAATAGTTGCAAAATGGATGTAAATCTGAACAAAAAGAAACACTACTGCTTTCCTGCTACCCACATTTGCAGGGGACATTTACTGTGCTTCGTAAGTAATTTTTAATATCTATTAATTTATTGAAAAAATTTAAGTCAAAACATTAACGCAGTTTTTAAAAAGATTAGGGGTTCAAATTAACTTGTAGATGCCCAAGTAATATTCCTGGGGGAGATCATGCACCCAAATGACTGAAGTCTTTGCATGTGTTGACCCAAGTTATGCACATAAGCCTACCAACTGCATGTTCAAATTAAACATGAAGGTTTTGCAAAGTGAACAAATGAAGACTATTGACCAGATAGGAATTCTTCAGTCTTCACTTCCTCTGTTCCATGAAGAGCACTGTAAAGCCCCCAAAACAACACAACAGCGTTTTCACACAGCTAAACACAAAACCTAAGAAATGTTTGATGTACACATGAGAAACCATGGTCGAGATCTACTGTGTGACAACCAATGGGAGTTTTCTAGTTTAAAAACCCTGCAAAACCAACAAGCTCTGCTCCAGACTCCAAAGAAATAGCAATCCTGAGATGTTCCTCTTAAATCCACTATTCTAAAAATAGCATGCTTGACTTGGTCATTTCAAAGCCAAAGCACTACTTTAGCACAAGGATTAGGTAAGAAAGTTGTAAGAAACAATTATAGCCTGCACCTACTTTTGTATTAGACAATAGACAAGAGTTGACATGTGTTGCTGCTTTCAATAAATTGAGCCCCGAATCACTGATTTGCTGATCTTTAGGAATAGCTACAAGAGGTGCGATAATCTCTTTAACCAAGCCTGTCAACAAAGCAGATGAAAAATAAGAAAAACTTTAAAAAATTCCTTCACTAATAGGAAATGGAAGAGCGTGAGTATCTTTAAGTGAAGGCATAAACCCATTTTGCACAAGCGCCCCCCCCCTTTGTTTTTTAAAAAAAAGGAAATTGGAAAGAGTTGTGCCTCTTCAAATAAAAAGAATTACCTAATTATCTGCAGGAGGCACTCATTCTGTTGCTCATATTATTGGAATACCAAACATAATACAATTTCTAAACCACTAAGACCTATAATGTTAGCTATTTCTATTAGAACACTCAACAAAGCACACTGGGTTTATAGGCCAAAGGGAACACTTTTGCACTGGTTAATCAACTTCTAAGAAGGAAACCCTGCAGGCAGATGTAGTCCTAGGTTCATTTTGTGAGCACCAGCTGTACTCAAAACAGTATTTTATACTGAGGCTAGCATGAATGAACTCAGTAACCTCTTCCTGTTCCTAATATTGGTATATGTTTTTATACGATGAGTAATAAGTGTCTCTAATAAACCCAGCCTTGTAAATGCTCTGTATTCAAGGAGTTTTTAAAAGCCTCTTTAATCCAACTGCTACTAGATTTGGCTTATTGTACATATTTTCCGCAACACATTTGTTTATCTTTCCCTCTAATTAAAGTATACTCTGTTCTCAACATGAAGAAATAAAAGATACAACATGTGTTATGAGAACTTATTTCATGATGTAATGAGATGGCAGCAAGTCCCACAAACTCTCTAGATATCATCTGAAAATACAGAAAAATACACACCAAGTTACAGTAGGTCAATCTGCTTTTTGCCTAAATTATGGGTCCAATCCTACACAATACTAAACACCTCATATATGATACTGAGTACCTTCAAATTCTACTAACTTTAAGGGTACTCAGCACTTCCCAGCACCAGGCCCAAAAAAAAATTAAAAGATCAGGCTACACCACACTATAGAAAACGGGCCAAGATAATTCAAGTAGTGAATCATTTATATGAAGGAAGCCACCAAAAACAAGTTCAAGTCACTGGCTTTGTGGTGACCAAAGTGCTGCACAGTGAATGCACTTCAAACACATTTTTCCTGTAGCCTTTGGCATACAGCAAAGTCCATGGAAGTTTTTAGGTTTTGGGGGAAAAAAAAAAGTTAATAGTATTCAACCAGTTCTTGGAAACATAATCATGTTAAAATAAAACAAAATCAGCTGGAATGAAAGGAGGAAAAATTCTTCCATCTTTTTCAGCAACAGGGAGGTCTCCCACTACCTTGTTTCATTTCTCAGTCTTAATCCTCACTATTTTCACACAAAGACTGTGGACAATTAGCAACAAACCTTTTCCTTTGAAGCTAAACTCCTATTAGGACTGAATAAAAGAACAAAAGGACAGATTTCAGACATCCCCCCTCCCCCTGCACTCCACCTGACAGTCCTCCATTCTTTGGAAACGGATTTAATTTCCTGTGACACATGGTGTTCTCCTCTCATCATCTCATCCTCTCTCTCCACACGCTTTTCCTTCCTTCCCGGGAGCTGGAAATAAGACATCAAGGAATGTTCTTTAAAATAGCTGGGAAAAAATCCAAATGGGACTTCTAAATGGTTGCAAAGAAAAATGGTGAATCATTCAAATATTTGGATCAACTTGAACAGTGGCTTCTCTCTAGCACAGCATATTCTTCCTGTATATAAGCTAATGATGATGTAAACAGTTAACCCTATTACTTTATTAGGCTTACAGTGAAATAATCTTTTGGTCATAGCTGAGGACTGGGAGCCAGGAAATCCTGAATTCAAATCCCATCTCTGCCAAAGACTTGTTGTGTAAACTTAACCATGCCAATGTGTTGGTTTTTTTTATCTGTAACACAGCATGGATAACAATTGGCTACTTTAGTGACACACTTTAAGACCTGGAAATAAAGATATTAGGGTAAATGCAAGGCACCATCAACCATCAGGAAAGGTGGGAAAACCCCTAAAATAAAAATCCTACAGTTCTACCTCTGAGCTGAAAAGTTTGATTCCTAAGTGGAAAAGACAGAATACCGGGCCAAGGAAACAAGTCAGCCTTCTTGAAAGACCAAACAGTAAAGAGTGGCCCAAACACAAACAGCCTCGGGCTCTCGGAAATTTGGATCTAAGTTTTGTGGCTCAAGCCCATCTGTACTAAACAACACATATTGGGTTTTATTTTGGCAAAAAATTCCCAATTAAAAATTCCTGGAAAACCAAACAGAAGTATTTTAATCATCTGGCACTACATTAAAGCAAATTGTAGTGAGGCTGAGAGAGAAGGTACATTTTTTAATTTGCAGGCAAATGTTGGTAGCCCGAGCTAAAAATAATCTGCACTTTAATATCTTGAGGTGGCACTCAAGAGAATTAAAGGAGTTGTTAGCAACAGGAAACTGATGCCACATATCAATCTACCACTGCTGCATGGAAACCCAGAGATGTATTTTGCACACTTTGATAGGGTTTCAAAAACATGGGCTGCACTTCACAACTTTAGAGGCACGTCTGCTAAGAAGGAGTTACAGAAATAAATCCAACTCCTGGAATCACTGAATTAAAAAAAAACCAAACCTAAGTTAAAAGCCCCTGCTGGTATTACCACAACTCCAAATGTCACTTCTTAGGCGTTGCAAAGCATCGCTACACTCTAGCTGGCAAACCAGGATTAAAGAAGAGCCACGCTAAAGAGCAGGGCAGACCCTGGGACACAACGTCCAAGAACCCACTGACTCCCTCTTAGCACCTCTGCTGAGTTCCCATGCAGAACTAGCTAGCTCACCCAGCTAGCTGCCCACAGGTGAGCAGGACTGGCTGTCTGGGAGCTGAGAACTCAGCGAGGCCTGGGCACTGGACTATACCAGACAAGGGGAGCCCAACCCAGGCATGTCCATAATGGGTCCCGTGCCATGGCACCAATGTAAATTTGGCACTGAACACACCCCAGAAAACGGCATGCGCCAGAAAGGACATAATGCCTCTCTAGAAAACAACTCTGCAAGGGGCCAATTGCTGCCATTGTGCCACACAACCTCCTCATGTTTAGAGAGTCACTGTGATCATCTGGTCTGCCCTCCTGCATAGCACTGGCCATCAAACTTCCCCAGAATAATTCCTAGAGCATTTTCTTTCAGAAAAGCATCCACTCTTGATTGAAAACCAATCAACAGCAATGGAGAATCCATAGTGATCCCTAGCAAATTGTTCCAATGGTTAATTACACCCAAGGTTAGAAATTTACACCTTTATTTCCAACTTGAATTTACCCATCTTCAACTTCTGACAATTGGATCGTGTTATAACTTGGACAGAGTGAACAGCCCACTATTAAATACTTGTCCCTATCAGTGGCAACTGGTCAGGAGCACCCCAGGAGGAAATAATCCTCGTGCCCTCCCTCAGCCCCCCTCCACTCCAAGTCCCTCACTGCCCTTGCTTCGTCCCTGGTCCTCCCCCCTTAGTTCTTTATCAAGTGAAATATTAGTCCATTATCTTGCCCAGGATTGATGTCCAGCTGACAGGCCGATAATTACCTGGGTCATCCTGTCTATTTTTTAAAAACTGACGCATTAGCTATCTTCCAATCTTCTGGGACTTCCCTAGTATCCCAAGGCTTACTGAAAATCAACGTTGAGTCCAGTAAGCAAGCTTAATATGACTGAAGCTAATAAAATTATACTCTGATAAATCAATTTATCTAAATAAAAAGACAGAGGAAAACACAGAGTGTGATATAAAGCTCTTATGAGTTTAGGAGGGCTGCTTTACTGAATCAGTTATAGACAGCATCCCAAATATGTACAAATAAACACCATACACCATGTATTGTGCATAGGCCATGAGATGGTGGGCATTACAGCTGTCACTGGGACAAAGGTGAATGCCCATCTTAGGCCTTAAGACATTAACTTTTGGGGATGGTGGTGTGGGGGGGGGGCAGACAGGTGAAGGGGAGACAAATATATTTTTCCTTGAATGTAGCCTATGTGAGGTTGATATAAAGAAACCTGCCTGCTATTTGAACTAGGTCAGGAATTTAAAATACTGGGAATCCTAGTCTGATGATCCTAGGGTAGGGGAAAGAGGCCAAAGGTATGTGGTAAATTTAATTTATCACACAACTGCCTTTTCCCCCGCCCCACATCTCATGTGGTAAAAAATGTTTTAGGTGACATAAAAATAAATTAAATAAATACATTTATTTGAGCTCAGAATTTAGAGAAGTTGGGGTGAACTCCATTAAACTACAGAGGCTCCAAACCCAGCCATCCCTCCATTTTGACATACTATTCCCTGGTAGGTCTCTACACAGCCCTTCCAACAAAGTAATTATTCCTTTAAAAGACTAACCAGAATTGACGTTTTAACCAGTAACTGAACACTAGAGGGGACTGACATGTCTTTGGCCACCAAATGAATGGAAACAGCAATGTCAAATATTCCAGTTCTTTGAATATACAAGAATAAATAAGGCCCAAATGTCAAGAGAATGAACACCAGGCCAATCTACCAAGTTTGGGCAAATGTGATTTAGAGTCTCTAAGGAGGCAGATTTTATTTTTCAGGATAAACTTAATTCTCCCTGCCACAAATGTGTACATTTATTCTTGTTTAAAAAAAAAAAAAACTCTATGCAACCTACATAGATCTTTATAAGTTCAATCTCCCATTTATCAAAACTGCATAATCATGAAGGCTATGAATAACTCATATGACAGACAATTATACATTCAAGATTAACAAAAACAATTCAAAATTGTTCATATAACCACTCATTTCAAAACTGCCAGATGGATAGCTAGAATTTGAACATTACCTGAAGGACTAGGCAAACTGTTTGTGTAAAGGGATAAAGACCTTGAATTTCAGGAAACAGATGTGTAGAAAACTTAACAGAAAATAAAGTTCCACTGCTTTGCAAGACATAAAATAGATGGTATTGGCAGCTGATAACCAGATTCCAATAAAGTGCATTTTCTAAATTAAACACTAACCTACAGAAAAAATTGCTACGTTAAGTGACATTTATTAATGTTCTGCTATATTTACAGATTTAACATAGTAAAACTCCAAAGTGAATTACACTTGGCAGAAAGCACAAAAGTGCACATTACATCTACACTTATAATGCATCAGAGCTTCTGCTAACACAAATTATAAAAGCAAGAATTAGAGATATGTTAGGGATCATCTCAAAAGTCCCAAAGCCAACAAGAATGATGACTGTTTTTTGCAAGATCAATTTTTTGTACAAAGTTGCATTATCATCTTTGAGTTTTACACTACAAGCATATATTGCAAAAAACCCTATATAGTCCAGTGGACAGTATGGAAGTAAAATATACTGCAAGATTTAGAACAGTCTTTATAAAAAAAAATGCTAGTGCCACCTTCAAATACTTTGTTCCAATTGTACCACAAATAATCTATTGTGCATACTGAATTTACTTTCAGGCACAGAGACAGCAGAGTTTTAGATTTGTCAGCTGATAGGTATGTGCTGAAATGTAGCCATAACAAAATAGTTTTCTAAACTTTTGAGAACACCCCTTCAAAATAGCCAGCATTATACATATTTTACACTAAAATGATGGATTCTAGAATAATGCTTAAGATGGAGAATGAAAGAAAGCAAGACTGCCCCCGACTGTCCACAGGGGCGTTGTTCATGCTATACTACAAATACTATATAAGGCATTATTATTAGTACATCACAGACTTGACTGTAATAGCTTTTTCAAACATTAGCCCACTAATGATTCAATGATTACAGAATTCTGCATTAACTATTAAAATTTTACACCTAGAAACAAAAAGAAAAATGTTTCTCCTTTTCAACAGTACTTTTATTTGTTTATTTTAAAGCAGGTGATTATTTTTTCTTCTGTGTTCAGAGTCTTGATTCACTTCCTGCAGGTGTCCTGTTACTTCTTGAGGGAGAATTCATTAACGCAGGAAGACATTTGCCAGAAAACATCTGTCAGAGAAGGATATTGAATATTGAAACTATAGTTAGATTGTTATTTTGGTTAAGAGAAGGATGTAGTTCACAAAGAGCGCAGGATGTGGGAAGACATACAACGTGCACCTGACCATAGGTAAAAGATTATAGCGATGGTATACATAGTACTTTTAAGCCTATTTGCAACCCACTTAGACATAAAGCAACAGAAAAAAGGAAGGCAGTGGGCTGGATTCTGAACTTGGTATGTTGGTGTAAATCCACAATAATGTCACTCAAGTCACTAGAGTTAACCTGTATTTGAATAATGGAAAAGCAGAGTCTGACCCCACATTTGGTTTGATTTCCCTGAGCCCTAATATGGGCACATTAAGCCGCACCTCCTAAACTCTTTAACCTGATTACTCTGCCTGAGATATTTTTTGCACCAAGCATAAAACTAGTTCACCTACATTGTGGTTCATATCTTCTGTTTGGATACCGATTTGCCCTGCCAACTGCATGCAGTCATATGCTAGGAAGATTTCCAGCAGTGATACATAACATGAACCATTAGTATGCAGTGTTTAAAATAGCACATGACAAGCTTTCAGCTAGGTTCATTTTACTGTTACTACTTTTGGCTTGTACAAAACACCATTCCCAGTCCCTAAGAAAACTTAATCCAACCACCAGCCTTCTAACAACGACAGGTTCCAGACTGTTCCGTGCACTTCTCTCATTCATTCAAAGTGGACAGAGTTTTAGCCGAGAACAATTCCGTTGGCTTATTTGCATAAAAAGTTAACTCGAGTTACAAGCCTAGGTGTCGTAACAGGCATACCCTCACAAAATGCCCATCTCAAGTTCACAAGCCACTTGCTAGCAATGAGCCTGGAGCCTCTTCTGAAAGCCGAAGCCACGTTTTGGAACCAATCTACCTTCTCCTCATTCTGTTGCCTCAAAAGGTCAATCACTACAGGCGTATTTGGAGGAGGCTATGATATGCCTGATTCCATCACCAAATTTACATTCGCTAACTCTAAAAGGAACAGGTCTTTAATGGAAAGTAAACACCGAGACCACAACACCAACTTCCTCACCAGGTTCCCAATGTCTAGCTAGCAATTCTTTCCCCACCTACCTTCAGTATTACTACAACCAGTGTATTTATAATATCTCCTCTTTGTTATGATCAGCGTGTCTGGCTCTCATCAATGGCGCTAGAATGAGGGTAGAGTGAACTGCAAGCTAACACCACTGAGAATAGTATTTTCCTTTCTTCAGCAGTCAGCACTGTTCACAGCGATCTATTCTCAGAGACTTCAAGGGTATTTTAAAATCAAGCTAATTAAAATTACACTTCTCACCTTTGGCTAATTCAGCTCTCTCAAAAGGAGAAGACCGTGACACGAGGGAAAGCAGAAGAGCTGATGGTTTGGCCCTACAAAGGACCTACACAGACCACAGAGCAGCAAGACAAGTGAGTGGTCCTCACCTTCATCTTAGAGGGCCACTGGGATTCCACCTGCAGCCCACAGACCTCCTGTCTGCTCCCCCGCTCCCATGCGCCACTCAGACACTGGAGCCCTGCACTTCCTGCTCCTCCCCACCAACAGCACTTCTGAAGCATCATGAGTGGCTGGTTCATGCTCCATCCTCACTCCCCCCATGAGCTTGAACAGCCGCAAACAGCTAATTCAGTGCTGTGCGAGAGGGTGAGGAACAGGGATGGAGAGTGAATCAGCTGTTCATGATGCTCAGAGTGCTGGGAAAGAGGAGGAAGAGAAGGAAGTGCAGGGCTCCAGTGCCGCAGTGTGCGAGAAGCCTGTGGGGGATGGGGACAGACAGGGGTCCACAGGCACACAGCAGATGTAGAAACCCCAGTGAGATATGTGCAGCTATAGCACGTGGATGGGAACAGATCAAGCATTGCAGTCCTCCTAGCTGACTTTCACAAGACAGTCTTTAGTATTATCGCTATGGAAAAAAGTCAGCCTCTATGTCCTCCTTAAGACAGCACTTTTAGTGGGAGAGGAGGACACATTCCAGGGACTATAGGTGAGAGTGAATATTTGATTTGTTTGTTTATATCCAGAATGGATTTCTGTTGTTGTTACTGTTATTACACTATTATGAGACTGTCAAGAACACTAACAGCACTTTGTAGAGTTTATTTTAAATATAAATATGGTTTAACACAGGCCTGAAAATCCAATGCTTTGGGGCCACAAAAATCCCTTTATAAAATTTTTTATATTCTCTGTCTTCAAAATGTATACCTCACACACAGCATTCAGTGTGGACAAAAACTGAAAGGACTTTCAGAGAGAACACACATTTCAGCACTTACAGCATATACATGCTTGTAACAACTGAATCAACTGTTGTGTAATCAATACACCCATCTGCTCTGGCACACAGCTAGCATAAGTAGGTAGGTATGAACAACTTTATAAATTACCCATTTGACTCTTCTCCACAGCAAGCATGAGCTTTGCCATACAAGAGATTTCTCAGTCTAAGAGGAGTAAAAGGTCATAGACATTCTGATAAGGACTCTAGGCTCCTTCATATATATTTTTTTTTTAAGTTAGGTTCTCCATGCTATGAAGACAAATAAGCCAAACTGAATCACTGAAAACAAGCTACTGTGCATTGGAACAGTTTCAACAGACAACACTCTCACAAGAATCAAATTCTCATCCTTCTTCTGAAGGGCAGACAATACTCTGATTTGGTTCTTTCAAATTTTTAACTGACATATCTAATCTTCCCATTAATTATGGTGGTGTTCTCATTCTCCCTAACAGCTATCCTAAAGAATCTCCTTTTAATATATATGGGTCTCAATTCATTACTTAGGAAAACAAGACAGACTTCCAGCTACTAGCTACAATTAGTGTATGCCAACACAAATATTTTTAAAATACACACTCTCCCTTCCAGGTATACGGAATGAAGTTAAGACTAACCCTCTCTGAACTTCTCCGTAACAGAATCAACAGAATGATACCATCACCATGCAGTGCTCATTATTGTTCTAGATACTAGAAACACGTTTTAATTGAAAGTAACCTCTAACTTTCATAAGTCATTTTTAGATATATAATCAAGATTTTTTAATTTGTGAGGAGGTAGATAGTGAAATAGCGTCTTCCCTTCCTTGACACCAGGAAAAATCAAACGATGCTACAGTAACAACAGAAGTGTTCTGTGGTGTTCCTCAACATTTCACACTGCAGGTTTATCAAAAGTCACAGGGAGTGCAGATAAGGGCACGTGGAAACATCAAGGCCTCAGTTTTTGTCAGTGCCTAGTGTTTCTGGATGCCCAACTTGAGACATCTTAGAGAGTCCTGACTGAGAGAGCGCTGAGCACCCACACTTCTAAAGACAAACCACCTTGATGTGTTGCGCGTTGGGCACCCAAAAATGAAGGCACAAAATCACTAACTGCATTTCAAAAAGTAGGCCTCAAAGTCTGTGCTACCAGAAAGCAAGCAGTTCCCATAATAAATGAAGAACTGCTTTCAGGAAAGAAGCAAATCAAGTCACTTGTTCCAGCAAGAGAAGCAGAACATGAGTTGCTGGAACCAGAAACAACTTTACTATTCAAATATTACATATGTGGTTGTACAACCACTAACAATGTGATTTTAAGAGGAGTTCAGAGCTTACCACAAACCCAAAGAAGGGAAAACCTGAAGAAACAACCCTCCACACAGCAATTTCTTTTTATAGCGTTTCCAGGTTCAGTTTATAAAGCAGAACCTTTTGCAAAGTATGTGGTTTTTGGCCTAGTGAAGAGACATAGGAACAGGAAAACAAAGCCTTGGTTTTGAGGGCCAAACAATTTAATGACACCTGGGGAACGCTGGAGCATCATGTTGCATTGATCAACTAGGAAACAACCTCTTATTTACAGGGATTTTTCTTGACTCAAAAGAGCAGAAGTCAATACTAGCTATTATCTATTATAAGACGGAAATGCATTAAACACATAAGCCTCCATCAAGGTCCCATCAAGATTTTAGCTAAGGAGAAGAACACCAAAACACAGTAATTGCTGCCCAAAAATGGGTGAATTTTTGATGGTAAAGAAACCTTTACTCAGGTACTACAATTAGTTAAACGCATTGAGGAGTAGTACGGCTATGATCTGAAGAACTGGGTCTGTCCCATGAAAGCTCTTCACCTAATAAGTTATTTTGTTAGTCTTTAAAGTGCTACTGGACGGTTTTTTGTTTTGGTAGCAGTTAGGAGTGGCTTTCAGAGTTTCTCCCAGAACTTGACAAAGAAAAAACAATATAAAATACAGAGATAAATTGCTGGTTCTGGGATATAAGCCAAAACCATTGTTACAGGCCACTGCTCAGGTTTGGTTTATGACCTTAACTCATGGTGAAGATGTGCCATATGTTTCAATTCAAGTGCATTACTAGTTCTTAAAGCCACATCATCCAGGATGCACAAGTGTACCAAGCAATAGAGATGTCTTCTGGTATTTCAAATGTTGAAATCTAATGTATTTAAAATGCTCAATCAAATTCTGGAATAGATACTTGACACGTTACATCAAGTCAAATTAGACACGTGATGTGCTGTTATAGTGAACATGGACAAAGAAGAATGTATAATAGCAAGGTACCAGGAAATAAAGTGCAAGACACTGGGTTTGGCTGGTGAACACACAGCAGAGCAGACCCAGCCTAAAGAAATTGTCTAGTAAAGTAAAACCAAAAAAAAGTGTGTAAGATTTACCTTTAGTAAATGAAGAGAACTCTGGTCCTGGGAAGAGTAGAAAATGTATCTGGCATCTTCCGAACTTTTGCATAATTGATAAATCCTCTGAGAAACAACAGAAAGCCTAAGGAGGGCAAATCACATTTGTTCAGGTTAAAGAAAATCTATGTAATTTCCACTGTTTTCTTCTCTATTTAGAAAAGGACAGTGCATCTCAAAATATCTTTCAGAGAAGGCCTCTGATTCTTAGCAGTTACGGCATTTACCTGACTATAGACTTGTTTCTGAACTACAATACAGTATTTGAACTTTGGATTTCCGTATTAATGAACAACAACAGGAGAATGTATTTTAAGGGTGAACTTAATTACCAAGAAGTTACTTCTATAAATCTGGAAGTCAGCTAAGTAACTCTTAATTACTGAACAGGATGAATGTTTGAGTGATCAAGACCATCTAGAAAAACACAGTAACTCATACAAATGACAGCTTTATGAAATTCGGTCATTTTCTTGGTAATTTATGATTATGTCACTAAAGACTGGATACTGTTTTCTCTGATAACATTGCTGTTCATTTTGTGTGTTACGATTTGAGATATCTGGACTACCAATGTTACAGAAAAAGAGATTATTACTACTACTAATACACACTTGGTTGTGATATTTTTCTACATTTATCAATAAAGATACTTTAAAATAGTACAAATTAAGAGCCCCAGCCCACAAGTATTCCACTTTTGATGGGAGCTCTTGCCTGAGTTAAGAGCTTGCAGGATTAAGCACCAGGAAAGTCTTTGAATCTGAAACTCAAAAACTGTCCAACTGTCTTATTTACCATGTGCAGCATTGGAAGAACAGACCCAGACAGTTTCTGAATCAAATTACCTTTGAGGTAGATTTCAGTAGAAGATTAAAGGGAAAAATTATTACTCATTTTCCTAACATGACAAACTACAATGAGGTACTTTCAATGTTATTACAATGATTTTTTTCTTCTATCATTGCAGGAACCTTAGTTCATCAATATTTCCAGTGTTTGAGAGCATCAGAAAAACTTACCTCCTTTGTATGCAACAAATTAAATTGCCACTAGATGGCAGAATACCTTTACTTAATCCAATCAACTTCGCACATGCCAAGATTCTTAAAATTAGGTAAAGGAATCAACAAAAGCAACTGCAAAAAGGTGCAGCAGAATTGTACTGACTATGTCAGGGAGACTTTGGGGGGGGGGTCTTTTCAGGGAAGAAGCTGCTTAAGAAGGATGGTCTCTTGTACCAGTTTTATTGTACCATAAATTTTATTCCACCACACAGACAGATTTACAGCTGAACAGAATTGCTGGGTATCAGCTGGCCATAACTCCAGGAGGCATATATGGAACACTGACATGCATTACGGATTGAAACTGCAAAGTTAAGTATCACTTGATACCTAGATTAACGCTTTTGGTGCAGCGAAGGTGGTCATCTACATATTTTTAGATAATCAGTGTTTCTCAAAGGGAATACCAGTCCACACAACATCCCAAGATTGTCTGACAGACTGATTTGTTCCATATCCTCTACTATTTGCATTTTATTCACTTGAGTAGAAGAGTTTTTTCTGTAAGCCACAGTCTAGTGATTGAACTCCAGAAGGTACTACTGTCAGTGTGAGAAAGTGCTGATCTGATGTTCATCATCTCTTTTGGCCAGATGATTTGCATGCTTTTGCTCCTTCATTTTCAGATGATAGCACAGGAATTTAAATGCACACATAAATCTAGAAGATATTCGCTGCCAGAATAAACTTTTTCAAAAAAAGATTAACATTTTGGCATTATAGCTTTAAAAGTCTGGTAACAAAAAAAACATCTCTAAAAGTCACTTTTTGTATAACTTGAAATGTCATAAGGACTTACCTAATACAAGGAAAACCCACCAGAGCCAGTACTGACCATCAAAGTAACCAGGGAAATAGGTTGAAAACTAAAAAAAGAAACAGAAATTACAACACTTGATACTTTCTGGGCCCACTCCCGCTTCCTTGATGCTGACATAATTATAGACTCAAATTATGTTGTCAGTGGTAGATTTTTAAATTGATTTTTTGTTTTGTTTTTTTTTAAGTTTAAATCAGAAGATAGATAAGTTAGAAAAACTAGACATTAAGGTTGAAATCAAATTCACAGTTAAGGCTGCCAGTGTCTCACTTCATTTTCTTATTATCTCAGGAAATGGCACTTACGTCTTCTGCACAAGACGCCTGTAGTACCTACCATGGTACAATGGAGACAGTTATCTCACTAGATGTCATTTTTGCAAGATCTGAGGTCTAGCACAAAAGGATAAAGGATAAATAGATGGTCTTAACTCTGAATCCCTTTCCTTCTAGTCTTGAGAGCCAATTCTTTAATGTATTTATTTTAAAATACTGGCTTCCCTTGCATATCTGCTTGCTATTTTTCTAGTCATTGGCGTTTCACAGACTACACATACATTTGCTTGGACAGAAATTGGTGTGACATTTTCACAAAGTTTTTTTTATTTTATTTCTTTCCCCATTCACTAATGCTTTCTTGATTTTCCTTATATTCACAAAGAGTTTCTTTTTTTTTTAAATACTTCAAGAATAAAATATTTGGAGTAACCAGGCATTTTACCAAGCCAACATTGCTTAACATAGAGCTACATATTACACCAACTGTTTTACCAGTAAGAGACACTTATAAAAATACAGTACTTCTCTGGCACATAACTCTCATTCACTACAACAAGGACCAGCCCAACATCTGACAGTAATCCACTCTCTTCAACCTCTAAACCAGAGGTGAGGAATTCTTTTCAGTTAGGGGTCACTGATCCACAGAGAAGTCATTTCAAGCCCCACACTCAAGTAAGAAGAAAGAGTCAGCATGAAGTTTCTCATTAGCCCCACTGTGGGTTGTCTAAGGGAGGCAGCCAAATAGAAAGGCTAAGGGAGCCCATCCCCTGAATACTGTGGAGGTTAACTCCACACTGCCCTAAACAAATCAGGGAATAGAGATCGTTGTGGAAGCTAAACCGTCAGACTGAGTGATCCCATCAGTGAGTGTAGTGTGGCAGCAGCTGCTCAAGTGGGTTGGAGCATTAGCCACGGATGCAATATATCTTGCTCGTGGGATAAGAAAGGACAGAATTCCTCTCCCTTCCAAAACCTCTGCTTAGTGCACAGTACAAAGCCCAGTTACTCAGGCTTTGTGCAGATGCATATTTTGCAGGACACAAAAAATGTTTAATTGTGAACTGAGATTAGCCAATTATTTTAAGCAAGGTAGCAAATACACAGAGGCTTTATCTTTGTCTGGGCTTCCCTTTTTAAAGCAAAATTTTGCATTAACTTACCCTGACAATCAGGATCCATTTAATGAGAGACAGACCAAACCCTGAAATGGCCCCGTATCGTCCTGCAGCTGAGGTGGTCAGACAGAAGGACAAGAAAAATCCAATCCAGTTGAAGAGGAAAGCCACTGAGAAAGTAAAGGGAAAGAAGTAAGTCAAAATGACTGGAAACTGAAGTTCAGACTGGAAATAAAGAACTTGTTTTTAAAAATGAGATTAGTTAACTATGGGAACAACTTAACTCAGGCTATGGTGATTTTTTCCATCACTGACAAGTTTTAAATTAAGAATTGGGTATTTTTGTAAAAGATCTAGTCTAGGAATTATTTTGGAGAAGTTGTATTACTTAGAGGAGCTCACTCTAGATGCTCATATTGGTGCTTTATGGCCTTGGAATTTACCCATCTACTAAACACCTTTTTCAAATTTTAATTCATCTTTGTCTCGTGTCCTTCCACAGACAGGTTTTTCTAGTGGTGAGCACATGCAGCCCTCCAAACCAACATGTGTTCCATTGTGTGTGAGTCACTAGCATACCCCTCTCTTCCACATACAGACTTCAGACCTCCTCACTATCATGCAGAGCTGATTTAACCTTCTCCAGGCTAATCACTCCTTCTCTGTGCATGTCAGACAACAATTAGCAATGTCTGCATACTGTCTGATATCTTTGTCAACTACTTGGAGCTGTGCACACCACATTTTCAAACGTGTTGCCATCACGGATTTTTGAGTGGCTTTGTTGCAGGTGGGAAGTTTTTCTGAGATTTCAGGTGGCTAACTGCCATGACGTGACCAAACGGCTAGGTAATGGCACCTTCAATGGGTCCTAATCATTCCATGTTGCTGTGACCACTCTCCTGATTCCAAAAAGCACATAAAGCCTGATCACGTTTGATGGTTTTAGACACAAGAGGATCCACACCAGTACTTGTGTTGCACCTCAGTCACATTGTCTGAATTTGCTAATCCTGCTGAAAACTTACTGCTATAACACTTCAGGTAAAAAACAAACTCAGGCCCAGGACATCCTCAGTTCCCAGAAGAAACTGCTTATTCCAAAATCCAGTCCCCAGAGTAGAACATTCATTCATACAAGTTGTTGCAAGTGAAATGAGTGTTTCCTTCTCTCTTCCCTTGTTGACAACAGTGAAGGTTTATGAACAGCAGACAAACCAAGATTTAGTATCTGATCTTCTGCGTGTCCAGAGCCATGATACCTGGCATTCTAACCCCTTTAACTCAGACGAACAGCAAACTTCAAGACAATTTAGCTCTGCTAAATTTCCCATGCTTTCATGCTCATCACACATATGAATGCTGAGACAAATGCTGCTAGCCCATTCCTAAATCACTTAGACTTATTTCACTTTTGATGTTAATCCATTACCAACCAAAATTTTTAAGATTTCAGACCGTGGTTTGTCCAAAAACGTAAGTATAAACAGAGAGCCCAGGGAGTTTAACTTAACCAGGTAAGTAACTAGTTTTCAGAAAAGAGCAGAGATGTTTTAGAATCTCTCAGTGGCATGGTCAGCCGCATACTATTAAGATAGACAGCCTTGGAACAGCTGATCATCTGTTCAGTTTACGCAGCCATTTTTTTTTGGGGGGGGGCCCCCGCAGGGGGGACACAGCATTTACTGTACTTTAGCACCCTCTTGTGGTATATTATGGAGTGGCACTGAGATTTTGCAGATGTCTCCAGTGCTATTGCCCTTCAACAGAGATGGGAAACCTTTTTGGGGGTCGGGGGTCACTGACCCACAGAAAAATCAGATAACAATTGACAATAACGCCCCCAACCCTCACAGATGTGGCCCCAACTGACAATCAGTGGAGGAAAAAAGACACTTCACTCCCTTCAAGCTTCAGCCATAGGGGACATTATAGGACTCAGGACTTAACCTTGGGCCAGATTAACTCTTCTGGGGGGGGATGTGACTAGAAAGATTTTGTGGGGCCCACCCAGGCTCTGGGTCAAAGCCAAAAAAAGAGGGGTTCAGTGTGCGAGAGGGGGCTACCAGGAAGTAATCTGGGATTGGGGATGCAGGATCTGGGCAGTGATAGGGTACAGGAGCAAGCTGAGGGAAGTGGGGGGGTCTGACAGGAAGCAGAAAACAGGAGTGTTGTGAGGGGGCAGGGAACTGGGGTGCCTACGTGGCACAGTTCCTGGGTGAGCACAGGTGGTTCCATGTGCTGCTGGGAAGCACCCCCTGAAGCATGCCGAGCTGCCTTCTCCCACTGCCAGAGTCTATGGACTGGATCCAGCCCCAACTTGCCTTGATAAGCCCCCCATCACCAAGGCTCAGGGTCCCTGTACCCCCGCATCAGTGAGCCAGAATTAGCACTGCAGACTTGTGCCCTCCAGATGGCTGGAGAGCCAGCACCAGCCCGGACATCAGACAGGTGTTGGAGGGTGGAATGAGGAGGGGGCTGAGCACTGAAACCTGCAGGCTGGATCAAGACAAGGTTCCTCACCCCTGCCCTCCTAGAAATTTTGGGTTACATTATGGGAGATACAAGGCAAGAGCTGATTTTGTGAACAAGTAGGTGTATCTCCACATTCTAGTCACTGCCTGGTGGAAGTGAACAGATCTTCACAATATGTTATTAATGGGGTATACAGGAAGCAACAAACAGATACTGGGAAACACACTTTAGTGAAAAGAGGTGAGGAGTGGGTTTGTTTGTCATAAAGCCTTAGACTAATGTGTTGAGTCTTACTGGTAGATCATAAGCCAAACTTCTTTCTAGAGAAGGAAGCGAACCCAGAATTTCATACAGGCCTATCTACTTTCTCCAGCTACACAGCACACCAATAAAAAAAGTTAACTTATTCCTGTCTTGGCTGAGGAAAAGCTCAAGGCTCTCCTCTGTACTTACTGAAGAAAGTCAGCATGAAGATGCCATCATTTCCTATCCTCAGCTGATCAGTATCATCAAAATCATCCCGTGCCACAAAGTCATCCTCCTAAAAGTGAGGAGAGACAAAGCATTGAAGGGAGGTCATGTACAATGCACTCAAAGCCATAGAGCAAGCCTGAGGTTATGAGTTTCCATGAGATTATACAGGAAAAGGTTCTCCATTTGCAGAGCTCGCCTCACGAGTACAAAATATTTTTACCTTCAAGAAAAAGCTGCTACAGAACAATATTTCTGCATCTAAAAAAAGACACACATACCCCTTCTATCTGAACAACTGCTAAAGATAAGTCAGTATTTCATGTCCCAAGCTGTCTGGTGAAAGTCTCTCTTTTAGATTTCCCATCCCCCTCTGAAAAAATAAGGTTATTTCCAATACCTTCCATGCAACTTATCTCTTGTCTTTCTCTAACATTGTCCCTCACTGAGACAACATTGTATGCTGTCCCAGTGAGACTCAGGCTCTTATGAGAGAAGAGCTACTAACATTAGACAGCAGATGCTGGTAGCACTACCGCCAAATGATATCGACAAGGGAGGAGAGCAGATAGCAATGGAGGAAGAGAAAAGGTAAAATATATTCTGCGAGAGACAATAGATTTTACTATTCACAGACCAGAAAAACTAGTTCAAACAAAGCAGTAAAGAACTCAAATAGGACAAAACTTGAAAAGTCGGTATCACATTTTGATCCGTGGGTAGGATATGCTCCGTGTGATGAGTGTACAAATGAGCCCTGACCTCCGAAGTTTTGACAACTCCCATTTCATAACACTTAGGCTATATCTACACAGGTGCATCTACACTAGCCAGCTAGTTCGAAGTAGCTAGCACAACGTCAAAATAGCACACATCACGTCTACAGGCACCATGTGCTATTTTGACGTTGAAATTGACATTTGGCGGTGAGACGTCGAAATCGCTATTCCCATCTGGAATAGCGCCCTACTTCGACATTCAACATCAAAGTAGGGCATGTGTAGACGATCCACATCTTGCTACTTCGAAATTGCAGAGTCCTCCATGGCGGCCATCAGCTGAGGGGTTGAGAGACATTCTGTCCAGCCCCTGCAGGGCTTTATGGTCACCGTGTACAGCAGCCCTTAGCCCAGGGCTTCTGGCTGCTGCTGCTGCAGCTGGGGGTCCGTGCTGCATGCACAGGGTCTGCGACCAGTTGTCAGCTCTGTGGATCTTGTGCTGTGCAGGGCAAGTGTGTCTGGGGGGGCCCTTTAAGGGAACAGCTTGGGGCTTTGCTGGCCCCTTATTTCGACGGGGAACGCTTGTGTGTGTGGACACTTCGCATTTCCTTCCAGGGCGGCTCCTTTCAATATTCTCCATTGTTACTTCGACATTGAACATCAATGGCACCAGCCCTGGAGGACGTGTAGACGATACGCGTCGAAGTAGCCTATTTCGATGTCCTAACTTCGAAATAGGCTACTTCGACGTAGTGTGGTAGTATAGACATAGCCCACTTGCACTCCTCTTTCGAAAGAGGCATGCAAATGAGGGAAATCAAAAATGCAAATAAGGCACATATTTACATATATGGCAACTCCTTTGCATATTCTTTAGAAAGAGCTTCTTTCAAAAGAAGAAAAGCACTGCAGGGCTGTGTCTACACTTGCATGCCTCTTTCGAAAGAGGTATGCAAATAAGGTAAATCAAAAATGCAAATGAGGCATAATTTTGCATATTTGGTGCTTCATTTGCATATGCTAATTTCAAAAGAGCTTCTTTCGAAAGAAGAAAGATTCTTTCAAATATGGGTTTACTTTCGAAAGAGCAGCATCTACACTGGCTTTCTTCTTTCGAAAGAAGCTCTTCTGAAATTAGAATATGCAAATGAGGTGCTGAATATGCAATTTATAACATTTGCATTTCTGATTTACCTCACTTTCATGCCTCTTTCAAAAGAGGAATGCAAGTGTAGACACACCCTAGATGTGGCTCTTTTGAAAGTAAGCCCCATCTTCGAAAGAACCCTTCTTCCTATAATTTTTTTTCAGGAAGAAGGGTTCTTTCGAAGATGGGGTTTACTTTCAAAAGAGCTGTGTCTACACAAAAGAAGCTCTTTCAAAAGAGTAAGCAAATGAGGTGTCATATGTAAATCTGTGCCTCATTTGCATTTTTGATTTCCCTCATTTGCATGCTTCTTTTGAAAGAGGAATGCTAGTGTACACACAGCATGTAAGTATATGAAAGTGTATAAACTCCAGGATGTTTTGAGATCTTCTGATGGGAAGTACTAATTTGTAGCCAGTGAGGCTACACATTAGCCTATATTAGCTGGTCATATGAATCTTCATGATACGCGTTAGTGTTACTGAGAAGCCTCACATCATGACAACTGAACAGAGGAAAAAGGTTTTTATTTTGGTTTTTTTCCCCCAAAAAAATAATTGTAGAGAACTGAGACAAGACAATGCGAAAAAAAAAAATCAAGATTTTGACTGACAAATTATTTAGGTTAATTCAGCTGTATAAATTCTAAAAAAGGACCCTTAGCACACAAAGTGAACTTACTCTTCCAGGAACCAAGGGAATAGTAGCTTCAGCCTTACTTCTCTCCGCTTCATCGTAGCTAGGCAGTGATGTGGCCACATTGTAAGAAGGGGGTTTGGGAAACCCTGACTCGTCTTTGTAGTCAAAATATGCTGCAAAGAGAGAGTTTAGGTGAATTGAAGGATGTAAAATACCTCCAACTCCCAGTATAAACAGCTCTATAACCAGCAAAGACGACAATGTAAAAATTACCATGTGTTCTTTGGTGAAGGACTATAAACTCACACGTCCACAACTATTTACACACCATAATAAAGAAACATTAAAACTAATTTGAGACCTACAGTACAATTATGATCAGAATTAATGTGATAGTTCATTGGAAAAGTATTAGTGGCTTTCAATTCAATTATGATCATGCAAAAAAGGTGGTTCCTCACAAGAATTCTCCTTAGAAGGTTTAACTAGCTCCACTCCCTTTTTTACTACGAGACTATCATGGCCATGATCATAATTACCTCTACATTGAGGGTAATGAAATGAATGCCAGTCCAAACCTTCACACAGACTACATAGCTTTGGTGCACGCACATTACCTCTGTGCTGCATACACACCTTTTCCCAGATGCCAATTTTAAGTGTCTAGAAAGCTGTAACTGATAGAATCATAGGACTGGAAGGGGCCTCGAGAGGTCATTTAATCCTGAACTCACTGCAGGACTAAGTATTAGACTTGTGGAATTTCCATCAACGCAGGTTTTTGAGAGCAGGATAAACCACCTCCCTAGGTAATTTATTCCAATGCTTAACCATCTTGACAGTTAGGACGTCTTTCCTAAAGTCTAACCTAAACCATCTGTGATGTGGCATTCTATACGCTTTATGAAAATATGATATGAATATGACATAATAGATGTCATATGTAAGATGGCTCACATTAGGTATCATTGGAAAGGTTATCATTTCCTGAATATGATTATCCCATTTGTGTGCATATATTATGTTTGTATTAGAGGTTAAGAATATTGACCTGCATATCTGTGTTTCATATTTACTGCTTTAGATCACCGCCACTGCTGACATTTCAGGGACTATGAGTACAGAACATTGTGTGTGTCAGGGGCATCTGAATCATGGAAAAATCATCAAGGGGCCACACAAGAGAGAAGGGAAAAAACCTCACCTCACTGATGTGGTCCCCTGACAGAGAAAAACAACCCTCCCCTCATTCCCCTTTCACACCAGCCCGAGAGCTGGGGGGGTGGGGGGGAAACAGGGCTCATAGATTTTGTGGGCCTCCCCTAGGCTCTGGGGCAAAACCAAAAATGAGGGGTTCAGCGTGGCAGTAGGCTGCCAAGACATGGGCTTGGGGTGTGGGCAGGAGGTAGGGTGAAGGAACCAAATGAGGGTGGGGAGTCTGGGTGGGAGAGGGGTACATTAGCAGGCTGAGGGTGGGGGATCTGAGCAGGAGGGGCATGCAGGAACAGTCTGGAAGGGCAGGGTCTGCAAGATGGCATGCAGCATTTACTTGGTGCAGCTACCCAGGGGACACATGTAACTCCATGTCCTCCACCACTCCCAGGCACCACCTCCTGCTGCTCTGATTGGCCACAGTTCTTGCCACTCAGAGCGGTGGGAGAAACGCCTCCAGGCAGCACTCTGCCAGGGAAAGGGGAAGGGAGCAGTGGCAGCAAAGCACAGAGCCACTTCTTCCCCCACCCAGGCAGAGGCCATGAGCCAGAAGCGGTCCTGACTTGCCTAACTCCAGCTTCTGAGGCTCGGGACTCCACACTCCCCACCCCACAGCAGGCCAGATGCTTGGGAGGAAGTCCTCAGCCTCGAGGGCCAGATCCAGGCAAGTCATGGAATGGATCTAGACTGCAGGTCCCAGGTTTCCCCACCCCTGAACTAGACTAATGGACTGTGAATAGGTTTGTCCTTCTGATGGACAGTCCATAACACTACTGACTCACGGACGATGGAGTCAGGTGACCTGCTCACCTAATAGTCATCTGCATCTTGGACTGCTGAACTCCACATAAGTTGTGGGAGCAAAACAATGATTTTTTTTCAGCTTGTTTTATCTTTGCCTCCACACCCCAAAGATATAGTTGAAAACATCTGGAAACAAAATGATTGTGAATGGGTGAGAGCGAGGAAAGAACTGCTGGACCCAGGCTTAAAAGCTACCTAACTTGTGAAGGACTCTGCGAAAAACGATAACTAGGATGAGCAATTACCTTTGCAAACAGGTTTTTAATTAATCTAATTTACGATTGCGTGCTTTGTATTATGTTTTAGTAATCTACTTCGTTCTGTTTGCTAACTCTGACCACTTAAAGTACACCTCTTCAAAATTAATAAACTTAGCTCCAGTTTATACATAACCCAGTTTATGTAGTTTCTAATTTGGGATGGAGGAGGCTGTGCATACCTTCCTTCATGTTGAGGAAGGAAGCAAACTTCATGTAACTTTGGTTTTGTACTCCAAAGGAGGTGAACAGCTGGGTTCTTTAGTAAATCCATTAAACGGGGTCCTCCCAGACCCTATCTCAGTGTGTTCATCAGCAGCTAGATGTACTCCTCCCTGGGTACTTTGCTGAAGGAGGCTTAAGAGCCTGGCTCAGCAAAACTAGGTAAAAAGGGAGTCCAGGATGACTAAGAGAAAGGGCTCAGTAGTTTCTTAAGCACCTCAGTTGGCATCCCAGGGGTCCCAAAGCATCACACCACCCTTGCAATGATTTAAATCCATTGCTTCTTGTCTTGTAATTAGAGGCTAAGGGGAATAATTTTTCTCCTCCTCCCTTTATATACTTAAACTATTATGTCCCCTCTCAATCCTCTTGATTTGGTATTTGTCTATATTAGAAACTGTCTTTATAACTTCACTCAGGTATGACAGCAGACATCAACTGGCTTTTACTAGGTCCCTAGATGTGAACTTGAGAACTGGAGGAACAGCATTCTCACAGACAAATCCCTAGTTGTGGAAACTATTCCCAGGAGCAGACATCAAAAGCTTCAATTTGTTAGAACAAAAGTGCAAAATTCATGTTTTGGGACAACATTTTATCAAATGGGGCTGAACAAGGCATTTATTCTTATTTTTCTGATATCCTCAATTTAAACAGATGTTTGCTTTATCTAGTATGTGTTCTGATGTGACAGACCACATACAGGATAAGCTACTGAAAAAAAAAAAGTGTAGCCTATTAACAAGTCTATTTCTACTCAATATCTGGTCTAATTATCAGAGAGTAAGACGACAGCCATGTTATAGCTGAGTCGAGTTCTCTTTTAAGCTTTCCATTCCAGCCACTTTATTTTCTATAATTGCAAATGATGGCTATTTAAAACATTGCAATGCATTCAAGCATTATTAAACTACTGCATCATAAAAGCATTTGTATATACAAGACAAAAATTCAACATCAAGACAGCCTTGAGAAAGGACAGTAAAAGATACCAGGAAAGATTCCTCTCTGGAAATAGCAAAAGACCAGACGATTAAAGACAGATCACACCTCATAGCATTACCATTTTCACCTTCTTCTCTCAGGTAAGAGTGCAATAAAGAAGAAACTTGAATATTAGTTTATAGAGAAGAAAGGTGACGATCCATCCCATTTTTACTGTGACAGTCCTTTATTTTAGCCATCTCACAGGCATCCTGACTTTACTGAGGAAATGGCCAAACTGTCCCATATTTTCTGAGGCTCCTCTTGCCTGGCACCAAGTATCTCAGGGAAGCAGCTTATGCTGCTGGGGAGCACCACTGCAGGGCAGCAGCCCAGCTCCCCAGAGCCCTATGGCTGCTTCTGTTGCTAGGGAGCACCTCTGTGGGGCAGCTGCCCCATTCCCCTGGATTCCATGCCTGCAGCCCTCGCTGCCAGTGATCTCCACCATGGTACAGCCACCTCGTTCCCTGATGCCCCATGCCTAGGGGAGGCAGCTCCTGCTGTCAGGGAGCCCCTCCCTGGGGCAGCTGCCTTGTTTCCCTGTATCTCACACCTCAAGGAGTCAGCTCCTATTGTAGGAAAGCTCCTCCATGGGGTGGCTGCCCTGTTCCCTACTCCTCCCACCACTGGGAGGCTGTGAAGCCTGTATTCTCAGTGCCTCCTGCCAGAAGGTTGCAGAGGCCCCATCCCCTTCTCCCCCTGCACTGGAAGGCTGCAAAGCCCCCATCCCTGGTGCCTCACTGTGGTACAGCAGCCCCATTGCAGATGCCTCCTGTCCCAGAGGCCAGTGTCCCACATTTGCCCTTGGGCAATGTGGTCACCCTACAGAGATGGTGTAAAGAGATTGCTACCAAAGCATATTTTCTTTCAAACCACAAATAACCATAATCTCTTCAAATCAAGTCCCATCTGCAATGCCAGATATCAGTGAACACATTGTATCAAAAGAAAACTAAAGGAATGGCAAAAAAAATATGAAGAAAACACACAACATTTATTTCCTTGCTGCTCAGTTTACCTGCATTCTCCCCAGAAATGCTGCTGTATGGTGGAGGGGCATCGTTCACAATGTGTTCAGTCTCTCCAGGCTCCTCCTCATTCTGCAACTGAACAAAAGTATTTACAATGTAACAGGGCTGAAGAAAAACAACAAATAAATTAGACTCTCCCATAACACAGAGATGTACACTATCATGGTGTCCTGATCAAAAACACAATTGGATTAGTTACATTCTGCCGACTTAAATTACCCCTGCACTTTCAACTGCATATGGCAGGCCCTTCTCATCTTAAACTGTTGTGTAGCAATGCAGTGCACTGATAAGCACTTGCCATATTTCGCCCCAGACGTAGCTCAAGTAATCCTATTTGTAGATTTTAATCAATAGGGCAGTTGCAATATGTCTGCAAGTTAAGCCATATTTTTATATTACAGGTTCCCAGCTGCTACAGAGCAACCATGTCTTTTTTTTTTTTGTAACTTTCTTTTTCTTTGGCATTAATTTAAAAGCTTTTGGGTCATACTAATTGTGAGAAGACCAAACAGCACTTATTTTAATTTTTAATGGTAGGAGAGAAACAAACAGAACCCAGAAGAGCCTTCAGCTGTATCTACTCTACTGTACTTCCTTCCCCATTAAATCTTTAAAATATTATCAAGAAAGCTTTTAGATAAAAGTAGTATCAGACTAACTTCATAGTCACGCCCAGCTCATTAAAATATTGCTAGTCCAAATGCCAGTAGGTAGGAGAAGATGAAGTTATCTGCAGACAAGGAATGATCCATGTAGCTTGTCATTAGGGGAAAAAATTCACAACGTGAAAAACAACTGTATTCTAAAAGGAGGCAGCTGAGTTATCACTGCAGAGACTGAAAAACAGATTGAGGAAAACCCAAGTAATGGGGAACAGACTTGTAAAATGCAGAGGTTCAGACCTGATGACTCGTCTATCTTTCCCTAGCCCTATTTCAATCCCTTAAAGTTGCACTGGAAAATGAAATGCTACCCATGGATACTGCAGCTCTGTAATCTGGACATCAACAGTGAATGAAGTAAGGGTCTGGAACATGAGATGTTCTGTTACTACTCTCTAAGGAGCATCACCCGCTATCATAACAGTGAAAGGAAGTGTCCTGGTGCCTTTCTAATGTTTATAAGGAAAAGAGGGGGTTTGAGTGGGGAATGAGAGACTTGAGAAATGTTAATCCCAAAAGGAGGAAAAATTAAAGTGCTGGAAAAGTGACACAGCAGTACAAAATAGAATAAAGAAGAAAATGTTCAAGTGACATAAGACGGTAGAAAAAATATTCCAACAAGAAGGAAATAAACTGGACTTAATGTTAACCACAAATCACACCAACTCATGTGATAAAACAAAACATAACCACGTATTAGACATCTTAAAATCGGGCAAGCATTTAGAAGATTCCAAAGCCTCACAATATTTTGCTGTAAATGGTTATATGAAACAGATTTTCCTTCTAATACTTATGGTACGCAGACATGCCTTGCAGCCTTTTTAATGTTTCCAGGCATCTAAAATTCAACTAAGTGCTCATTAACTAAACAATAAGGGTTCATGTGGCAGGAAGAATGAATCATCAGGTCTCAAGTGGCTCAACATTGCCATGACAGCTCTAGTCTTGCATTTTCTAGGATGGTGCAGGCACCTGGTAAACACAACTAAGAATGGTTTATTATCTGCTACTACAGGAGATTTTCTCCCTTCTGGCTACTAAATTCTTCATAACAAAGAATTCTGATATAAGCACAACTTGAGCGAAATCAGAAGGGGGCGAAATCCATTTCACTCACTGATCTAGGCCAAGAGTTGCTTTTCCTTTGATTCACTGAAGTATTTTACTTTAAAAACATTCTTTCCTGGGAGATTTTTTAAAAAAAGTCAGATTAAAATGTTAGTAGACACTTAGTGAGTTAGTTTAAAAAAATTGAGTATTTTTGCCTCAATTATTTAAAGCAGTAACAGCAGCTGTGGTTACAATATATGATGACACCCTGAATATTCCACTCCTAATGAAACCATGAGTTTGCTGTAGATCATAAGCAAGACACTTACACAAAGAGAAACAGACACAGAGGGTAAGAGGTGTGTAACAATATTTATATATTTCCACAGTGGTGGCGTGAACTTCAATCTTTGTAAAATGCTTTTAGAACTCTGAAGATTTTTCTACTAATGCAGACTTTATTTAATAACTAAAATGTTTTCATTTTTACAGTCTTTCAAAACATAATGTTACATGGGCTTCTGATATACTATTATTTCTGAAATGTCTTTAGTTAAATCCCAGGTTTAAGCTATCCACAGACCCCACATGGCAATTTCAAATTCATTTTCCTTCTTCATGCTTCCCTGAACTATTCCAAGTGCAATCCTACAGAACAGAACAGGTGCTGAAATATAGAGTAGAATCCTATCTTTTAGATGTCCATAGTTACAAAGCAAATGTAATCAAAGAGAACAGCCTTCAAGGAGGCGTTTTAATTTTTTCTTGTATAAATCATTCTACAAAAGTATGATTTATTACCAGCAGAAATAAATGAATGCAGATCTGTCTCTGATATTAGTGCCATGACAATATGACAGGGGGCAACAAAACAAGCTCTAAATAGAATTCCATTCCCAAGTGTTCCTGGAAAAAAGATAAGCATGAGGGGGAATTTGCTAGCAGCCTCCAACTGCCTGAAGGGGGTTCCAAAGAGGGTGTACAGAGACTGTTCTCAGTGGTAGACAGAACGAGGAGTAATGGACTCAAGTTTCCATAGGGTGGGGAGAATGGGGGTCTAGGTCAGATATTGGGAAAAACTATTTCACTAGGGCTGTGTCTACACAGGCGCAAATCTTCGAAAGAGCCATATTTCGAAGATTACTACTGAGGTGCTATACTGAATATTCATTAGGACACTTCTGGCCGCGGTGCTTTGAAAGCGCCGTTTTTGAAAGCGCGCGGCTCGGCTCGGCGCGGCTACATAGGGGGTCCTTTTCGAAAGGATCTGAACCTTTCGAAATCCCCTTATTCCATTCAGTGAGCGGGATAAGGGGATTTCGAAAGGTGTGGGGTCCTTTTGAAAAGGACCCTCATGTAGCCACGCCAAGCCGTGCACTTTCAAAGCGCCGCGGCCGAAAGCATCCTAATGTTAATGAGGTGCTGAATATTCAATTCAGTGCCTCATTAGTAACCTCTGAAAAGGCCATTAGCATGGCTATTTTGAAGATTTGTGCCCGTGTAGACACACCCTAGGAGCAGTGATGTTTTTGTGCCAGTAACCTCGGCAGCCCCAGCTGCAGGATTAGCTGGGAGGCGGTGGCAAGGAGCCAGATATGTACCAGCTCCCTCTCCTACCCCCCCTTTTTTTTATTTTTTTAAACTAAAAAAGCACTGACTAGGAGGTTTGTGAAGCACTCAAAAGGGTTACCCAGGGAGGTGGTCGACTCTCCATCCCTCAACGTTTTTAAGCCCTGGCTGGGATGACTCATCCTGCTTTGAGCAGCGGGTCGGACTAAAGATCTCCTGAGGTCTCTTCTAACCCTGTGATTCTATGATTCTAAGATCGGTCAGGCCAAAATACTGACTTTCAATCTAGCACTTGAGATAATCCCTATGAAAAGATTTGGGAGTGGGAGAGAAAAAAAATTAAACAGTTTCCACCTTCCAAGAGGTATTTCTAAACAAAAGACATGTTATAAAACATACCTTAACTGTGTCCATTTTAACAATCAAATTAGTTCATCCAGTATTTTTAAACGATTGAATTCTAAATTATACTTGATTTTAAAGTGACTTCTTGTAGATAGTAAGCCAAGGTCTGTTTCAGTACTGTGGAGCATTAACTAGACCTCAGTTGCCGGAAAGAATAGATGAGCTCTGCAATCTTGAACTACTATCCCACTAACAGTTATACACATTATTAAAACAAAAAGCAGTCAAGTAGCACTTTAAAGACTAGCAAAATAGTTTATTAGGTGAGCTTTCATGGGACAGACCCACTTATTCAGACCATAGCCAGACCAGAACAGACTCAATATTTAAGGCACAGAGAACCAATAACAGTAAGCAAGGAGGACAAATCAGAAAAAGATCATCATCTTTTAGTTCATCTTTTGCTCACC
Source organism: Carettochelys insculpta (assembly GCF_033958435.1). Classification (NCBI taxonomy): domain Eukaryota; kingdom Metazoa; phylum Chordata; order Testudines; family Carettochelyidae; genus Carettochelys; species Carettochelys insculpta. The sequence continues at coordinate 22,198,917 of NC_134151.1, forward strand.
TTGATTATCTTTTTCTGATTTGTCCTCCTTGCTTACTGTTTTTGGTTCTCTGTGCCTTAAATATTGAGTCTGTTCTGGTCTGGCTATGGTCTGAAGAAGTGGGTCTGTCCCACGAAAGCTCACCTAATAAACTATTTTGCTAGTCTTTAAAGTGCTACTTGACTGCTTTTTGTTTTGATAGTGCATAGACTAGCACGGCTTCCTCTCTGTTACTATTCTTGATTTTAAAGATCCTAATTATAAAGTTTCCATCCCTAAAAAAAATCCAATATTACGAGCCTCATTAAAAACATACAACAAAGCACTTATCCAATACTTCGCTATCAGTGGTCTTCTATGATTAAATTATATATGGAACAATCTGAATCAGTTTTTGAGGGTTAAATAAAAAAAAAAAATTTTTTTTGTGAACTAAAAAGGATTCACTAACTGGAAAAATATCATCACGAGTTCACAACTGCATATACTCAACCAAAGGAAACTCTGATAAATACTTAGCAACACCAGTGTTACTGGGCACAATCGACACAGAATGTGTATTTCAGTTATTGAAACACATGCCCACAATTTCTGTGGCGTGCTCAAGTAGAATTGCTGAACAGTCCCATTGTGACAACATACAAGAAACTAACTGCAGATAATCTTCATCTGATCTCACATCTCATGCTGTTTATATGGTAGTATAACAAGTTCTATGAGATTTCTAAAAAAGAAAACACTGAAGTCAAATACTTCATAAGAATCAATATCAAAAGTTATAGTTTTTATCACAGTAAAATCACACTTTCAACCTATGTATTGCTAATAAATTAGAGAGTGGTAATAGAGAGCCAATAGCCTCCCCACATAAAGGCTGCAAGTAATTCTCATTGTTCCCCTAAAACTTTGACTTGAAATAAGATACTACCTAAAATTACCGTATGTATTTTGAAGTCAAAGGAAAGCATTTTTGCAATCTATGAAGGAAAACAGAAACATTTCTGAATATGTGTTAGACATTTAACACCTGAAATGTTGTCTTGTGGCATGATGGTGCTTTGCATCCTTCCAGATCAAAGCCTCCAATCTTTCTATTACAGCTAGATCTCTCTGAAAATTCAGGCAAAAAAAGAAAAGGCTGTAATTAAGCAAAGTGATTAACAGGGGTTTCTTTTATTGTGGATAATTTTGGGTCCATTTATCTTAATGGAAGTTATGGGCCCAATCATACTCACATTAATGTAACGTGGCATTTTTTCACATTCACTTCAATAATAATAGCATCAAGCACCACAAACCCGATCCTGCAATCAGATACATGCAGCTGAACCTCTGTGAAGCTATACTTACACTAAATGGTTTTGCTGACAAAACCCACGGAGCGTCCAGATTCCCAAGGCATTCTGTCAATAGTAAGTTGACAGAACATAGCACTTTTGTCGACAGCTGTACCCCTCTCCCCATGAGGAATAACGTGTCTGTTGACAGAGATCTGCCAACAGAATGCCTAAATGGATGTTCCGGGGAGCCTCTGTTGACAGCCAGGGTCTCCAGGGTACCTGGCAGCCCCATCTGCTGTGCTTTTGGTTGGCTGTTTTGCCCACAGAGTGGCTGAACAGTCCAGCCGCTCTCTGCCGACAGAGCGGGTCACTCTTGTGATCCACTTGGCAGTTGGGCCAAGATCTGTCGACAGAAATTTTGTTAGGAGTTATATTCTGACAAAAACGTCTGTCAAAAAATCCCTGTCATCTCGACATCGCCTCAGTCTCCACCACACTGATAAGGCATAATCATCTGTGGTTCTGCTGTGAAGGACAAAATGGGTGCTTACATCAACACCATTAGCTCAGCTGAATTAATTTAGTGCAACAGAAAAGCCATCTTAACATTCACTGAGTAACAGGCTAAGGGTCTGTCTACACATGCTGCTGTTCTTAAACCTTTAAATGGACACACTTATTCCAGAATAAAAGCAGCTTGTTCCTGTTTTGCTTTATTCCAGAATCAGTGACTTGTTCACAGATTAAGCAAAATAGAAGCCAGGAGCTTTTATTCTGGAATAAAGTATGTCTACACATGGAGCAGTTCAGAAATAGTTGCTGTACTATGAAATCACACCCTACCTTATTCTGATACAAATTTCAAACATAAACAAGCCCTCTAACCTTAGACTAGGCCTACACAAAAAAAGCTGTGAGGGCCAGCCCCCAAGCAAGCTTGAATCCTGCAAGGACAGGTAACAATAACTATGAACAGTGTAGCACAGGCTTCACCTTGGGCTAGCAAGACAACTGCGTATCACAAGGGCCATGCTGGGTTTCTACTCCCCATGCTGAGGCCAATACTGTCACTCATGCCAGCTGGATCATTTGAGATCCCACCTTGTAAGGTGAAATGCACAAGAGGGCTTGTCATTCCCTTTCTGCTAACTCAGCTGGCTAACAAGCTGAACTAACAAGACTGAGGAAGAAACAAAAAGTACCTACGTCTACTGGAAACTTCATGCCTAAAAACGTCACCCAAATGACCATACATTGATCAAATCACATCCACTACGAATTGCAAGAAGTTAAATAAGAGAATTGCATAGTTATGGACATCATAAACCTAACTGTACCCACACAATAAAACATAGAACAAATGTGCCCTTGGCATTTGATTTCACACCTTGGGCCTTAAAACCCCGCTTCAACTGAAAAACTGAATATAACGTTAAGTACTGAGTTGCTACTGATGTCTTCATAACCTTTATATTTCATTACCAACTCTAAAGACTGCAGGATCTTCCCAGACTCAGAGAGTACACCTACACCGCAACAGAAGACCTGTCACATGACCCTGGCTGACTCAGATCAGCTGACTGTGGTTCATGCGGTTCAGACTGTAGAGCAAAAATTTGCAGCATAGGCATACAGGCTGGAGTGTGCAACTGAAACCACAGAGGAGGTGGACCTAAGAGACCAGTCTCCAGCTTGAGCATCTACACTGCAATTTTTAGCACTGAAGGCCAAGCCCAAGTCAATGGACCAGCTCTCAGATTTGATGCCACAGGTTTTTGTAGCAAACATAACTCCAAGAATGGGGGAATGTGGCTTTAAGCAATCTTCACAACATTCAGATCCTGAGCCACTATGGAGGCTGGAGAGGCCACCAGCATAACTTAGTCATCCCTAGAAGCCTGCCTAAATTATGGCAGCTTCGTGGAGTTCCCCTAGGGCAGGGGTCTGCAAACCCAAATAGAGAGGAGAGACATTTTTTCAAATTCAGTTACAGTATCATTACTTCAAGAGCCACAATGCACGTGAATACGAGACAGTCCTTAATAAATAAAATCAAACAGCACTTTTGTAACCCCTATTTTAGGAGCAGCACACACACAATGATTTGTACCACTTCGAAGGTTTAAGTTACTTTCACCCCTGGATTCAAGAGCAAATGAAGATGAGGAAAATGCTGCACCTAGTTCGCATCAGCTCTCAATGCCTGACCCCTCTCCATTCCCAGGCTCTATCCCCACTTGGCCCAAACTCTCACCCACTCCCCAGGCTTAACCCTTCTCGGTCCCAAACCGCCCCCGCCCCCAAGCTCAACCCACCTCAGACTACTAGCTCCACACTGCCACTGCTCCTCTGCTGCTGCCACCTCACCTTCTCAGCAGGCCTGCGTGGCTCCAACAGGGGCAGACTCAGCCGCCCCTCCCCACAGCTCTCCTGCTCACCTCCCCCACCTGCAGCATGGGCAACTTCCTGCCCCGCTGCTGCTGAAATAACGGAACTACATCTAACTGGTTTAACAGGCAGACCCCTCCGGCTGCCCCACCGGCTATTAAACCAATTACATTTCGTTCCACTATTTCAACAGCAGCAGCACCTAGAGCCACAAGCGAAGTCAGCGGCAGAAGCGCCTGGAGCCGCAACTAATTCCTTGAAGAGCTACGTGTAGCCTCCGGAGCCAAAGACTGCTGACCGCTGCCCTAAATTTTCACACCACTATGTACTATGGCTCCTACCACATCCCTCCCACAGTATACCCCTTATGCCCTATATCACGAAGGTGGTCCTGAAAGTTGTCCTAAAGCTCTCTTCCAGCATTCCCCTCACCAGCTCCTATAAGCTCCCCCTGCCACTTTTCCCTAATGTACAGGAGATGGTGGGATTGAGGAACTCGCCATGAGTGACTTCAACCTATTAAAGAAACACAACAAACTAAGCAATATGTATATTAAGCAAAATGTACATTAGAGGAATTGTTACATCACTTTGAGAACACAAGCATATGCTCTTTTTGACCACTATCATCTCATGTCTGAGTCAATCGCAATGGCTCACAAAAGCCAAAAGATTAGCTTTGTTAAAAAAACAAAAGCAAATGAGACACGCCAGTCATGCACCAAGGCAGGGCTCCTGATAGAGAAAAAGGCCTACAAACAGTTCTCAGTGGAGGACAGGTGCTAGAAAAGAGGACAGATTTCTTTTCTTACACTGAATTTTGCCATTTTGTTGTCTTTAGGATATCTAGACAAACCACCTTTTTTAAAACCACTTCTACTTTTTGGAAGAAGCACTCACACACATTTTACACACACATAAGTAGCCCCATGTGCTTGATGGGGTTGCTCAAATGCATAAGTATTAGCAGGAGTGAAGCTTAAGTTACTGTACTATCCATTGATAATGCATCTAAAACTCTCGCGTTTTGCTAACCATGGACCAGCAGTAACTAGTCACAACCTCTATTACACAATCTGAAACTTACCGATAAAGTAAAATTAAGAAAACCTCTAGAAGCAGGATTTCCACCCTCCTCTCCCCTTCTCATAACCCTGTAACATGCAAATTAAGTATGAGGTTTTGCTGTATGAGCCTGGACTGTGGGCTGCTTTCTGTTAGCACAGTTTGCCTGTGGAACAGTTCCTGGAATTAAATATATCCTCTGTGATTATTAACTATTTCACATCATAGTCACAAGTGACTGATCCTTACTCACTGTTGTCATGACAGGACATAGCAATGCACGATAAAGCAGCTGTAGATCACTGAGGATGCATTAGAGATGTTTTTAGCTGTGGGCTGTAGGTGATGACCAGTCCACATAAGAGATCCACTTCCTGGACAGTACAGTGCAAACAAGTGATGGTGACAAACACCACCCTATACCAGAAACCCATGGATCGCTATGCTTATCTCTACATGCCTCTAGCTTCCATCCCAGACACACCACACGATCCATTGTCTACAGCCAAGCACTAAAGTACAACTGCATTTGCTCTAATCCCTACAGAGAGCCCACCAACCTGAAACAAATTCTCACCAGCAACTATATATAGCACACCACAGTAACTCTAGTTCAGGAATCAATCCCTTCAACAAACCTGGGCGCCAGTTCAGCTCACATATCTACACCAGCAACACCATCACAGGACCTAATCACATCAAGCACCAGCCATCATGTGCCAGCAATGCCCCTCTGCCATGTACATTGGCCAAACTGGACAGTCTCTACATAGAAAAATAAACGGACACAAATGAGATCTCAGGAACGATAACATATAAAAGCCTGTAGGACAACACTTCTGTCTCCCTGGATGCTCAGTAACAGATTTAAAAGTAGATATCCTGCAACAAGAAAAAAAAATTCAAAAACAGACTCCAAAGAGAAACTGCAGAGCTACAATTCATTTGCAAATTTGACACCATCAGTCAAGGATTGAACAAAGACTGGGAATGGATGGCCAACTACAAAAGCAGTTTCTCCTCTCTAGGTGTTCACCTCTCCACATCAGCTGCTGGAAAACAGCCACATCCTCCCTGACTGAATTGACCTCATCAACACTGACCTTCCTCTGGATTAGTACTCCTTTCTTTTCATGAGCCCGTATAATTAGACCTGCCCTGAAGCCTCCATTCCAATGCATCTGATGAAGTGGGTCTTTGCCCACGGAAGCTTCTGCTCCAAAAAAATCTGTTAGTCTCTAACGTGCCACAGGATGTCTCACTGTTTTTGCCGATATAGACTAACATGGCTACCCCCTGGCACGGATTTAAATTTGACATCCTCAGTAGCAGAAAATGTGTTTCCCCCCACCATCCTTTCTACGGCTAAATGCAGCTATGTGCCTTTATTTTCACAGCATGCACTTTTAGAGCAAGACAGACCACAGCACACCAATCAATCCCATAACATCTCCTTTTGTAAAAGAAATAACTAATTGAGAACCAAAGATTTCTTCTTCCCTTCTTGCATGTCCCTTAGGGTTCCCCCATTCCAACTATGCTCACTGTCAAAGAGCCTGTATTGTCACAGCCTTTCACAGCACCTTCCATTTTCTGATGCTCCCTTTGAAGCAGAGACTATCTTTCTGATCTTTAGAGCATCATGAAAGTTACAGCACTACAGCAGCAGCAACAACCCTGTTATGTGCATGGATAATATGCTGGTAGGACCTGGCAAAATGACAGCTTTAATTTCCTTACAGTAAACTGTGCCATGTCGTTCTTATCAGTCAGAAGGGTAACTAAAGAGTAATTTAATAGTCTCCTTCTGGGGAGGCAGCATGCTTCCTCCACATATCTCTCTATGGGCTCAAGACCATTAGATCAGAATTTGAATCCCTCTGTACCAGAGGCTATGGCTTCACTAGAAACACTGCACCAACACAGAGACAGTACTGCACCCTGTGCCACTACAGTGTTTGCATGTAGATGTTCATTACAGCGATAGCAGGGGTTCTCCAATTGCTGTAGATAAGCCACCTCCATGAGAGATGGTAGCTAAGATGACAAGAATTCTTCTGTCAACCTAGCACTACATAAACCAGGTCAGCTTAACTATGTCACTCAGCTTGTTGAGACTCCGTGGAAGACAGACCTGCTCGGGTCAATCTTCTGGGGTTTGATTTCATGTATCTGGTCAGACACGCGAAATTGAGCTACCTGGGGTTGGCAGTCAATCCCTGTAGCTCCTCAATATCACAAGGAATAAGGGAAGTCAAGGGGAGGGTTTCTCCCATTGACCTCCTTCTATGAAAACAGCCAGGCAAGTCGATTGCAGATAAATCAACTCTAGTTATGCAACTGTCATAGCTAGAATTGCATGCCTATAATCAACTTACTTGCCTAGTTTTGACCTGCCCTCAGAGGTGTGGATTTTTCAAACTTCACAACATAGCTAGATTGACCTAACCTTTTAGAATAGAACTGGCTACAGTCCAGCTATATCTATGCCATAGGTGCTACAACAGCACAGCTATGATGCTGTAGCTCATACTGCTGCATTTCTATAGAGTAGATACTCCCTACAGTGACAGTATGTAATTCACCTCCCTGGTTCTTCCAACAACCTAGTGGTGTCTACACTGGGGGTTGGGTAGGCATCACTCTGGTGCTTTTTCACATCTCTGCACAACATACCTTTTAAGTGTAGACCAGGCTTCTGATACTCAAAGGTGCCATAAGGGTTAACGTTTAAATACTTTTGAGATAACATGATGGAAAGTACTACAGAAGTGTAAACATTAGTGTAAGGAATTAAGTTTTTGAAATAGCTGAGTACAAAAAGAATGACTGAAAACACCTAACAGTCTTGAAATTTTATCTCTATTAAAATAATTAAACAGAGCTTTTTTTAAAAAAAAAAAAAAAAAAAAAAAAAAGTGTATAAAATACCCTAGTTACTGAGTTGAGAATAATCATGAAAATTGAATCCCAATGGGAAATCATGTGAAAGTGTGAAGTGATCTGGAAAGAGAAAATGCTGTTATGGCATAATATCTACAACAGCCATGAGCAATGGAGGTTAGTGCCTCTCCATCTTAATGGGCCGCAAAGCTGGCATAACCAAGACAGTCTTCTGGCATAGGGTAATTCTGCTGTTTGTGTACCTAAAATGAGGGAGTTGTGCTGAATGAACCATAGCAGCACTTGGATTGGATGCACAGGGAGCACACTGCGCTCACAGTCAATGTTGAATAGTGACAGAGCGATAGCCATGTTAATCTGTATACTATCACAACAAAAAAGCAGTCAGGTAGTACTTTAAAGACTAACAAAATAATTTATTAGGCGATGAGCTTTTGGGGGACAGATCCGCTTCTTCAGATCATAGCCTTACTAGAACAGGCTCAATATATAAAGCACAGAGGTCCAAAAATTATCATCAAGGTTTGCAAATCAGAATGGGGGTGGGGAGGAGGCATTAAGAGTAAGATAAAACATCAAAGTATGTAAGAAAGTCCTCATAATGGGTCAGGTAATTGCTGTTCCTGTTACCCTACTCTGGTAAGGCTATGATCTGAAGAAGTGAGTCCGTCCCACAAAAGCTCATCACCTAATAAATTATTTTGCTCATCTTTAAAGTTCTACGTGACTGCTTTTTTGTTTTGACAGTCAATGTTGTGTACAATCAACACACACCTCACTTCACATGCCTTTGCTTTATGTGTGTGTCACTTTAATACCTACAGAAAAAAAAAGACACAGATGGAAACCAGCAGAATCCAACAACCCTGCATGTGGGCATAGGAAACAAAATGTCTTGCAGGACACACATAGAACCCCAGTGGGCCAGAGGTTGCCCACCGCTGACCTAGAGACACTGCAGTGAGTAGTTAACAGTAAATATTTCACACAAATTCATTCTTCTCTTAAAAATTTAATATACTTTCCACTGCTCATACTGTTGGTTTACTTCCTGCTCCTCGGTCAGAAAGAACAATTAAGATCAGTCAGATTAACCTTCTAGTACAGTAGTCTTTTGAATTATGCAAAGGTTGCATTCCCTCCCACCCACCCTCACATAACTCGAATTTCACATAAGTCGGAGGGGAGGCTTTTTTCCCCAACGGAACACATGTTCTGCAGCCAGGGAAGCAGAAGGAGCACCTGGAGCTCCATTTGAAAACTAAATCCTGGGATTGGGCAGTTGGAGAGTATTAAGCCTGGTAGCGGGTTGGGGCTATGGCAGATGGGCGGGGGGGGAGAGGATTAAGCCTGGGGTGGGTTAGGACTGAGGGCATGGGGAGGGTGGAGTCGAGCTGGAGCCATGCAGCGCGGCAGGGGGTTGAGCCGGAACTGTGCACAGGGAGGAGGGGGGAGCCAGAGCTGTGTGGGGAAAGGGGGGCACCAGGGCCACGTGGTGGATGGGGGTTGAGCCAGGGCCGGGGGGAGGGGGAGAGCGGGATTTTGAGTTAATGCGAGTTAAGCGTAACTCAAAATCATGTATTTCAAGGGATTACTGTACTGATGCACTAGCACAATAATGTAATATCTGACTTACAATTGCTGCAGGAGAATGTTGAAGTTCAAAATAAAACATTATCTTAATTAGAAATATTTTAATGACAGTAAAACTGTTAATTTAATTTGAAGTTTGGTAATTTGCATTACCCACACATACAAATTGTATATTCTGGAGACCAGCAAAGCAAAATGAAAAAAAATATATCAAAAGGAAAACCTTGTACCAAGCTCACACAATCTGGTCTGCGCTGCATGGAAGAACAGGAAGAGAAGAGAAATACTGTGTGAAACCAAAACTGAAACTGGGAACAGAAATTAAAAAGATTTTTGCAATGCTTTTTATAGTGATGATGATTATTCTCTTTTGAGAAGGCTCCAACTTTATATATACAAGGTAGGGGTAAGGATGCACTCGTCCTGTCAATTGCAGGACTGAGGCCTTTGTTATGTGTCTAAAATATTTTGATAGGCACAGGTTCCAAGCAAGATGCATTTCCTCCCCACGGAAAGTCTGAATCATGTAGAGTGGGGAATGGAATTCAGCTCCTCACTATGTGGGCAAACTCTAGGGCTCCTTTTCAGGTTCTTTATTGTTAATTTTGTGTGTATTACAAACAATTTGCTCAGACAAGGAAAAGGTTTCTGCCCAAACAAGTTCTCAACTTAAGAGAGTCACACAGAGCACACTAGCTGTAAAAGGAAATCTAGAGGTGGGAAAAGTAGTTATTATAAAAGATTAATTCTTCTTACAAGCACTACAAAAGAAAGTGCTTTTTAGGAAACACTGGAATAAGATAAGGGGCCCTGAGAACTGGAACTGGGAGTTCATTAGATGCAGTAACTGTAACAAGGAACTCCACACAGACAGCTAAGGAAGAAAGAAAAGGAGCTGAACATCAAGACTTTTAAGTGCACTTCCATCTCCCTTACCTTCTGACCCACCCTCCCCTTTCACCAACCACTCTGAAAACAACGGTCAAGAACTGCTACTAGTCTACTGAGCACATCCACCGCAGGACAGGCACCAAGCACTGTGTAGCTGCTTAGCTCATACCAAATTCCCATGCAGAGCACGAGGAGCATGTAAAAACCCTACTTTGATCCTACAGGCATGAATGGATTTACTGTCACATACATAAAATTATCTGAACAACGTGCACCTAAATTCCCACCATTAGGGGCCTTTCTTTATAACTCTTCTATCCAAAATCTTCACTGTGGAGAAGGTGCTTTAACCCCCTCAAGTACCCTGAAAAGTACAAACGCCCAAATAAATCTCACTTGGTTTAATTTACTCCGGACCCAACGCCACTGAACTGCTGATGAGCACCAGGCAGTCACCCCATTACACCCTACCGGTGCCCACACAGCCTCCTGCTGCCCCAAGACACATCAGCCCACCCCAGACACCGTCTGCCGGCTCCTCCAAGCGGTGTGGTAGGTGCACGTCGCCCCCGGCGCACGCTGCGATTACCCAGGTGCGCGCGGCCTAGCGGCTGGTGGGCAGATTTCCCTGCCCGCTCTGCCAGGCTGCACCAGGCCCAGAACTGCTGACCCGGGGGCTGATGTCTTGTTCTCCCCCACACACTTACGTGTAGGTGGGGGGGGGCCTTGGCGCTAGCTAGGGGGGATTACAATCCACACAGCACTTTCCCCTGGCCGGGCTCGGCGCCCCCCAGGCTCCCGGGCCGCTGCCCGCCGGCGGGCCAGGCTGCGAGCAGCAGGGAGCCGCCAGGGTTGTTGCAGGCGCATCTCGACGGCGGGGATGCGGGTGGGAGACAGCCTGCCCAGGCAGCTGTGACCGCCCCGCGGGTTCATGCAGGGGCGGCGGATCGCTGACTGCCGCCGGGCCCAGGGAGGAGGCTCTGACTAGGGGGACGGGGGGCACATCTCACACCTAGGCCCGGCGGGGGGGGGGGGGGGGAGCTCGGCTCTCCCTGGAGCCGCCTAATCCGGGCCGCGCGGCCTACAAAGCCGCGGCGCTCCCCTGCCCGCTGCGCCGGAGCCTGGAGGCGGCCGGGCCCGCTCGCTCCGCTCCTCACCTGCTGGTATCGGCCGCTGCTGGGCTCGGCGGCCACCGCCGCCATGGCGCTGTGGAGGGAGTGTCCGGCGGGGAGCAGAGAGCGGGCGCGGGCCCCGCGGGGGCTGGCTGGCTGGCTGGCTTCGGCAGGCCCCGGAACGAGTCGGGGCGGCGGCGGTGGAGGTGACGCGGCTCCGCTCCCACAACCCGGCCTCCCTCCCGCACCACAGCGGCGCCGCCCGTTCCCCCGGCTGGAGGCGGACGATCGCAGCAGCCGGGTTACTGGGCTGCAACCGCCTCCCTTCCCCCGCTGCTGCTGCTGCCGCCGCCGCCTTCCGCTGGCACACGCCCTCCTCCCTCGGCGCAGCCCGGGCCGGGCCGTTCCCTCGCACCTGCGCTGGGCGCCGGCTCTGCAGCTCGGGCTGATGGGAAAGGGGCTAATCGGTACCAAAGGGAAACCCAGGGCCAGTCCCACGCCTCCCGCAGGCGCCAAGCACGTCCCTCAGAGCGGGTTTAGGGGGCTGCCTGCAGGTTGCCCGCGAATTTTTCCATATGTGTGTGGAATAAATGTTATGTGCACTGACATACATCGGGGTGCACCACCAGTAAAAAGACATGTTGGCTCTCGAGGCTCTGCTCCTCAGCTGGGTGGTATTTGAATCGCTCTCTTTAAAGTGCTACCTGACTGCTTTTCTGGTTTGATTCAATACACACTAACAGGGCTCGCTCTCTGTCACTATTACGGTTTTAGTGAAACCCCTCCTTCCTGTATAGTCTCCATCTTTCCCAAAAGTTCCCCCATTTCTAATAAACTAAAGTTGCCATCCCTGCACCATTCTCTCATCCACACATTGAAATCCTGCAATTCTGCCTAAATGGTCCTGCATGTGGGATTGGAAGCATTTCAGATAATGTTACTGGACAGCCTGGACTTACCTATCGGCCTAAGGCCTAGTCTATGCTACAAGTTTAGTTGAATTTTGCCGCATTACATCTATGTCATAACAAATAAGTCTGCCCATCCAGCCCTTTCTGCTGACTTTAAAGGCAGTTAAAGTTGATTCCATACTCCTTCTGTTAAGCATAAAAGCCTAAGGTTTGGTTTAATGTCAAATATTTAAAGATTTACATATTAATTTTTGGCATTATAGGATATATCCATCATCCATTTTGTAAAACAAGATGAAAGACAGGTTACATGTCCTGTGTCTGTTAGGTTATGATTTTCCCACCTTTGGCAGAAAAGTGGTAAAAAAGTTCCAGTTTGAACTGGATTTACCTCAAAGAATCTGAGTTACCTCAGAAAATCTCTACTGGGTCTCCCTAGCAGGGGCAGATGCTGTGGGGTCTTCCTTGCAGGGGTTTCCCACATGAGAGAGAATAAAAGGCTGACAGCTGGAAAGCTTGGGGCTGCCCATCCTAGAGGCAGGATGCACAGGGTTTTCCTTTGCTGGTCATTGGACTCCAGATTCAAGACATCTACAGCCATATGGAAGACCACCTGACCACTTAAGCCACCCTAACCACTGCTTAACATCAGCTCCAAAGAGGGCTACAAGGAGTCCTCAGAGTTCCTCTCCTGAGGCTCCCCATGAGCCAAGGGAGACTGAGGTCCTGAGCAACCATCCAGGAATTAGCAAGAAGGTTGATATAAACTTTTGTTATTTTACTAACCTTGCCAGTTGGATTCAGCCAAAATTATTCTTTTTCATGTGGGTTTGGGAATTAATTATTGTACCATTTATTGTTTGTTTTAATTATTCTTGCATACCCCGTGAATCTCCTATTGTAAATTTAACCTTAATAAATCTGTCATTTGTTCAGTTCGCATAAAAATTGGTCCTTTGATTTACTGGGTCACAGCCACCAGTTGATAAATGCTGGCTGTCACAGGACTTGAACAGAGGGTTTGGTTTATTAGGGAACCTTTCTGCAGCCTTATTGTTCCTCCATACATTCACTTGACAAGAAGAGTAGCCAACTTTGGGGTAGTGCAGACACAGTGTAATTAAAATTGACATTCTTAGACTCCAGGCAATGTCCCACAGTGCCCCAATGTGACCACTCTAGCCAGCACTTTCAACTCCGCGGCTCTCCAGCTACACAGGAAAAGCTCCAAGAAATTCAGAATTTCATTTCCTGTTGGGCCAGTGTGGTGAGCACAGCAGGGAATACACCCTAGGAGCACACCTGACTATAAATGCCCAGGGTTGTAAAAGAGCTCCAGTATGGAGCATGCAAGAGATACTGGATATGACTGCTATATGGGGAAAAAAAATCAGTGCAGGCAGAAATCTGAAGCACCCCACCAGAAATTTTCCTCCTTCCTTTTACATATAGGCCGCGTCTACACATGCACACTACTTCGAAGTAGCGGCGCCAACTTCGAAATAGCACCCGTCACGGCTACACATGTTGGGCGCTATTTCGAAGTTGAAATCGATGTTAGGCGGCGAGACGTCGAAGTCGCTAACCGCATGAGGGGATGGGAATAGCGCCCTACTTCGAAGTTGAATGTCGAAGTAGGGCACGTGTGGACGATCTACGTCCCGCAACATCGAAATAGCAGGGTCCGCCATGGCGGCCATCAGCTGAGGGGTTGAGAGACGCTCTCTCTCCAGCCACTGCGGGGCTCTATGGTCACCGTGTGCAGCAGCCGTTAGCCCAGGGCTTCTGGCTGCTGCTGCGGCAGCTGGGGATCCATGCTGCATGCACAGGGTCTGCAACCAGTTGTCGGCTCTGTGGATCTTGTGTTGTTTAGTGCAACTGTGTCTGGGAGGGGCCCTTTAAGGGAGCAGCTTGCTGTTGAGTCCGCCCTGTGACCCTGTCTGCAGCTGTTCCTGGCACCCTTATTTCGATGTGTGCTACTTTGGCGTGTAGACGTTCCCTTGCAGCGCCTATTTCGATATGGTGCCGCCCAACGTCGAAGTTGAACATCGACATTGCCAGCCCTGGAGGACGTGTAGACATTATTCATCAAAACAGACTATTTTGATGTCGCTACATCGAAATAAGCTATTTCGATGTTGTGTGCACGTGCAGATGTAGCCATATTATGGAGCACACAGCAAGCAAGCAAGCAATAACCATGGAAACATTGCTTCCAATGCACCTGCAAAAGCATGCCTTTAAATGGCCAAAGGCACCGTCTACCACCATTCTGCAACTGCTCAGTGTGAAGTAGAACTTCTTATTGCTGTCCAGGCTGCTGGTGTACAACTTCATGAGCCATGGGAGCAATTGGTATACTGGGTTTCCCAGGATAACTATTGGCATTTCAATGTCTCAATAGCAACTCTCCAGTTGGGAAGAAAGTTCAATCTTGCAGCTTTCTGAAGAGATCAGAGTTCCTGAAGACGTATGCACCACACATCTCTCCTAAACATCCCATGCTGATGTTGATTAAATGGCTCTTCACCAGCACCTGCAACACCACTGAGAAGTACCCATTGCAGTTTACATGCTCCTTCACAAGGTGGTCTGGTGTCAGGATAGGAATGTGTGTTTCATCTTTTGCCTCACCACAGTTAGGTAATCCCATCCTGGCAAAGCCATCTACTATATGCTGCATATTTCCCAGAGTCACTGTCCTTCCTAGCATAAATATACTGATTGCCCTGGCTACTTGAATCACAGCAGCCCCTGCTGAAGATTTACCCATTCCAAATTGATTCCCAATTGACTGGTAGTAGTCTGGTGTTGCAAGCTTTCACAGACCTATCACCATTCACTTCTCAGTTGTCATTCTCATTCTGGTATTGCTGCTCTTCAGGGGAGGGGAAAGCCATTTGCAAAGTTCAATGAAAATGACCTTACACATGCAAAAGTTCTGCAGCCACTGGTCATTGTCGCATAGCTGCATAATTATGCTGTCTGACCAGTCTGTGCTTGTCTCCTGGGATCAGAATTGGTGTTTCACTCTGTCAACAAGCTCAACTATGCAAGCATATGCCAACTGCTCCATTCAATGGGTTCTTGCAACTCTCTGTTTGTGGCCTCCTCACTTTCTTCCTTGTGCCAGCAGCTCCTGGTTAGGCTCTGAAAAAAAATGTGACATAACGCGCCAGGTGTATGCAATGCTTGCCAGAGCTATTTGCAGCTGAGCAGTGTCCATGCTTGCCACACTGTGGCATCTACACAGATAATCAGGGAAAAAAGGATGCAAAAAAATGTTTTGCTATTGCTTTCAAGCAGGGAGGGAGGAGATATGTGCATTATAGGAGGCTGACAAATGTACCAGGACAACCCATTGCAATGTTTTTGTCCCATCGGGCATTGGGAAGCTAATCCACAATGCACATTGACATCAGGAACTGTGGGATAGCTATCCATAGTGCATTGCTTTTAAAGTCGAAGGAGCCACTCAACTGGGGATGCACTCCTTTGATCTCATGTGCCCAATGAAGACATGCACCTTTGACTTTGTAAATTCAACTTTACTAAAATGTCGACCTTAATAAATTGTCCTGTAAGCACACTCTAAATTTGGCCTCCAGGATCTCTCTCCTATCTTTACCTTTGTCATTGGTACCAACATGTGATGTACCACAAACACCAGTTCCTCCACAGCATTATGTATAAGCATGTTGAGATGTCTTGAGAGATCTGTAACCTTCCCACCTGGCAGGTAATTCGCCATGCATTTCCCCTAGCTATCTATATTACAACTAATCAAATCCCCCACTATTACTTGTCTCTTCCCAACAACTGTAGTTCCCTTCACTGGAGAGGTATCCTCGGAGCAAGTGGATACCACATCATCATCTAGAGCAGTGATGGGCAACCTAGGCTAGTTATGTGGGCCACAAGATTGTCATAACCAAGATGGTCTCCTGGGTTAGGATAGTTTTGTTAACAGGGCTGGCGTAGATAGAATTTACACCATAGCAGCACTTGGATTGGATGCAGAGGGTATTTACAGCTCTCTTAGTCAATATAGTGTGCAATCAGCACATACCTCACTTCACCTGCCCTTGCTTTATGTGGATGCCACTTTGGTGATATTGGCAGGAAGAAAACTATGCTGATGGAAACCTGCAGAATACAAAAGCCCTGCATGTGAGCAACAGCAAGCAATGTCCCACAGGCCACACAAAGAAGCCCAATGGGCCACATATGGCCAGCGGATTGCTCATTGCCTACCATTGATCTGAAGGAAGGGTTCCAACTATGGGATCATTTTCCTCATCTCTACTTTGTTGTTCTCCTTCCCTGATGCTTTCATGCTCCTGAAAAGCACACAGCCTGTTCTACTGTGCAGGTGGCTGCAAACTTCATTGGTTGTAAGTGGTAATGATAAGAAGTGTTCTCTCATTTCTAAAGTGTCCAGTTTGCTGTAAGACTCATATAGTGGAGGCGTTAGGAAGCACACATCTCATACCCTCCTACTACCCAGACTGGATTACTCACAGCTGTGAGTTAACCCAGTCATGGAACATTGCGGGGGAGGGGAGAGATGAATCCAGTTGCCAATTGCATAGCTAAAATCAATTTATCCATGGTCAACTTCCATGTCTGTCTGAACAGCGGAATGTTGATGGGAGCATTCCCCACTTATTCCTCACCTCTCTCAAGGAATATAGGTTTGACCAGGACCCCGAGAGTGTCATTTTTTGCATATGCAAAATAAAACCCTAGAAGGTTGATCCTGAGTGGGTCAATCTTCTGTGGTTGTGTGGCTGTAGCCAGAGAGATTTGAAAGAGGGTAGCAGGGGATAGGAGGCAAGGGTGTTCTACAGAAATTAAAACTGAAATTTTTCTTCTCAGAAAATACAATTAAAAGCTTCTCAAGCAACTCCCAAATGGGAAACTCCTCTTTGTAAACTTTTCTGGGTTCTGCTGAAGGCAACAGAGAGCATACACAAAATACTCCACATATTAGTCAGCTATTTAAAATTCATCTACTCTGCAAAGCAGAGTTGTTTGCTTCCCCATAATCTGCTAGTTGCAAGAAGGAGGACAATAAGCCTGTCCAGGTACCATGGAATTGTTTAACAATCAAATCACTGACAACAGCTAACTATAAATAAGAAAACACAAATACATAAATAATCATAACTGCACATGGACTCACACAATCGTGCAAGAGCGGGAGGGATAGTTCAGTGGTTTGGGCATTGGCCTGCTAAATCCAGCATTGTGAGCTCAATCCTTGAGGGGGTCATTTAGGGATTAGGGCAAATAGATGTCAGGGATGGTTCTTGGTCCTGCCAAGAGGACAGGGGACTGGACTAGATGACCTCCTGAGGTCCCTTCCAAGTCTCTAGGAGATGTGTATCTCTATTATAAAAAAATATACCATACTTAGCACTCATAACATACAGTACACCTAGCTGCCCTCATAACTTGATGCACCCACCTGGTCGCCCCTTGAGTTTTTTTCCCTCCTGCTTTTGGGGTTTATTTCTGCTTTGCTTTTGTCAGAAACAGCCCAGAACCCCTGTACCTTTGCAGGGGTGACTATCAAGTGTCTTCTAAACAGAATTTAAAACAAGGGCTTGACCATTTAAATGTCATGGCATTTTTATTCTAGTTCCCATACTACGAATTAGGTCCATTCAGCTGCTTGGTTGGATGTTGTGAGATCAATCCTCAGAAGCAGCATTGCTCTATTTAGTGCATCCGAGACTGGCGAAGGACCATTAGAACAGAAGAAAATGCTGCAGACAGTGACAGGTTTGGACAAGTACCACATAGAACCCTTTGAATCAGACTGTGCTGTAATCACAGCAAAATAGATGACCCAGCTGCTTCCACCCAACCCCCTAATGTGCTGCTTCTGGGAGAGGCTAGTGTTGTTGCTCTCACAATCAACTCTTACGCAGTCTGTGTCTTCAGTATTTGCTTTTTAGAAAACTCAGAGACCTGACCATGTTACTATAGTAACAGCATGAGATGTGAGCTCTACCAGGGTTATCTGGAGTCTAGGAGGTTCTTGAATGTTGTTGCAGGGGGACTGTTCAACATCTGCCTTTAAACACTAGACGCTGCATGTGTCCTTCAGTAATTGAAATGTTTAACACAGATTCCAGCAAGTGACATGGTACGGATAGGGAAATTTATCAGAGGAACCAGAGATCAAGGCTCTTTTCTATTTCTGATCCAATGGACCAGAAATGGACAGAGCCAGCGTTCCATCTAATTTTTAGGATCCATGGGCAGAATAAATTTTGTTATATGCACCAAGGCATGTGGAGCTGTTCACCACCCATAGAAACATATGCTGCTGGCAGAGGGCAGCTGTGGGCACTCTGCTAATCAGCTGGGTGGCATCTGAATCGCTCCTGGGCAGTCACCCAAGCACTCTGCTTACAGGGAACAATAACTAGAACTTAAAATTATCATTGGTCCCTCTCATTAGAAATGTTTGCTGGCAATGATGTAGATCAGAACTGGACATTTCAAGTTACAGCTGTGAAATCAGTGTTTCATTCTCCAGGGATTAATGGAATTGGTAATTCATTGCCTATGAATTCTCTTGAGATAAAATGATTTAACCCTCACAAGGCAAAAGATAACAAGCATTATCACACAGGACCATTGATACAAGTAGATTTATTGGCCATTATACTTTCTTCGCATTGTGTGGGAGGAGGTATATGGAGACACACACATCTCATAGAACTGGAAGGGACCTTGAGAGGCCATTGAGTCCAGTCCCCTGTCCTCCTGGCAGGACCCAGCACCATCCCTTATGGGGGGGGGGGGGGGCGCTCATGTAATCACAGCCACTGACCATGATGCTCACTCTGTGGACACTCACAGCTTATCAGGTTTTGGCTCTATTAGCCAACATTACACTAATTTAAACATTTAAATAAGAGCTAGAAATTTCAAGCAATTAAAATTAATCATGATTAATTGCTCTGCGAAACAATAACTTAACTTGGACCCTTGTACCCCAAGTGGAGCATAAGTCATCTACAAGTCTCCTCCACTTCACTCTGTCTTGGGACAAAATGTCTAGCTGACTCCATGAGCACCCCAGTTGTTGTCCTTCTGTTAAACAATAAGGCTGCATCTACACAACATTCCCCTTTCGGAAGGGGAAAGCAAATGCAGCCAATCAGAAATGCAAATGAGGCACTGATTTACATACTGTGCAATTCATTTGCATAATGGCAGCCACACACTGTTCTTGAAGTGCTATATTCAGAAAAAAAAAAAGCAGTGTAGACAGGGTTCATTTGAAAACAAACCCCTCTTTCAAAAGAACCTTTTTCCTGAAAAATATGAGGAAAAAGAAGCTTTTGAAAGCAGGGTTTGGTTTTGAATGAAACTTGTCTACACTGTCTGTTTTTTTTTCTGAAAACAGCATTTCCACAACAGTGGGCAGCTGCCATTATGAAAATGAGGTGCACAATATGTAAATCAGTGCTTCATTTGCACTTCCAATTGGCTGTATTTCCATGCCCCTTCTGAAAGGGGATGCAGACGTAGCCTAACAAAATACAATTTATTTAAATATTTTGGATGTTTTCTACAGTTTCAAATATATTGATTCCCATTTAAAAAACACAGAATACAAAGTGCACAGTACTCATATTTATTTTTATTTATAAATATTTTCATTGTAAAAAAAGAAATATTTATCAATTCAAGAAAGTTGAACTTAAAATTTAGAAATAAGTACACAACACCTGTACTCAAACAAAACAATGTAAAACTTTAGAGCCTACAAGTCCACTCAGTCCTATTTTTTGTTCAGCCAATTGTTCAGAGAAACAGGTTTAGTTACAATTTGCAGAATATAATGTTGCCCATTTCTTATTTACACTGTCACCTGAAAGTAAGAACAGGCAATTGCGTGGTTCTGTGTTGCAAGATGTTCCAGATATGCTAAAGATTCTTATGTTCCTTCATGCTTCAACCACAATTCCAGAGGACAGGCATCTAGGATGATGATGGGTTCTGCTCGATAATGATCTAAAACAGAGCAAACTGAGGCGTATTCATTTTCATCATCTGAGTCAGATGCCACCAGAAGAAGGTTGATTTTCTTTTTTTGGTGAGATGGATTCTGTTGTTTCCATAGGAGACTGATGCTCTTTTAAGACTTTTGAGAGTATACTCCACACCTCTTCCCTCTAAGATTTTGTAAGGCACTTCAGATCCTTAAACCTTGGGCTGAGTGCTGTAGCTATCTTTAGAAATCTCACTAATCTGCTGTGAAAGTGTTCTTAAAACAAATACGTACTGAGTTATCATCCAAGATTGCTAGAACATGAAATATACGGCAGAACGCAGTAAAAACAGAATAGGAGACGTACTATTCTCCCAAATGAGTTCAGTTACAAATTTAGTTAAGAAGCATAATCAGCATGGAAACATGCTTTGTGGAATAGTGGTTGAAGCATGAAGGGGCATACGAACATTTAGCATATCTGGAACATAAATACCTTGAACATCAGCTAGAGAAGTGCCACATGAATGATTATTTTCACTTTCAGATGACATTGTAAATAACAAGCATCTCCTTTAAATGTCTTTGTGATTGGCTGAACAAGAAGTAGGACTGAGTAGAATTGTAGGCTCTAAAGCTTTACCCTGTTTTGGTTTTGAGTGAGATTATGCAGCAAAAAAAAAAATCTACATTTGTAATTTACAGTTTCACAATAAAGAGAATGCACACCAATACTTGCATGAGGTGAATTGAAAAATACTGTTTTTGTGATTTTTACCATGCAAATATGCAATAAAAACAATGATATAAACTGAGCATTGTACACTTAGTATTTTGAGTTGTAACTGAAATTAATATATTTGAAAATGTAGAAAAATACCCCAAATATTTAATAAATTTCAATTGGTACCCATTAATTAACAGTGAGGTAAATGAGGTTAACCTTTTAAATCACAATTAACTTTGAGTTAATCGTGAGTTCATTGCAATTAATCAACAAGCCCGAATTTAAATTAATAAAACAAGAAAACCACACAGGTAGCATCCCAAGAGAAATACCATCCTTCAATAATAAAATCCACAGTTAATAATAATCAGTAATGCCTAGCACTTATAGTTTTTTTGTCCAATAGATTCCAAAGCACTTTACTATGGTGACTAACAGTTACTGTCCCTCTTATGTAGATGGGGTAAGGAAGCAGAGAGAGACAGTTATTTACAAAGGTCAAGTAGTGAGGTGTGCTACTGGGATGGTCAGTGATCTAATTTCCCCTTCCCTCTCCCAACTAGAAATCATTGTTGTCTTCTTCTTCCTCCCCATTCCATTGGTAAAGTGAAGCAAGAGAAGAGTGTTTTAGATCTGATTTGGAAAGAGGCAAGACTTGTGGACTGTCTGGCCCAGATCCTCAAAGGTGTTCAGATGTTTAATTCCCACTGACTACATCGAGACCCTCACAGATTATATGAAAGCCTGAAGAGTTTATAATAATTAGGGAGCAGGATCAAAGTCAAGGAAAAGAAGCTAATCTGAAGCAAGTCACTGCAAAATGCTGTTAGGGGAAAGATTTAGAGAAAGCACATTTGAAAAAGTGAGAGAAGGTGCTTAGTTTCTAACCCCGTTGAGACACTGTTCCTGGCTTTGATTCACAAGGACTTGGTTGCTGAGATACCATACACAAAAGCTGAACAGCCGGGTCAAACAGATCATTACAGTGAAATGCACTCTGCTAAAAGAAGGGAAAAAAAGAGAGAGAAAATTAGGATTTGTTGGCCTTTTAATGGCAGAGAAAAATGTGCCATTACTTCTAAAAATGCTGATTTCTTTATATTTCTAACACATTTTAAATGATTTTCTGAACAGGAATACATTTAAACAAAGCATTGTCTTTAGAAATTATTTATCTGAACACACTTAACAACCATGTCCTTTAATTATGGGAAGTATTTAAACTAAAATAGCTACTATTTTAAATCCTGGTCCAACAAAAACTTCAACAGGATAACTCCTGTAAGTAGAGTTAAGCATGAGCATAACTATTTGCAGAAATGTGTCATTATTATTAAAATTCTACATCCAAATCTTTGAAAGGAGATGCCTCACAAAATGATAGCATTTATAAAAGAATTTTACAACTACTTTTATAATCACTTGCAAAGGATTTACCCCTACAGAATTCCTTCTCTTTCTGACTTTTCAAATCAAAGACCCAGTAACGTACAAGATTTTATGAGCAGCATTAAAAAATAATACACCAAACATTTTACACTGATAAAGTAGATTAGGATTACAGAAATGTAAAGCCAACTGTGAGAAGGATTTCATTTTCAATGCTGTAGTTTAGATTTTTACAGTACTTTTGGAATAAATTTCACTTTTGATGGGATGATTACTCACCCATGAAAATTTTACTACAGGCTTAAACGTGTCATAACGTCTTACCACAAAAATTGAATTTTGAAGGACAAGTGAGAAATTCAGTAATAATCTGGATTTACCATCAATTCTAACCAGTTCAAAATGCTACTGTGTGCATTTCTGTAGAAGGATGCTACTAAATCCTGAGATAGAACCATTGTAAATCTTCAAATGCTGTTATTGTAAAATTTACAAGCCAGTTGGCTAACAGTTAGTATTTTTGTGGGTGTGCTGAAATCTATTGTTAAAGATTTTCAAGCGACAAAGATAGGTCTCTTAAAAACTGGGACAGCTGAATAAATTACCTGTTGTATGGATATTTAAACAGATGAAAATGGAACATAGAAAGGTACTAAGTACAGTAGTAACAAAATTTCATGAGTTGGTAAAAAGCAACTTTTTTCCCCCTTTTGGGAGAGAATGTTTTTTATTAAAACCAATTTAATTTCAACAGGGATTTTTTTTCAGATAAAGTATTACTCCACACCTCTGTATCAATTCCTGTCCAACAGTTCCAAACCACATCACAAACATCTCATTAAGAATTTAATGAATAAAATAGAGTTACACCTTATCCACCAGTGAATGGTAATCACCTCTAAGGAAGTACACTGTCTTTGCTGAAAATATATATATATATGAGGCAACAAAAGAAAGAGACTATTACAGCAAGGTCACAACATGTCTGCAAATTCAGTTATTCGTGAGTGGCTGCCACGTCCCTGGGTGGGGAGTGCCAGTAGTCACTGCCTGGCCAGGGCTGCCCTGGGGGAATGATATTCACAAAATTCAACATTCTCAAGGGTTCTCAACACCAAACCCTTGCGATTATTGCGACCCTACTGTATGTTGGATTTGAAATTGCAGGCTGAATTTACATAGAGAAAGTACTCACTCAGTAAAAGTCTTCTAAAACAGTGGTTCCCAACCTTTTCAGTAATACAGCACACTTCAACAAGACAAACAATTCCACAGCACACCCATTTTTTTCAGCTAAATCGATTGCTCATAAATGTCACATTTATTTACGTTTGCTTTGGTTACAGTCTCACTAGAGAGGTTTCCAACATAGTAGCTCATATAACAAGCAAATCAAGGGTCAAATGGGATGTTGAGTAATCAAGTTACCATTTCAGCAGTTTACTCCTGGGGGTAGGGGTGGAGAGCAGGCTCCCCTCCCAACCAGCCTGTTGGAGCCAGGACACAGGCATTTAAACAGCATCCCAACACCAACAGGCTCCTGCCTTCCCTCCCTCTCCCTTGCCACAGCAGGCAGGGGGTGCAGGCACCCCACCAGCTTGTTTGGGCAGAGAAGCAGCATTTCAGCTGCCTTCCAGTGTGAACAGGCTCCTGCGGCTCAGCATTCCCCCTCCCACCCCTGCCACACACACACAGTGGCTGTGCAAAGTTTGCAGGTTGCCAACTCCTGTAAAGCCAGAGCAAGGCTGGTCTAGGCCAGAGCAAAGTTAGTATGAGCCAGGCCCTTCCCTCCTTCCTGGTGATGAGGCAGACTGTTTCATGTTGAGGATTGCTGGTGGGTGGGACCAGACATGCTGGAGCACAAGTGGCTTCCTTTCCTTTCCTCCTGAGGATGCTGCCCCTGTTGCATCTCCTGGGTGCAGCCAGCATATGATCACCTCTTGGGCAGTCCAAAGAGTTATGTGGGGGTGGGGCTGGTACCCCCTTTGTGTCCCTCACCACTAGTCATCTCAGCCCCCAAGCCCTGTCCTTGCAACGCCTCTTCCCCAGGTCCCATTCCCACACTACTGTTCCTCCCCAGACCTCAGTCCATTTGTTCCTCTCCCCGTCCTCCCTACTTGCCCTTAGGGCCAGCTACTGCGAAGTGGGAGATCAAACCTCTCTCATTTCTAAAAGTGCAGCTCCCTGCAGAACACTGCAGCTTACCTCTCTCCGTCCTGAAACCTCTTCCATCCTGCCTGACACTCCTCATTGCTTCATCAGTCAGTGACCCAGCCTCCCCTGCTGGCTTTGCACAACAGCCTTTGGTCAGAGACTTTGTCAAAAATGGTTTCTGAAAGTTCAAGTACACCACAGCCATTGGGACACGTGGTGACTTGGTAGGTGGGTGCCCCCTCTAATTGAATCTGCCCAGGAAGTGTTGCTGTGGCTACTTTCAAAGACAGCTCTTGCTTGAGAAACAGGGTATTACTTCAGGAACTACGGGTAAGCAAACAGGATTGTGCTGCCCCACGACACAGCTCACAAAGGAGCCCAGACCGGATAAGAGAAGCAGCTTGGGAACTGAGCTACCAACAACCCCTGCCAGCATCCGGCCAGCCTGCGGGATCACTAGGGGGGCGCTCAGGGGCTTGAAGTCCGCGCAGCTGATTCAGTTCCTCCACCAACGTGACCCGCCCCAGTCATATGACTAGGGCCCGTGGCTCGGCGCCCAGCCGAGTGGGGGGCGGGCGCACCTGGGCTGGTAACTGAGTGCGGCGTGGGTTCCGTTGCGTTCTCCGAGCTGAGCAGCTGCGCGGCGCTGGGGCTGCGGCGGTAGGAGGCGCTAGAGAGGGGGACGCGGGGATTGCGCCGGCCTCCGCGCAAGGGGAGGCAAGTTCGGCAGGGCTGTGAGTTCGAGTCCCCGCCGTTCCATTCCGGTTAAAATGGCGCCGGCGGGAGGGGGCTGGATTCTCTTTGTTAGTAGGACTTTACATTCCCGCTTTGCCGGCGGAACGGCCGGGGCTCGGCCCGTTGTCTGCTGCCGGCTGGGCTGCGGCTATTCCCGAGCTTGCTGCAGGGCAGCTTGGGCGGGGCGTTGCTCCCCCTTTTGCAGGCCAGGGGCTGCTCAGTGGCTGGCCAGGACCTCCGGAGCTGCTGGGTCTGCGGCTTGTTCTTGTTTTAAAAGTGTGGGGTGGTTTGAGAAGTGTGCACTGGGGACGCTTTGGTCCACGGGGCCCTTGAGCCCTGACTTGGAAGGAAGGTTTTGAGCCCTGTTACTGCATAGAGCCAGCAGCCCCAAAAGAGCAGCCAGTGAGTTGCAAACAAAGGAGGTGCAGGGGGAGGTGGGTTCCCACAGAGCCTTTTGCCTTTCAGGGTTCTGTGGGTGCTGGATACACAGAGGGACGCCTAGGAGCACCATATGGCTGGTGAGCAGTCCATAGAGCCCTGCACAGATGCAGTGTTTGGTATTGGCAGGCGCAAAAATGATCTAAGGATCTCCCTGTCTGCAAATGTGGATACCCCCGGACGTAACATGGGTGTCTGCAAGTTTACAGGGCTCTAGATGCAGAATTTGTATATCTGCAAAAAGGAGCCACGGCAACCATCCACATTGGATATCCTCAGACTTTCAGGGCCCTGGAGATCAACTGCTGTGACCTGCACAGGATGTGCCACGTTTGTCTTTCTCCCAGAAGAGAGAGGTGACTTCATCTGTATGAAATGCAAAGTGGTCTTTGAACTGGAAGCAAAGATTAAAGATGGAGAGACCCAATTGTCTGCATTGCATCAGAGAGAATGGAGGCTTTCTGGATGGAAGTCAGGGTTTGGTGCTGTAGATGCAGCATGCTGAAGAGTTTGAGGAGAAGGGCTCAACAGGGAGGCCCTGCTTCATATAGCAATTGGCTGTTTATCTTAGATGCCTACCTGTACGTGAATGCAAAAACCCTGGGGAACAAACAGGAAGAACTGGAAGTCCTGGAACTGTAAAGGAACTGAGATGTGATTGGAATAACTGTGTCTTCCTGAGAAAATTCACATCTGGAGCCCTGTCACAGATGAGGGGAGGACAGGCAGAGGAGAAAATGTGGACAAGTTACAGTGTTCATCAGAGACCAGTATGATTGCCCAGAGCTCCTGCAGAAAAGCCTGTTGATAGTCTTTTGGGTTAAATTTAGAGGCAAGAGTAACAGGTGATGGTGTGGTGGGCATCTTCTGCAGACTACAAGGCCAGGAGGATGGGGTACACCAGGCTTTCTTTCACCAACTAACAGAAGTTTACAGATCACAAGCCCTGGGCCTCATAGGGGACTTCAATCACCCTGACATCTGCTGCGAGAGCAACACAGCAGTGCACAGACAATTCAGGAAGTTTTCGGAGAGTTTTGGGGATCACTTCCTGGTGCAAGTGCTAGAGGAGCCAGTCCAGGACTGTGCTTCTCTTGACCTGCTGGACACAAATGGGGAAGAATTAGTAGAGGAAGTAGAAGTGGCTGGCACTAGCCATGAGGTTGAGTTCAGGATACCCAAGAAAGGCGAACAGGAGAATATGGGCACTGGGCTTTAGAAAAGTAGGGAACTGACAAGCAGGATCTCCTGGGAGGCCAACATCAGAAGGAAGGAGTCCAGAAGAGCAGGCTGTATTTTAAAGAAGCTGTATTGATGGCACAGGAACAAACCATTCTGATGCGCAGAAAGAATAGCAAATATGATAGGCAACCAGTCTTGGCTTAACAGAAAAATCTTTGGTCAGCTTAAATGCAAAAAGGAAGCTTACAAAAAGTAGAAACTTGGATAGATGACTACAGAGGAGTATAAAAATATATCTTGAGCATGCAGGATTGCAATCAAGAAAGCCAAAGCACAATTGGCATTGCAGCTAGCAAGAGATTAAAAGAGAACAAGAAGTGTTTGTACAGGTACGTTAGCAACCAGAAGGTCAAGGAAAGTATGGGACACTAAATGGCAGTTCTGCAGAAAAGGACCTGGATTTTACAGTGGATGAGAAGCTGATATGCGTCAGCAGTATACCGTAGTTGCCAAGAAGGCTACGGTCATATTGGGCTGCATTAATTAGGAACATTTGCTAGCGGATCAAGAGAAATGATTGCTCCTCTCTATTAGTGAGGCCACTTCTGGAGTACTGTGTCCAGTTTTGGGCCTCTCCATTACAGGATCTAGACAGTGAAAATGATTTGGGGGTTGGAGGCACATGCCGTATGAGAAGAGGCTGAGGGAACTGTGTTTATTTAGTCTGCAGAAGAGAAGAATGAGTGGGGGTCCAAAGAGGAGCAGGAGAGGCTGTTGTCGATTGGTGGCAGATGACACCACTGGTCCATGTTGGTCAAGTTACAGTGGAGGAGATCCAGGCTGGATATTAGGAAAAATTTGTTTCACCAGGGAATCTACTGAAGCACTGTAAGAGGTTGCCTAGGGAGGTTGTGGAACCTCCATCCTTAGAGGTTTTCAAAGTCGGGCTTGATGTACTCCTGGCTGGGATGATTTACTTGGGCTGGTCCTGTTTTGAAAGAGGGCGAGGAAGGTTGGACTGGATGATCTCCTGAGGTCTCTTCCTATCATACCCTATGATCTGCCTGTTGGTGAGCATGCAGGCCACAGCACCTGAGGTGGTCAGAAGCAGACTGGTGGGTGCGGCAGGGGTGAGGTGCCTCACTAGACTGAGTCAGCAGTTTATTAGTAGTGCCGCAGTGGTGGGGGGATGACCTCGTCTGGGAACAGCCTTGTTTGTTTTGACAGGCCCATTGCTGCTTTTCACTTCCTCTCTGTCCCCTGAAGGAGGCTGGCTAACATCTGTCAAGGAACCCTGCCACTTCCCGTTTCCCATCAGAGTGATCACTCGTCACCCTCTATGCAGAGGCTGCTACTGCAAAGGTGTCCATGTTCTTTAGTGGACCTAAGGAGGGTGTGGGAGGAAGGGCTGAGGTCCCAGAGAAAATGTAGGACACAGCTGACCCCTTCCTAGAATGCTCTCTGGGGCAATTATCTGTCATTTTTTTCCTTCTGATTAATTAACACACATCAACCCTGAGGTGAGTTAAGGGAGGTCACCCAGAAGCAGTGATTTACCTCTGCTGAGCCCTCACTTCCTTCTGGAGAAGATTGCTTTAGAAAGAGCTTTCCACGTCTTCAGACTAAGGGTGGGTTCAAAGGGGATTCAGGGTGTTTTACTATACCAGAGTGCCAACATGCCTGCTTCCTGTTAACTTGGGATTGTGTCCCCTCCAGGCAGGTGGAGAGCAAATTAGGATCTAGTAGAGCAAAGGCCTGAAAAGAACCCAGTGTGCTGCCTCTGTGCCATTGTTAACCTTCCTCCCCATCCCCACTGGCTGATCTAGGCTGTTCATAGGATTTGGGGGGAACTGGGTGGTGGTGTAAGAGAGCTGGTGCCTGTGGAGGAAGCTATATATCCCTCAAACCCCACTGCAATAGGGTAAGTTAATGCTGATCTGGCCTTGTTCTTAACTAGCCTTGTTCTTTCCCTTTGTAAGTGGGCAGATTCTGGGACACTGGCTTACAAAAAAAACCTCTACCCTCGTACCATGGCTTCTGGCAGTATGGACAGGGAAGGAGAGTTTGCATGAAGGTGTGTGCTCTTGTCAGATTAGCCTGTGCCTTCTCTGACTTGAGGAGGGTTATTCTCAGGAACCCTCAGCCAGGTTCTTCCAGATCTAGAATACAAAGACCAGAACTTTAAGTGGTATCAAAAATAATTAGATACGTTCATGGAGATTAGGTCCATCACTGGCTCTTAGCCAGGATGGGCAGGAATGGTGTCCTCATCCTCTGTTTGTCAGAGGCTAGAAATGGATGACAGGAGAGGGATCACTCAATGACTACTGGTTGTATTCACTCCCTCTGGGGCATCTGGCATTGGCCACTGTTAGAAGACCAGGATACTGGGCTAGAGGGAACTTTATTCTGACCTAGTATGGCTGTTCCTATGTTTTGTTTTTATGCCACACCATTGCAAAAATGCCCTGGATGCTCAGTAAAACCCAAGCTCTTTTTCATGCCCTTATATGGGAACAACTTGCCCAGGGAGCAACCTGAACTTTAGTGTCCAATTCGTCTTGGTAGTATCTGCTGTTGGCCAACAGCATTCCTTTCACAAGGCTAGCATAGTTTGGTTATTTCATGGCTACATTAGATATGATAGGCACCTCTTGCAGTGTGAGTTGAAGGGAGAATGTAACCATAGGGAAGACTTAGTAGTAGTGTAATGAGTTCTCAGTATTTATTTCATCCTAGAAAGTAAACTCCTTTGTTTGTGTGTGTTTATTTTCAATGTGCAGGTGAAAATGAAACTCATCATTCTGGAGAACTATGCACAAGCCAGTGAGTGGGCTGCAAAATACATTAGGAATCGAATTATCCAGTTTAACCCTGGCCCGGACAAATACTTCACTCTTGGACTTCCCACAGGTAAGTTTTAAAAGAGAATTCATTAAGATGCTGATGGTACTTTCTGTTTAAGCAACAATAAAGCACCCTGACTTTTGGAATTTAAGTGGCATCATGTTCTCCTAATGCAAAGGGGGTATTCCTTTATGCAACACATCAGATTCCCTATAGATGAGTTTGGGGAACAACAGGTGATATGATTTACTTCACTTAGGAAGTCTCTCTGTTTTTAAAGTAAGCCAAGTATATATAGTGATGCCTCCCAAATGACAACTAACAGTCCATGCAGACAGGAGGTGAAACATTGCAGGACAAGACCTCTATTTAGATAATAGAATAGTTGGTAGAATTATGTGCTTACCCTATATGTAAATAGAGAGCACATTCATCCATTTCCAATACTAGATCCTTATTGCCTGAATTAAAGCAGAATCTGTAATATTAGTCTTACAGGGCTGACACACTGTGGAGCAGTTCTGATTCTGTCCAGGTGAGGATGACAGTACATGCTCAGCTGGATTATTGCAGCAGGACACCTCAGCCCCAAAGAGACAATGTGATACAGTAGTTGTGTTAGCATCCGTGAGGTTCTGCTCTGAGTAGGACTTTGAACAGCTGGCATTAGTACTGAATGTCAGATGACATTGTGTGGGTGAGCCAATGTTTTGTAATTAAATAGTTCAGGCCTTCAGTAACATAAAACACTGAATCATACAGAGTGTTTACTCAGTCTTTCACAGTGCTGTGCATATGCTATTTCCACTAAATGTTATGTTTCCCACGATCCTCCTTCTCTTTCCTAGGAAGCACTCCTTTAGGATGTTACAAAAAGCTGATTGAGTATTGCAAGAATGGAGATTTGTCCTTCAAATATGTGAAAACCTTCAATATGGATGAATATGTAGGTGAGTCATCTGATGAAATGTTGTGCTAAGGACTCAATCCAGCTTTTTTTGGGGTAAGAGGTCCCAAACTTATTTGATTATGCTGAATGAAATCATACATTTACGTTAAAACAAAATGCACCACTTTGGAATAGAATGCAATGTAAAATGATCCCAGAACAGATTAGGAGGGGAGGGACAGGAGCTTGTAGTGTTATGTAGTACAAATTACCAAGATAGGTTGGCCAGGTTTGCTGCGAATGGTGTCTGGTTGGGAAAGTTGGCAACCCTATAACAAGCTGCAGTTTTGTCCTCTGGTTAGAGAGATCACATTAGCTAGAACTTTCAAAAAGGTGACTGATGTTATCTGAGTATATGATTTTAAAAAGTCCACTGAAGATGCTGTTAGTAGATGGTATGTAACAACATCTTTGTTTCCCATTTTAGTCCAGCTTTGTTGTGATAAGGGAATCTGCTGTTACTTTGGATGCAGTGCTGCAGCCCTGTCCATAGTTAGTAAAGGACACAGGCAGTGATCCAGCAAGACTTCACTTTAGACTTACTGATATGTAGCTGTTAGCAGCAGATTGCCTTGTTTGAAGTTGTGATGCAATAGTCTCTTTGAGCTAGTACAGAGAGACCAGAACAAATCCTCTGGTTATCAAGGTACCAAACATGAGTGCTAAAAATGCACATTCATTTGCTCTTTGACCTTAATGTTATTGCATTCTCTTCCGGAGTTGATTATTCGCAAAAAGCCCATCCAGTCATACAGTGCTATGGATCAGGGTTGTGTAGCCTATAAAAGATGACTCTGTAACAATCAGGGTATTCTTGGAAGAACTGTTAGTCACTGAAGTTGCTTCTCTGGTTTTGACATACTATTAATGAGCTTGAACTAACAAGTCTGCAGAATATTGTAAAGACAAGAAAATTTAATCTGCTCTGTATCTGCTCATTTGGAGAATGTATTCCAGAATATTAATGCATCTTATCTATATAACTCAATCTACCTCACCCTAATGCTGATCTCACTGGAGCTATAGTGACTGTTTTATAAACTCACTTTAACGAAGCCCAGCTTGAAGGGTAGATGGGGATATCTGGCATTCACTTGTACATATATTTGCATAAACAGGGGTTTTCTTACAAGTTTTTATCTAGGTTATTTGTATCCCTTTCCCTCGTCCTCACTTTGCATTTAGGGTCCCAGCCGTAAAAGTTGTAGCAAATGGGGAGTGAAATACAATGGCACCTCTTTGAAGCAGGGATTGCTTCTGTACCATGTCCAGCACAATGAGACCTGGGTCCTGAAGGGGACTGCAGATGAGTGTAATATAGACCTGCAATGATCAATGTTCCTGATCCCCAGGTCTCCCCAGGGATCACCCAGAAAGCTACCACTCCTTCATGTGGAATAATTTTTTCAAGCACATTGACATCTCTGCAGAAAACACCCACATTCTGGATGGAAATGCAGCTGACCTACAGGCAGAGTGTGATGCTTTTGAGGAGAAAATCAAAGAAGCTGGTGGAATCGAACTCTTTGTTGGAGGTGAAAATCTAAATAAATAACAGCCTGAGGGAATACAGCTTTGTGCTCAGAAATCCGATTTTGTTAAATCACTTAAGAGATTGCAGTCAGTCAAGCACTATGTGCATTCCCTTGCCAAAGTGTATGCATACCTGTTAAGTGTCTCCGCTAGCCACTCCCTTCTGTGTCTTTGTTGGGGACAAACACACACGCTCTCTGTGGTTTTATTTCTCTCCAATGAAAGGCTTAATTTGTCCTAGAAGCAGCTCTATCCCTGCTCCAGCCTTACTAGGTCAGTGTAATGTGTGTCTCATATTCTGAGATCCATCTACTTGAAGACGAGTCTCAGGCTGCTGGGATATGGGGATACTGGTGGCGTGGTTCTGACTCTTGGCTATGCATGACCTCTTTAAGGAGTGTTCTTTACAGGCTTAGTTTTTAAAGTCCAGCCGTTTTTGAGGGGTGCTTAGACGGAAGAGGAAAGAAGTGTAACGTTGTTTCATGGAAGTCAAATGGCTAAAGAAATGTTGGTGAAATTCCTGCTCTTACGTGTTTAAACACCATTTTATTTAAGATCTAGATTGGGAACTTCACTCCCATAGGTGAATTCTTGAGAAGAATGGTAGGGAAGGGAGGGCAAGAAGGAGCTGTGGTAACCGAAATCGTGCTGCAGCCTTTATAGATAAGTTTTTTACTCTGTAATTGCTGTAACCACCTATAAGCCCTCTAAGGCAGTGGTGACTTCAAACTTGAGGTTTCTCCAGTCAGTTTTGCTTTTGGGTGCTAACTTCCAAATTACTTCCCAAAATACAAAGGAAGAGCAGCCCTAACATCTGATGAAGCGGGTCTTTGCCCACGAAAGCTTATGGTCCAAAATATCTGTTAGTCTATAAGGTGCCACAGGCCTTCTTGTTGTTTTTGAAGATACAGACTAACTTGGCTACCTGATACCTGCTCTTGTTGACATCTGTGGGAAATTTGCCATTCATCTCAAGGGAAGCAAGATCTTGAAGTTTTAGCAAAGTTGTAAGTTCTTGTATGAAAATCGTGTTCTGTAGCTATTCGTAGGAGACTATAGCGTCCTTTTATTAAAAGTAATGCTGGCTTTGCTTCCTATGATAGTTTAAGTATTATGTCACCTTAACACTTATCTCCAACGCAGGTATTGGCCCCGATGGCCATATTGCCTTCAATGAGCCTGGCTCAAGTCTGGTGTCCAGAACTAGAGTGAAAACATTGGCTATGGACACCATATTGGCTAATGCTAGATTCTTTGATGGCGACCTCTCCAAAGTCCCCACGATGGCTCTGACAGTTGGAGTAGGCACAGTCATGGATGCTAGAGAGGTGAGAAGGAAAATACAGTGACTCAATATAGTGCTCCATGGAGCATCAAACGATTGTCTAGTCCTCAAGCAATGATACTTTCTGCAGCCCAGCTCCAGATGTTAGTTTTCAGAAGCACAGTTTGATCAACAAACCAACACCACAACTACCTTCTTGTATCCTAGAAAACTGCCTCATGTCCCCACCCACCCCCCGAGGCGGCTTTGACTCCCAATTTAGCTATGATCAAATTAGCCATGCAAACTGAAGGGTACATAAATGTGGATGAGGGCGGAGATTAGGTTCTAATGAAAGAAACCATATATGCAGGGTGAGGAAAAGGGGGTTGGCTTACCAAATGGTCACGTTCATGACATCAAAGCAAGCATCTGGCTTCCATTATACTGCATTAACATTTTCGTGTAACTATGCAGTACTCTTGTATTTTAGCTTGGGAAGCTGAATAAGGAAAGATTCTGTTTCACAGAGCAAGTGGGAGAACTACTGACTTACTCAAAGGCATATAGCAAATTGTGAGTCACAAGGTAGTGTGTGGTTGAATTTATTTTTATACCTGTAGCTCATAACTCAGTCATCTCCTTTAGCTGTCTAAAGTGCTGTGCTGTACTCTCGAATAAACACAAAAGGAAGCATTCAGAGTTACAGGTGGCTAAACTTTAAAATGGTCAGGCAAGCCATAATTTTGCTAGATAAAATAATCCAGCCAATGTGAACAATACTCAGTGACGTGAAACCCTGCCAGGGAGGACTGAAATAGTTTTCTTTTAGATGACTTGCGCATCTACTAGCGTCAGATCACACTGGGGTTTGTTCCTTTTGAATGTACATCACAGAACCTAACAATATGATTCCTCTGTGTGTGTTTTAAATTCAGGTTATGATTCTAATCACAGGAGCCCATAAAGCGTTTGCTTTGTATAAAGCCATTGAGGAAGGGGTGAACCACATGTGGACAGTATCTGCCTTCCAGCAGCACCCCAGCACTGTTTTTGTATGTGATGAAGATGCCACCCTAGAACTCAAAGTTAAAACAGTAAAATACTTTAAGGGTAGGTAACGGGCCAGATCAGGCCATTTTTCCAATTAGTTGGTCTCTACTTTAAGTGCCACCACTTGTAGAAAATCTTTCCTGTCAGACATACTGTGCTTTGAAGGAAGGGCTGTCAAGTAACTGTGATACTAACCCTAATTTAAAAGACAAAACTCTCCCCGGACTAGAAATTTATTCAGGGTAACCATTTAAATGTTTAGATTTTCTGCTAGTGTCACGAATTGTGGCTTGTTAGTAACTCAAAACTAGGAAATGCTATTAATTAGAAGCCATGATGAAAGGAGTGAGGCTAGCTTAATGCTCTAAGCTGAGTGAAGTATCACCATCTTTTTCTGTACATAATGAAAAGTAAACTACAGGTTGAACCTCTCTAGTCTGGCACTCTTGAGACCTGGTCAGTGTCGAGTGAGAGAACTTGCCAGACTATGGGCAGTCAGTATTGCCTATGAGCACTACCACCCCTTTGTCTGCTTACTAGCTCTTAGAAGACATAAGGTAAACTACAGCTAAATGACAGAGCCAGGACTGGTGGCTATAAACAAATTTTATAGGACCAGAAGAAGCTTGGCCACACCAATAAATGGTCCTTCAGTTTACAAAAATCATGCCAGATTATGGATATTGCTGGAGGACTGTGTGCTGGATTAAAAAGGTTCAACTTGTAGATTTAAGTCTAGTGGTGCTGAATGATGATTTTTTTTTTAAATGAATTATGCGGACACTCCCTTTAACATCAAGCATAAAGCAATGAAATGGAAAAATACTGAGTTTAGAGGGTTGTGTGGGAAGGGGGGAAAGAGCAGATCATTAGTACCCTTAACTGCTTAAAAGCAAATGTCCTCCATTCGTTGCACTTCCATGCCCCTATGTAACTTTCCTTTTTCCCCCACACCAGGTTTAATGCTTGTTCATAACAAGCTGGTGGAACCCCTGTACAGTATGAAGGAGACAGGAGCAGAAAGACGACAGTCTAAGAAGCCATACAGTGATTGATTTCTTGAGGTCTGATATGATGCTAAGCGGGCTCTCCTCACAGAAACCAGCACGGGAGGAATTCCTATGCATTCTTCTTGTATTTGTTCATAAATCACCAAAGATGTGCTCATTTATTGTCTCAAGAGACAGGTTGAGTACATTGTTCTTAATAAATTAGACAATAGGATTTTTGTACTGTGTTCTAACAACCTCCAACATGAATTACTTTTAAATAATGAAGCCAATTGAAATAGTGTGTAATCAAACCAGTAACTGATTACAGGAAACATATCACTCAGCTCAAAGGTGAGGTGAAAGTAAAATCACGAGGACCTAAGTTTGGGGGGTTTTTTCCCCTCCTTCCTCTCCCTAAAATACCTATTGATCTCAACTGCACTAGAATCATGAAATTGAAATACTAGTCCCAACTTGAGCTAGTAATAAACTTTGTCAAAGCACCCCTGCATTAATGTATACTGTGCTAGTCTTCGGGCTTTCTTGAAGAGATGCTACCACCTTCATGGTTTGCTGATGTGCTTTCATAAAAGGCCTGATGCTGTGATGTGCACCTATCCTCCACCTCAGCACCATGACAAATGTTGCACCAAATCTGGCCCATCGGTGCTCTTGGCTTAATGAAATGGCTACCACCCAATTGTTCTTTAACTCTAGCTATTATGCTTGTTGGTCAAATTTATAAATCCAAACAAAGTGAATTTTGGTGTGCATCAATACTTAAGACATGGTATTAGACACACATTTTACACAAGTCTAAATGTGTGGATTTGATTTCCTCCCTGTACAGTTAAATGTGCTGCTGGCTGTAATAGTAAGACCCCATCATCCTCACCCCCACATCTTCCAGCCAGCTTTCTTGACATTCCTCAAAAACCATGTAGGTACATTCAGTGAGATCTCTGAGGCTGTCTATACAGCAGAGTTATTTCAGGAGTCCTTGGTCTTTGACACATGCCTGTTATTTCTAAATAATGGCCATGGTATTTCAGCATCAGTGTAGCCTCCTAGCACTTTATTTTGACATTGGGTGCAAATTGCATAGCTTATTTCAAGTTTAGGCGCTCATGTAGACATAGCCTAAGGCAGTTGTCTATAAACTTAGCCCAAGCATTGGTGCTTAATACCTAAATCAACTTTGATGAATGAAATCCTCTGCTGCTTCCTGAACTCTACTGATTTTTACCCTTTACTACCAAAAGGGCTTATGTCAAACATCTGCAAGTCACTGGTGATGTGGCAATCCAACAAACTGTTCATAACTTTTTACATTAAACACATTTTTATCCAAATTTAAGTCATGCTGACTGTCTTTACCCTATAACTTCAAAAGATCTACCAGGAACAACAACATCCTGCAAGGCCACACCAGAATAATTATAGCGGACAGATGCTGCTGTTTCAGAAAGGTAGGTAGCAGTGTGAGGCTTTCAGGTAAGGTCTGATAGCTCACTGAAAAGAGTTCCAGGGAAAGATGATGAGATGCAAGCAAAAGTACAAATTTCAAGAGTAGCTAAGTGACTTAAGACTTAGTGAATGTCAATAGGACTTGCACACATGTAACACTTCTTCAAACTGAGACAAGACAGCAAGACAGTTCATTATGTGGCAGACCCTAAAAAGGGATGCAAATCTTGGCTTTCCGTATGCCATTTGTTCTATTACCACCTCTGGATTTAAAAGCAACTTGTAAAAATTGGCAGGAAAGCATGTTTGATTCCAGAGTCACCTACTTCAAGCAGGCTTCCATTGTTGCAAGAATCCTGTCTTAATTGTAAATTTGTGACACTGAACCAGAAAACTGTAGGAAGTTTTTAAAGCAGGCCAGGTACAGTCAATTTGGTCCTCCTACAAAAGTTCAAAGCTGCTGCAGAAACTATTTTGCCTGAACCATATCTTGGACCCTGTTGCAGCTACCAGTAACATATTGTTAAGTAGCTAGAACTATTTCAGCTTCTATAACTAGTCAGTCTTTACATGTGAGCTATAGCAATAAGTTGTGTATGCATATCTAAATTTGAAACTTGGCTCAGCAATCTGATTGCTAAAGACTAACATACTGAAGTACTGAGTATCAATTGTCCATAGAAAGGGAAAGTAAAACTCAATTATGTGAAACCCGCAGCAAAGTCACTGAAGCTAGATGCATGTTCTGTAGTTAAAGCAAATAATTCTAAATTCTTAAATAACTTTTATTCATCTGTCTTACATTCATCTTGATAATGCATATTTACTTCCTTTTTACAAAGCTGAGAAAACAGGACTCTTTTGAACCATTAAAACATGATTTTAAAGGATAAAAATTACCAACCTCTTTATTTCATCATTGTATCTCATAGCTATTTCTACAAATGTTTTGCAAAGCTAACACAGTAGGATGAGAGGGGTTAGGAGGCAGACCCTCTTTCTCCAGATGCTGTAGGTATAAGCCATTTCTGCAAATACTTAATATGCAGTAGGATGAACTTTTATAAACTTTTTGAATGATAGACAAGCACATGCCAGAATTAGTACTTAACTAGGAAAGCTTCAACTGAATCCACTTTAGTTTGAATTCTTGATCACTGTATTCAAATGGTCTTCAGAGCAAGAAGTCTATCCAAACAAAACCTTTTAGAAGGAAAACCCTAGGGGGGGAGGGAGTGTCTTTATTTTTCTTCAGTGATTTTTGTGAACAGGTGAAAATCCCAGAAATCCTATACTCAGCTGAGTATGCACAAGTGTGGCCTGGACACTTTAGGTTATTACAAACAGCTAAGCTAACTTACAGCTGAAGTGATCACAATTGCTGTCTTGAAGCAGAATAATCTATAGACCGATACGCATCCCATTATGGACAACTGTGCAAACAACAATTTTACTTTTAAAAGGTGAAGCTACTGCATGTGAAATATGCTGGAATGCAAATTAAACAATCTGCACACAGTAGTGGTCAAGCCTCCACTAACTCAACCAAGATTAAGGCTGCTTAATTCTAGGCAAGGCGAACCTATCTCCATGGGCATCTGTCTTTGCTCTCTCTCAGGCTTCCAATCATAAGAGGGATCTTTGTCCTTTCTAGAAATGAACTAAAACCTTTACTCAGATGCCTGTTTAGCTGA
This sequence comes from Carettochelys insculpta, assembly GCF_033958435.1. Lineage (NCBI taxonomy): Eukaryota > Metazoa > Chordata > Testudines > Carettochelyidae > Carettochelys > Carettochelys insculpta. The sequence continues at coordinate 22,237,478 of NC_134151.1, forward strand.
ATTGCATGCAAGATTTATTTACGAATAACCAAAGCTGTGTGGGAAGAGTTGACCTTGACGCACTCTCCATTAGGTAGCTCCAGAGCCATTCAGGCCCTGCTGTCTTATTTTCAACAAGGTATTTCTCATTACAAAGTCAAGCAGCAGTTTTCTAGCCCATTTTACAAGATAAAAATATTTCTAACAATATACTCCAACCACTGTTCCCATGCTTAAGACTGGTTGTGAAGCTACCATGCTAGGAAGATGTTTTTCCAATAACTGACTGAGGTCTGATGGCAATGCAAATGAGTGAATTAGTCCAGCTATTTACAGAGAGGTATCTGGCCAGAAGTTGTAATTTCACAAAATTTGCTACTAAATTAGAAATTGGGAAGGTAAAATGGTAGTTAAGTAGTTTGTCACACTTGACAGTGTACAGGTTGCGCCTCTCGAATCTGGGACTCTTACGTGGGAGCATCCCCCATCAAGCAGGAGATGATCTAGGACCTGCATGTTCCAGGGATAGGGCTGGGGCCGTCTGCCTGCCCCAGAGTAGCATGAAGCCAGAGCCAGAACCCCAGAGAGCGTTGAGCCGGAGTCCATGAAGAGCATAAGGCCCCTGAGACCACAGGGCTACCTGGCAGCAGGAGCCTTTAATCTCCCCTGGTCTGGCAAATTTTCTTATTTAGAAACAGTCAGGTCCCAACCAGGAAGGTACAACCTGTACCTGTAAAATTTCTGTTAAGGGTCTGAGGTTGATTTTCTTTGTTAAGCACTTCATTAATATTTGAGTAAAGAAACAATGTATAGAATGTTAGAGACTGTTTTAATATCCATCATTATGAAAATCACCAGATCACAAATTCTCTCCCCAGTAAGATATGAGAGCAACATGGAAATTATAATGAAAAACAATCAAAGAAAGTGATAATTATGAAAATAGGAAATGCTTGTCAGTAACTTTCCACCCAGGTATTAGATCTGCTCTGTAGGAGTGGAAGAAGGAAAGGGGTGCAAAAATTCTCAAGTGTATAACCCTCTACCTCCCTAGTGAGGTGGGCCAGTGCTAGAGCTGTGAGCCACCACTGCAAAAATCAGTTTGGATCCAGGTTGGGAAGTGCTATGAAAGGCGCCAGCTCAGTGTCTGAGGAAGAGGAGAAATTCTTATGCTATGTTTAATGAATCTTCTTGCAATGGACACAAGCAGCTTCACCAAAGGACTCAAGAGAGCATATCTAGCCCACCTCAGACAGGAAAGATTACTGCGAAGTATGCAGGATGCAATCCAGAGATCCTTTCCATGCCAAATTTCCTGGAAAAATTCCCAAACAGCTTTTTAGAATGTTTCAGAAAAAGGGCACAGACTGGTATTAATTTTCTAGATTATTTTTAAAGCCTTTGGATGACAGGTTGTTCACTCTATCTAGCACTGGATATATAGCTGAAGAACCCAAAGCTCCATAAGAAAAGGAAAATGGACTCCTGTATTTGTGGCAACAGCATCCAAATGGCTGTTTACATCAGCAGCCTGCAGTGTGAATTGTTACCACTCTTATATCATATCAAAACAAATGAACTTGACATTAGTGCAAAAGATGCATTCCTGGTTCTTCAGCCGTAGGTGATACTAGTGATAACTAGTGTTCATCTTCAGCATCCCAGAATTCACCATCGACAGTCATAGCTTGAAATAACCTGTGAGACAGGCCAGAATGTGTTAGGAACTGGTGAACATCAACATAAATTTAAAACTATGATTTGAAAACTGCTGCAGCTCCTTTAATTTTGTCATTTCATTGAAATGCATGCATTGCAACAGCCAACACAATGACTAATATTTTCCATTTCTATACAAACAACAGCGCCTAGTACAGTGGCCTCTGGATCGATGAAGAGGGCTGATAGGCACGGGGGTCACACAAATAAATGATAATTAACCCCCCAAAGACTCCTGAGAGTATTATTTTTAATCCTGTTTATTAAGGCCCCACTGTCGCAGTAGTTGAGTATCTGGTCCTGAAAAGATAACTTAAGTAGATAAGGGAGGGAGAATGGGGTGTCACACATAAGCAGAAAGAAAATTAAATGCTGCAAAAATACCATATTAGCTCAATGATTAAATTATTTTCTGGGGGATGGGTTCAAGTTAGGAGGGAATAAGCTAAATTGAAAGAAAAGAGAAGGGAGATGAAATATTGAAGGGAAGCTGGATACCAGGGGCGTGCCCAGAAAGGGGAGAAGGGCAGTTGTGGAATGAAACTGAAGAGAGGAGAGTTAGAGCAAATGGCTAATCAGCACAAGTCAGAGAGCCAAGTCGTGGACTATCTGCTGAACATAGATCCTTTACCCATTTTACAGAAAGGTAAATTGAGGCACCGAAAATAGCTGAATTTTGCGATTGACTTTCACTTACTTGAGGACAAGGACCAGAGGTCAGACATGCTGGCTCCTATTCCTTGCCACTAAAACATCAACAGAGTGTGTAATATAAAACCTCAAAGTCCTGGTGCTAATCTTTCACGCCCTCAGTAACTCGAAGCCTGTCTACAGAACAAGACACTGGTCTCCTTTGCTAAAACCTGCTAGAATCAAAGGTTCTGTTCAGGCTGATGAAACCCAGAGCTAAATTTTCAGGTCATCAGGCCTTCTACAGACAACACCATGTTGCTGGGAAGTTCCTATCACCAGACATTAGGAAGATGCCAAATCATGTTACCTTTAGCTGTTTCTATGCAAATTTCCCAAAAATTTTCAGGAAGATGAGGCCTCCAGAAGATCCCCCAGGGGCTGTGCTTCTAAATGGCGTTTTGGAGTCTGGAAGAATGTCTTCCAGACTCCAAATCACGTGACCGTATGCTAATGAGGCACGGGGAGTTTGCACCTGTGCCTCATTAGCATATTTCAGGCCATTTATTAGCATGCCACTTACAGTATAATGTGCACCACTCCTCTTTTGCACATAATTTACTTCATAAATGGCTGCACAATAACCAGCAACATTTCCTCTGGAGATAAACATACCTGAATACATCCACTAAAGAACCACAGAACACTAGAACTGGAAGGGGCCTCGAGAGGTCATCAAGTCCACTCCCCTGCCCTCACGGCAGGAAGCAGCACAGGTTGCATAAAGCAACAGGTTGATATAAAAAAATCTTTCAATGATATTAAACTTAAACATGAAACAATAAAAGCAAAAAAAAAAAAATCTGCTGCTAACACCAACCTCAATATGCCATTAATATGAATAGAATTTGACAGTTTACGTAAGGGATGTGACCTGCTGCTAACCACCTCTGGCTTCTCCATTTTCCAGCTGGCAAGAGATTAGCCTACCACCTTTATTCTCATAAGATTCCCCCCTCCCCACCACGGGAAAAGTAAAAAGGACAATTCTGTTCCAAACTTCAAGTCTCCTTCACAAATACCTACTTAACTCTGGGCCCTAACTAATACCTATTCAAAGATGCTGTTGGGCTTGAAGCTGTGAAGCAGGGAGGAAAAAAAAAGACTAAGGCAAACTTAACGCTGTTGGTTCCCTTTACATGATCTGTTGACTAAAGCAGTGGGGAGACTCTGGACCAGTGTTAACAAAGAAGAAGGTTGGTGCCTTTCAGTTGTGAATGTGAACACTGCTCGAGTCTGATCTTGATGGGATTAACACATGAAAAAGTTAAGCCTATTTATACATTAAAAATCCAGTCATGTTAAATTTACTAGCTATCATTTTTTTCACTTTGATTTACACCCATCATTGACAAAGATTTAAAAGAACATTCCTTTGTAGTATGGTAAAGAGCCACAGCACAAGGCACTAATTCTGCTTCACCAATATGAGCACTGAGGAAGCACGACATTTCCTGTTAATGTCTGAAACACAGCAAAGAGGGAAAGTGGAATCTTTCATTGCTTCCCAGCCAGAGGAAAACACAGGTGGTTAACCAAAGTAGGACCATAAAGGAAACCACACTGTGTAAAACACAGCTCTCAGAGACAGAAATTTGTAACTGGTTCATCAGATTAAACATGAATAGAAACAAACCAAAATGTATTCCTCAGCCTCCAAAGCATCAAGGAGAGTTGCTCACTTCACTTTCCAGCCACCACAAGCTATTACTCATTATTTGCTTCACTCGCACCACAGTAATCATTCCCCTGGAAAAGATATTCTCGAGGAGATGCTCCCTTTAGGCACATAACTCCAACACCTCATGTGCTGTGCTATATAAAATCAACTTGTCTCTAAAGCCTCCCAGTAAGTTCATCCATTTAATGCACATTGGCCTTCAGTCATTAAAGGATCATCTTCCAACACTACCCTAACAAGTGCTTTAAACCCAACAGATTGTAATGCTGACAATATTTTGGCTCTCTCACATGTATAATGAAAGGGAGCAACTGTTAATTTGATGCCATTTTTATTCCCGCCCCCTCTTCAACATAGCCATTTAGGTCATTTTTCATTCCAAAAAATATCAACTGAAGAAGATATGTTTACACTAGGTCCTGAAGAGTAAATATATTATACTAAAACCCAATAACTGACACAATTATAAGCAATGGAGTGGTGAAAAAAATTAGTTTTAGTACAGCATTAATTTGATATGACATCTATAATACCACAGTGATGGGCACATTATTCATGCATGAGAAGATCGGAGCATGGAACACATTAGCAAATAATTCTTAGATTCTGCTTGATTAGCAAAATATTTCAAGATACAGAACATAAGTCAGTGAACCAAACTTTTACACTATTTCATCTCTCTCACCCACTTCCCCCTTCCCTCTGTCTAAGGCGTAATGATCTCCTCTGTTCTTCCACACAATCCCCATGTTAATGGCATTAGCCTCCAGACTCACCACTAGTCTATACCTGACTCACCACTGTGATATTTGAGTACCTATACATGAAAATGAACAATTCTAACAGAAAAAAACCCTCAAAGGCATATCACATTCCACATCACATCTGAAAACATTTCATTCCTTCGCCTACACCTCAAAAACTTCTCATTTTTATTTTAACTTTGAAACTAAATATATCATTAAGTAAAAAAAGTAATTCTGAGAGAGCTTGCAAGAAAATGCTACACATACAGAGCTTCTATTATGTTTGAGGGCCTATATTATGACTACATACCGGTTAAAGCATGGGGAGCCTGGATCGTTGAAGTGCATATATGGGTTCATCCTAGACAGAGAACCCATACAAAGCCAGCAGAAGTGCTGCCTGCAGCCAGAGCATGTCATCTTGTTACAACCGTCTAGTTTCTGGTGGGGGAAGAAAAACAGCAGTAAGAATCAACCAAATCTCATGGCACTTCTAAGCCTTCAAACTTGCCTTTGTGCAACACCAACAATCAGTACGTGATAAACGATAATGTGTATTTTCAGAAATGGAACATCTGCATAGTATTTTACTCCATTTCACACCATCTTTGACTAAAGATTTTTATAGACTATTTACCCACTGTATGAATGAAAAATATTCAAAAATAACTTTTCATCACCATTTATCACATTCAACAACAAGGTCACCCCAAAATAGGTCACCAGCAGAAGTTACCATCCAAGAGTTCTGGTTCTCCAGCTCCCCAGCACAGACCTCTACTTGCTTGAACTATAGGAATAATTCATCCTCCATGTGGACTAACCACTAAAAGCAGGATCTAAGTCACATAAGACAGTTTTCCCAGACTGTTGCACAGCTACTTGTTAAGACAGCAGTAGAATATTACATCAGGATTCCTGGGTTCTATTTCTAGCTTTGGAATGGGAGTGGCACTTACAGGTTAGAAAGGATAATCAAAATACATAGTTTTGCCATATTCTGTCTGCAAGCCTGTGTTGCAAAATGTCAAAAACTTGATTCTGCTATATTACAGACCTTTGGTTTTCCTCCTGACTCTCCCTGAAGTGACTCTGTTAATTTATTTGACTATGGGAGATGAATACATGACTGCCTTCTAGGGTTGGGATACAAGGCTGTCCATGGTCACCAATAAAACCTGAAATGGATGGCAAGACTATCAGCAATCAGAGATTTGAAATTATGGGGGTTTTCTGGCTGCCACATCAGCACACTTTTGCTTAGTTTACAGAGTATTTGGTTGCAGGAGTGTTTCCCTGGGGACTGTGGAGCACTGCCTGCATTCAGCCAAAATGCAGAAAGGGCCCATAAAATCTCATGTCCTTGTGAAGTTTGTTGTGTGTCCTCACTTCAACCTGATTTCAGATGATGTGTACTCAGAGGAGGCATTTTCTCTTACTGTAATGCCAACTGCAGAAATGATAATGAGCTCTATTACAAGTGTAAAGGTACTTTTATGGGAAGACCCACGTACTGGCAGATGATCTTCCAGAGTTCAATTTAGCAGGAATGCACTAAATCAAACTGTCGTGGTGGTGAGCCCAGTACTCCTGGCGTTGTGAGGAGTAAGGCTAAGTCTGTGGGAGAGCTTTATTTGGCTAAATTACTGAACACACTGGAAACTCACTTTTTTCTGAACTGCTTGCTGGCAATTACCTGGCACATAGGGAAATACCGATAAAAACACCTACTTTTTATTAAATATAATACTCAAAAGGAAGACTAGCATAGTCAGCATCAAGGATGAGACACAAATGGAATCATATGGACTCTACAAATCAAAGCCCTAATTAACTAGCATCTATCGTGAATCACATTAGCAACGTAGGACATTTACCATTAAGAATAAATTGTGATTTTCCCTAGCTTGGCTCAAGAAACTCACTTCTATAGGAGTGCCGCAACAAGGGCAGGCCTTTGAGTTCTTTTCTAACCATCCTTTACTTTCCATCTCCTCCAGGGCTTTCTGCATCAATCTTTTGCCATAGCGCCGCTCCAAAAATGTTTTAGTGTCTTCATCTGCTTCTTGGTACTCATTACATAAATCCATTAGCTTTTCTAAGGTATGAATTAAAGACAGTAAAAACACATTAGCCTTACATACCATTCTGCATATGGATGTCACAATCTTACCTAAGACAATGAGCCAAATTTACAGTAAACAAAATCCAGGAGATTCTGAAGATTGCAAAGATCAAGAGGATTCCAATAACCCTGATAATTCCAATGACTCTGTTCAATATACAGCCGCAGTTAATAAAAGCAGACAAAAAGGTAAGATGCCTGAGGAACAGAAAGGAAGTTTATACTGCAAATATGGAAATGCCATTGTATGAATTACCTTCTCTGGAATGCTGTGATCTAGGCCAGCCTACCTCAAAAAGGTTAAAGTGAAAAAAAAAAAAAAAAAAGCATTCAGTTAGTGATCAGTAAGTGTCAACTCACTTACCCTTAATACAGTACATACAAAAGAAGAACAGTTTCTGAGTATCTATGTATTGTCACTGTATTCTACATTGACAGCTGCAATTCACTTTGTATTCCATTTCTGAAACAGTACAACTCACCTGCAGTGACTTTACATGGAGAGACTCCATGATAAGTCATTCTACAGAGGGTACAGAAGGCATGGTTGCAGCTGGAACATATGCCCATGGTGCAACCTGGCTCTTGCATCACTGGAGTCTGACAGCGTGGCCGAGGACAATATACCACGTCTGCCATCAAATCCAAGCTGGACTGCAGAAGCAGGCGGTCATAACGTGCAAACAGCTCCTCTCCAACCAGTTCCTTAACCTCAACACAAATCCAGAATTACATTTGATAGCTTCAGATACTGAATTTATAAGCACTGAGAGAAAATATATTTTTTGGATACAAGTACCGACAACTAATATGAATCTGCTTTCGTGCATTTTAAATATTACTCTCATTCTGATCAGGGGATTACTACAATAATCAGAGAGAAAGTAAACACGTTATTGATGTTGCTCTGTAATTAAATCTCATCTTATGAGCGTAATTATCTTAAATATTCAGAAGAACAGATTCACTAGCAATTCAAATCCCAGGCAATGACAGTTTAGAATCCCACAGTGAAAACAATTAGCACAGTCACTGGGATCATATTAATCCAAATTGGTGTTCAAGACAGCTGAAACTAGTAGTGGGCAAAATTGGTACCAGCTGATATAATTTTAACTCAAGTGTGTGCAAGCATATAAGTAACTCTGGGTAGTATGAAAAACTCTGTATGCTTTAATTACTATGGTCTGAGCAAAAATCCATTATATACAATTCAGCTTTATTAGTAAGCTGGAGGTGTGCATGCATTGTTTACATATTTCTGCTATTACCTGTCCTGGAGTAGCAACAGAAGAACATTTTGGTTCTGGGCAGCTGAGGCAGTGGACCTGACCATCCCTGATCTGAATTTCAAAGTAGTCCTTTAAACAGGATTTGCAGTATATATGCCTGCACTCCATAAAGTACATACATTCACTACCCAGCTTCTCAGAAAAGCAGATGCTGCACAAGAACATCTTACTGTTAAAGCATTTTTTCTGCTGAGCCTGATCAAAGTCCAAGATTTCCCTTATCAGACTTGGCAGAGACTCCACATCTTGTATGGCTCTTTCATCAAGTATTTCCTCTTCTGCTGTTGCACCACCTGCAGCACCACAACAATCCAACTCAGAGTTCAGAGGGAACAAAGGTGTCCTGTTCTGCCCATTCTCTTGGTGGCATATTTTTAGTTCATACGGGGAGGTGATGTTCAGGTAAGTTAGTGTTTCTTCCTTAAGAAACTGCATCCAGGCAAACAAGACCACACAACCTCGGTTCTCTTCCCACAAGTTGTCTAAATGCTTGCAAAGTGCAGTAAGCTAGAAAAGAAAAGTTAGATCTTAGCACCCCCCACAAGAAAGCTCCATCTTCCAACAACTCTTTACTCATCTTAGCACAATTTCCCTCCAAACCCTTTTAAGAAAACTTCAGATACCAAGTTTAGGTCATGAACTAATTTAGTTTAACAAGGTCTTTGTTGCTTGTAGTCTTTCAGAAATAACAGGAGAGCATCACTTTACATCCTCATACAATCACTTGCTAAGCTCCAAAGCATAAGTCCTCAGTCTACGCCTTTCCCTACACAGAAAAAAAAGTCAACTTCACTACAAAATACTAGAAAGTATTACAAATATTTTAAAGAAATATAAATTTAGAAATAAAGATCACAGGATGTGATAAGTAACTGAGGTAACAGTTTTATATACATTACTATATTGATTTAATAACATTTGCTTCAAGGTGACCTAGTTAAAAAATTTGAAACTATGCCTGGTGCCCTGCCTTTTATGATATTTAAAGAAAACCTGAACAGTTGTTTTCAAATCTCTCCTCTGCTGGATTTTCCCTCAAAAATATCAGATCATCTCATCTTCTTGCCTTCCCTATTTTAACTGAGGATTCAAATATACATTGGGAAAGATTTTAGAGTTAGGCTTATTTTTACTTGTCAGGGTACTCACTCTTAAATATACTATTCCTTGAATTGCTCCCTATACATCTGGGGTGCAAAAATGGAAAGACAGAATTTTTAAACAGCCATTTAAAAATTATTCCCCTTTCTCAGATTAGTTTTCACTTGCTTGATTATCTATCACAATGGAGCTGGCATGTAAATGATTCTGTAATACAACAGCAGCGTACAATAATTAAAAGTTTATGCAACTGAAATGTAAGTTCACTTAGGCGGAAAAATTACAGATGACATTTGTTTAATATAAACTTATTGCTGCATGGCAAAGAATGTAATGCATATAGCTGCATACTACATAACTTTCATTTAAGGGATATCAGCTATTTTGCAAGTACCCAGTAACATTATAAATGGTCAATTGGAAGTATACAAATGTGTTATATCCATTGTACCCAAACATAATGGATCTATTCTTCCATTTATGAAACAGTCTGTGACATTATTTTGTATAATCTCACTAACTAATACAGATTTTTAGTTTGTGTACTTTTTTTTTAAATGTACACATCTCACACATGGTTCTGATAATGTGGTTTTGAATAAGGAACAAAATGTTTAAAGAGTCTTTTTGTATAAACCAATTGAACTCTTTTGTCCAATTCTGAAAATGAAATGCCCTCAGTGTAGACTGCTCTCAATCCACACATGCACCCTATATTGTTACTTTAGGATTGTTCACAAATGCTAGGTTACCAGCATCTGATGATTACAAACATCAGAAAAGGCAGGTTAAATTCTGGGGCTATCAATACTAAAATATTAATCTAATATTCTGTTTATCAAACTTTGGATCTCAAGGTCTTTATCTGATATTGACAGAGCTATACCTCTCTACAGAGATTTTAAAAATACGTGCACTTATGTGTTCTTTCACTAAAAAGTTTCGTTCAAGAAAATAAATTTTAATACTAAAAGGAGGAAGAAAGAAAACATTTCAAAAGTATACATAAATATCAGCTGCCTTAAACGGTGGAGAGCATCACTAGAGCCCTACCAAATTCACCCTTTGCTTTGGTCAATTTCAGAGCCACATGGTCTTAAAATTGGTCAATTTCACAATTACTTGGGGTGGGGTGAGAGGGAAAGAGAAGAAAGTGGGTGAAGCCTGGAGCTCAGGCAGGAGCTGTAGGGGGCAAAAGCCCCAGATACTGGCAGACCCCCCTGAACCCAGGCAGAAGCCATATGGGGTGGAACCTCTTAATCCCAGCTGGATCTTTTGGTGGCAGCTGCCCCCAGCCCAGGTCCCTGAGCCCAGGGAAGGAGCTGCAGCATATAGAAACCCTGAGTTTCTGCTGGAGCCCAGGTGCCACCCACCGCTTCAGCAGAAGCTGCTGGGAGGGGACAGCAGCCCAGAACCCAGGACGGGAAATGGGGGCAGCAGCAGCAATCTCAGTGCTTACTGGCGCTCAGGCAGGAGCCAGGGGGCGAGGAAGGAAGGAAAGAAGGAGAGAGATGAAGGGGGTGGCAGCAGCAATCCCTGTACTCAGGTGTCCACAAACCCTAGGTTGGGCAGAAGCTGCAGGGACTGGAGCTGCAGAGGTGGCAACCCTAAGCCACAGCTGGACACTATGGGGGCCCCAGCCTCTGCAGGAGTTGTGGGGGGCTGGAGGAAGGGGAGCAGCAGGAGCCCAGAGTCACTGCGAAAGCTAGAGCAGCAACCCCAAGCCTGGGCAGGAGCCCAAAGCCAAGCTCTGGGACTGCTGCAGCACAGAAGAGAACTCACTTCTGTGCTACCTGTGGAGGTGGTTCTGATCTCCCACCAAACAGCCAAGCAGGGGGAAGGACATATCCTGTCTCTCTCGAGCCCAGCAATTGCCATAAGTAGGGCCCTACCATACAACACAAAAGATTTTCAGATATAAGCTGTACTGGGCAGAGGATGGTGTATACATATTTATATATACACACTCTATAGTGCACAGGACATAAGCAGAGAAGAAACAGGACATCGAATTGCTGATTTGGATTTTAAAAACCAGATTTCCAAATAGACGCCCAGAGATGCAGATAAGCACCTAGTAAGAATTACAAAATTGCCTAAAGCAAGTTAGGTACCTACCAACCCACTGAAATCATGTAAGCACTTTTGAAAATATCACTACGCATTTCTCTGTATCTTTAGATGCATTTAAAATTCAGGCCATCAGTGACTTAAGAAATTAGTCATATTTTCCAAAATGTGAATGGCATATTTTCACAAATAAGGAAAATATATTTTGTTGATCTTAAAAAGACTGCAATGTCAATGGGACTTAGGCTCCTAAGTAATTTAAATGATTTTAAAAATTTATCTTAAATGATTTAGCAGCCTAAATCTATTGATTTTCTATGGGACTTGCGCCCATAATAATTTTGATGCTTTTCAAAATTCCTACTTTATTCTTCAGACTTTCGATCATGAAGAGAAAAAAAGATTGTTGCCAAAGGGTCGCAATAAAAACTATTCCTTAAACAATTAATTGAAAGTATGTATTATACTTCATGATGATAGCGGTCTCCTACAACTGAACTTGGATGTTAAAAATAAAGTTCTACATGACTTCTCTTTCCCCTGCTGCATTTACAACTATCAGAGTATTAATTATTAAGAACTTTATTTATGTCCCTGAAAGGTACAAGAAATGGCAAAAAGATTTTAACCCAAACCTGAGTCCGGGATAGCCACTTGCCACTGAGTGTGAATGCAGGTGGAGAGACTGATGGGTAATCTGGAGGGAGTTCAAAATTCAAGACAAGTGGCGGCAGGAAGCTAATTGAGTATTCAAACCCATTGTTCTGGAGACACTCTGTGGGACTGCCTGAAACAAATACAATTGATTGACGCAAATTGAGAGAGATTAACAAAACTATGATTCTAGGTTTTGCAACCTAACAAAGTTTAACTACATTATAAGAGTCCCAAGAAAACACTTTTCATTTGATAAATTTTTAGTTTAATCGCTTTACTCAAACTTTAGAAAGCAACATGACTTTTTAATGCTACAACATTTCATAAACAGTCGCACACTGGAGGCTGAATATTCACTTTGCTAGTATTATGATCTGTCAAATAAACAACAAACCGGACCGCCTGGAAAGGCAAATCCCCAAAAATAAGGATATATATACTTTGCTGTTCTAAAGAAAAGGAACAAGCCTCTCTAATTTTATCTTTCACTGGCAGTTTTCCTTATATCAAAACCAAATTCATTTTTCAGAGAAGGGAGTGTCTAGTGGAAAGTGCGTAACATTGCACAGTGAAACAGTGATAGATCAACAATCTTGGGCAAATACAGGTTGAAACTGAAATCCAGCACGCTCTTGTCTGGCAACTTCCATCATCTGACAGGACCACAGATCTTTCAGGGCCAAAGAGTACCGGGGCTGGGAAGGGGAGGGGCCAGCCAAAACAGCTTCAGGAGCTTAGGGCAGGGCAGCCGCTGCTGGTTTGGCAACAAGTGGCACATGGAGAGAGACAGCAGAAGCCAGGGAGAGCCCAAGCTGGTAAGCTCGCAGCCCAGGCTCATGGTGGCTCATCCCTGAGGATAGGCAGGAAGCCGCAGCCATGGGAAGCCCCTGCCAGTCCTGTGCACAAAGCCTCTGGCTGCGGAGCATCAGCTCATCCCCAGGGCCGGGCAGGAAGCCACGACAGGGCAGCACGCAAAGTTGCAGCCTGGGGAAACTGCGGCTAGGGAGGGGCAGTAGAGGCAAGAGCCAGCAGCTGAGGAGTCTGCAGGGGTACGGGGGAGTTGGGAAGCCACAGGGACAGCAGGGAGGGGATCCGAGTAGCAGGGGCTGAGGCCAGCAGGGGGCACAAAACTGACCATCCCAGTCCGGCAAAATACCTGGTTTGGGACCACTCAGGTCCCCGGGGTGCTGGACCAGGGAGCTTAAACCTATAATAATTAAGAGGTAAACTGAAGCAGAGGCACCTCTCTAAACCTACTTTATAGATTCTGTTCCTTTTAAGCTTCGCAATTAACCTGAAAAACTGTCAAGTTGAAAAAGAGTTAAAAATAGTTTTAAGACCCTCTGCTACAGGTTTAAAAATGCATGTTTGTTGTTCTTATCCATGTTGCTGACTGTGGCCATACAAACAAGGGAACTGAATGACTGCATACAGTAATCAATTAATTCAGCTACAGAAGCACTGTGATATCAAATATATAAATTAAATCGCCTGAACAAATACAAAATAATATTTTCTTGAAACCAACAGTTTAATAATTCTCAGAGTTACAAGTAAAAGAGTAGGTGATATTTTTTCGAAAAGCAGTATCATTTTTAAACTGACAAAGTCCTTAAACTAATATTGCAAAACCAAGAGTCTCAGATGAACAGCATTACATAAATGCAATGCAATAGCATACCAGACAAATATGAAAATAACACTTAAATACCTAAATCAGTTTGCTCCAAGAGTAAACCATGGAACAACAAATGCTCAATTCACACAAAAATATTCCAATCTTAAAATATTTAGGAAAAAAAAAAGTATTTTTAAACACTGCAGGTTGAACCTCTCAATCTGCAACTCTCTCATATTGCAAACTCTGTAATCCAGCATGATTTTAGTTAGCCAGACGACTCATGAAGTTTGTTTACATTCACCAGTCCTGGCTCTCAGTGTTCTGCACTGTTATTTACCTGTAATTTAATCCTAAATGTCTTCTAAGAGCCCAGTGAGCAGCAGAAGGGTTGGTAATGGGATAGAAAATATTGAGCTCCCATCATCCAGCAAATTCTCTCACTGGCACTGGTCAGGTACCAAGGGTTCCGGGTGAGAGAGATTCAACCTTTATATTTGAATTTAAAAGTCTACCCTACTTAATTTTGATTTTAAGAGAGATGTGCAAATACTTAAATAATTACATTGTGAAGTTATAGCCACCCTAGCTGTAATGTATGATAAATTGTTCATGACCTCAAAAACTGTAGGAAAAGAAAATAAAGAATATTTGGATAACCACCTTTGGAACATGTGTATAAAGACCATTTGAATAAAAACTAATTTACACACACTCTCTCTCTCTAATACAAACTACAATAATGCAAAATGTCTGGACTTACCACTCACAAAAATTTTGAAATTTTGGGGCAACTCCAGACAAATTCTTGTTTCTCCTCCTTGGGCAGAATCTGCCCTCTTAAATTCATCTTCATCATAAATACTAGCCAATGCCAGCAGCTCGTCCTCCTGAGCTTCCTTATCTTCTGAAGACATTTAACTTTTCTACAGAATTAAGAACAGCAACCAAAAATCAGTTAGGAATGAAAAGACAATTCAAATAGTCTGTTAGTATATACATTTAATAGTATTGGAATGAAATTTAAAAAACAATCGCCCAACAAGAAATTACTCCCTCTGTAATTACTCTTTGTCTTCAGGTTAAAGGTCCTGCACATGCTCTATCATTTGTTCTCAGTTTTAAAATAATAAAAACAGGCTCTCTTCAAAGCCAGATAATCAGAGACCAGCCCTTAGAAAGCAGAGGCTGAAGAACACTGTAGAATGAAATATACAATGCAGTCATAATAGTATCAAGATGGCACTTTATAAACCAAAGGACAAATGAAGAAAAAGGGACAGGAGAGGGAACGGAAGTATTAACAGTGAAGCTCTTTTTGCGTAGGCTGGCTATTTTTGATTAAAATTATTTTGAATGACAAGCAAGAACACACAGACCCTAAACAAACATCATGTTGAAGTGTTTCTATACTAGTAGCATGGCAATTTAAAGGTGCACTTTAAAACAAATCGTTGCAATTTCATTACCTTTTCAGTAACAGTTGTAAGACAGGAGAAACTAGAGTTGCAGGTACTGTTAGGCTGTCGCCACACTTGGCCAAACCTTTGAAATGGCCATGCTAATGGCCAAATTGAAGAATACCAATGAGGTTATGAATTGAATAATCAGCGCCTCATTAGCATTAGGACGCTTCCAGCCGCAGCGCTTCGAAAGCATCACTTTTGAACTCCTGCAGCTCGGCGGGGGTCCTTTTTGAGAGGATCCCACACATTTCAAAATCCTCTTATTCCTCTCAACTGAGGGGAATAAGGAGATTTCGAAATGGACCCCCATGTAGCTGTGGGCGTACAAAAGCGATGCTTTCGAAGTGCTGTGGCCGGAAGCGTCCTAATGCTAATGAGGCACTGAATATTCAGTTCAGTGCCTCATTAGTATTCTTCGATTTGGCCATTAGCTTGGCCATTTCGAAGTATGGCAAAGTGTAGCCACAGCTTTAGCAACCCAGCACAGCCATGGGGAACTGAGAGTCACAAGTTTTTATTGTTGGAAAGAAAGATGACTGTAGGTTCTGCTACCAGGGCAGGCGTGATAATGAATCTCAGAATTTGTCTACTGCTGCTAACAAAAAATTAGAGGTATTAAAATCCTGTCAGAACTTCCGTTATATGCTGTTGTTATTAAAGGTTTCACTTAAGTTAGCGTTGGTGGGAACACTCAATTAGCTGCAGTTTTTTTGTTTTTAAAATCTTTCAGTAGTACACACAGCAGTTATGGATATAAGCCCTGATCCTGCAATGGCGTTTATTTGTACAGATCCATGGTCTGAAACAGTCCCAGTGAAGTCAATGGGGTTTTATGCTAGTGCATCCAATTGCAGCGTTTGGGGTTTATCTTATTACAGCTCAAAAAACTGCTCACTGGTAAATAATGAGTGGGAGAAGGTCTGGGTCAAATCATCTGATGTTATCCATGATATTCAAATGAGTAAATACGTCTGAAAAAAGTTCATCCTTGCATACTTCTATGTTTCGTTAATATGACCAAAAAAGGTGCAATTAAAAAAAAAAAAGAAGAGACAAGTCCAATTCAAACCTCTACACAGTGTGGAAACTCAATTTAATTATATAAATCTGAAATCACTCGTTTAACGTAACAGTGCCTTGCATATAAAGAACTCTGCTAATTCTCACTCAGCTAATACAATAGAATGACAATTCTCTGAAGGGCCTGTGTGGTTTCATCACCATGCTTCCAAACAAAACAAATAATATGTAGTTTAAACTACAATAATTGGAGTACATTTTTTATACCATGCTCTTGATTTCATGACTTGTAAGACTTATTGCAAAATAAGTAAACAATCAGTGCAAGTTGGTGATGTTCAGTTCAGTTCCAATCAGAGGCATAATTTACAGCTTGTGTAGTATCGGAGGGGTAGCCATGTTAGTCTGGATCTGTAACAGCAATGAAGGCTCCTGTGGCACCTTACGGACTAACAGAAAAGTTTTGAGCTTGAGCTTTCGTGAGCACATGAAGTGAGATTTCCAAGACCAGCATCTGATGAAGTGAGTCTGTGCTCACAAAAGCTCATGCTCAAAACTTTTCTGTTAGTCTATAAGGTGCCACAGAACCCTTTGTTGCTGTTCGCTTGTGTAGATGTATCCAGGTTAGTTTTAATCTAACAAACTTACTAGAGAAAGAGGCAAGGACACAATAGTGGAGGGCAATCGAAGCCCATCATGGTCCACTAGCTACACACCTGCACAATCTTCCTGCAATGCCATTTACTCCACTGCTATGTGAAATCATCCACCTAGATGAAAAATGGTACAGGTACCTCTACGCAAGCTGAAAATCACAACACCAATTCCAGTGTAGATATAATCTCAGGCCTCATTTACACCTAAATATTAGTCAACCCGGCTACAGCTCTATGCTGCAAGAAGTTACATGTCTCAAGGACTGCAGCTGTATTAATGGAAGATTCGTCTGCTGACCTAACTATAACCTCCAAGTAGTGAATTAACAACACCACAAAAAAAATCCCTCCGACTGATGAAGCATCTACACTACAGTCGAAGAGGTGTAGAGTAGACCTGGCCTTAGACTCCTGCAATATTTAATGCATGTCTTTGTGGCTGTCAAATTATAATTCATGTGTGGCCCCAACCCAACACCTGTCCACATACAAAAACTTGACTGCAAGTGCACTATACTTTGAATTCATGTTGCCCAGCACATCAAAGGATGAAGACTATAGCTCAATTAAAATAACTTCTCAGCTGCTCACACAATCACACTGCAGATCAAGTAATATTTCGAGTTCCCAGCATGCCCACTGTTGCTGGAGCACTTAACTCTAGTGTGGGAAACTCAGCACTCATAAACTCTAGAACAGCATCAGATACAGAGAGCAGGTCTACACTAGCCCTGAAAGTCAATCCTAGATACACAATGCCAGCTATGACAATAAAGTAGCTGGAATCAACTATTCTGGCTACTCTCATTGAGGGAGGTCGACAGAAACTTGCTGGTCGACCTCCCTTACTTCTCCGGATAATGAGAGGAAAAGGGGTCAACTGTCGACCCCTGATAGTTCGGTTTTGTGTCTCCCCACGAAGTATGCGAAATCAAATGCCAGAAGATAGACCCTGACCGGGTCAATCTCCCAGTAAGCGTAGCTGTACCTCGAGCGTGCACCACCTAGGGGAAAGTTGACTCTCAAGTGCAGAGACGAAAGGGTTGAGGTAACAGGAGGGGATGGAGACTGTCTGAAAGGAGACTCAGGCCTGGGAAGCTCAGCGCTAGCAAACAGCTGCAATGGGACTTTAAGAAACAACAGCGAGGCCCTTGATTTTAAGTTACCCGACACTTTTCCCAACCACCTTCCCAGCCAGCCCCCCTTGAACCCTGGCCTACCCCTCTCCACGCACTGCCGCCCACCAAACCCGCCAGCCCCTCTCTCCATCCCTCCCCCGCCAGCCCTGAGCCGGCACCGCTTCCTTCCTCCCCCGCCAGCCCCTCTCCCCGCACCGCTTCCCCCCACAGCTGCCCTCCATTAGCCAGCCCCACACCGCTCCCCATCCTGGCCCCAAACCTTATCGTGGCCCTTGCTCCAGGCCGCCCGCTCCTCCGCCCTCCTTCCCGCTCCCAGCGAAGTGCCGTGGCCGGGCCCACTCACCACCGGCCTAGGCCTGGACCTCCTCCGCCTCCCCACTCTCCCTTGGGCCTGCGGGCGGCCTCCACCTAGAGCGCCCAGCGGCGACCCGGCCTCAGCTGTAGGCTGAGCTGCCAGGCGCCGGCTCCCCCTGCTGGCGGGAGGAGGGCCCTGCGGAGCGGAACTGCGCCCGGTGAGGGGGGCGGGGCGCTTGCAGCAGCTGTCCATCCCCGGCTGGAGGGTGCGAGGTGATCGCTTTGGGAGCGTGCGGCCTGGTCGCTGCTGCTGGTCTGAGACACGTACTTAAGAGTTGGGGGTGGTGAAGCGGGGCTCGGGGTAAGAACAGCCCAGAACAGAAGCCAGGCCGCGTAGCCACAGCCTGGCTGCCGCAGAAGCTACAGCTTGCGGTTAAAAGATGTTGCAGGGGGCCTCGGTGTCCATGATCCAACCCCGCAGGGGTTCATGTTTTTAGGGGGAGCTGCTCAGCAGACTACCGCTGACGTGGGTGGATAGTAGCTTCACCCGCGCTCTGGGAAACCAAGTCTTGAGCATGGCATGGGCGAGGGGTAGAGTAGTAAATCCTCCTCCAGTAGCCTTCAGAACAGGCAGCTGGGGTAATTATAAAACGAGCTTTACAGGTGCTGGTGCAACAAATTTAAGCCCATGATTAAATTATACACTTGTTAGATACCACTCAGTAGGTGTTGGACATGTAAGGTAAGAAGGGTTTAGGAGGACGATAGAAGGGGAATAGGCTGTTCCTGGCCAGGGCAGACTTTGTTCCTTGCTGATTTTTAAGCAAGCTTTTCTTCTTGCTGAAGGTTTGAAGTAGATAAGCACAGTTTCATCAAGATTCTAACTTAATAAAGGCAGCCGCTGTTAAAATATAACTTTGTCTAGTCTTGTTCTAATCTCACAGCCCCTGTAACAATACTTTCAGGGTCCCGTCTTCTGTACTCGATCTTGCGGATGTGGGAAGTGGGGCATGTAAAAAAAGTAGATAAAATAAGTGATTAGCTGCTTATTAATATTACAAAATAAAGCTGTTACAAAAATGGGGCTGTGTGAATTTACATAGTAAGGTACCAAACTAATTACCCCCATTCAAACATGTGCTGGTGCTGTGAGGTAAACATGCAACAGCAATGAACCAGATACTCCAGGAGTCCCACCCACTCTTGCCTGTTAAGAGTTCTGGAGGCACCTTGTCAGTCCAACAACTTGTATGCAGCTGATGAAGTGAGTTTTGCCCACAAAAACACATGACCCAGTAAATGTTAGCTTAAAGGGCACCAGGACTCCTTGGTTTAGCACAAAACAGCTTAGCTCAGGCACCCTTTAGAAACTTGGCACAGGAGCTTGAAGTACTTACTACACCTCACCCCCTTTGTCAATTATCTTGAAACGCCAAGCTGCTTAAAATTCTTCATAAAGTATAACTGCTTGAACATTAAACTGAAAAAAACCCCCTCAATTACTTTAACCTATTAAAACATACAGCTCCATATTTACTAAGACCATGTTCAGGGCCTGTGGTGTAGAATTTTCAAATGAAGTTGACTTCGCTCTATTGAAATGGGTGTTGTAAATACTGTAAACTCTTAAAAGCCATTGTACTGGAAATATTGCACAAGTGGTGCTATCATTTAACATGTTCATTAACCACAACCATTTAAGATATTAAGATGTATACTATTTCCAATGTCCCATAAAATGCATTTAAGTGAGCATTGTAGAAGTGCACAAAGTTCTATTTTTTTTCTTTTTTTTTATTAAAGGAACACTTAAACTCTTGCATTTGTCTGGAAAGAGCAAATGGAGCAGCCTGTACACACAGCAACTTCTTGTTCCTTCAAACACGTCCCTGTGGCAAATAAAATTGCTGCTGTTACTTACAGCTTCATCCCCAACCCAAGTTGTAACTGTTCCCTTGACCATTATAAAGTAATTTATTACAATCCAGTGCTTTTATTTTTTGTAACGTGTGGATGTTTCAACTTGTTTTAGCACTTGTACAAATTAATGTTTTCATGTTTATAGGACAATTATGAATACAAAAGCATGGGTATAGGAGCTCATGAAAAAAAGGCAATTTTTTCCTCTTCCTGGAAGATTGATTAAACCAAGCATTTCAAATTTAGATATCATGGAAGCAAGTACATCAAAAGACCCTCTATCTGTCATATGGGACAATGAGAGGTGCTGAAAATGCCAGTTAAACAACAGAGGGATTTGGAGTGAGCCATAGGTATGAGTCCTAGAAGTGAGTGCTGGAAGGGGCTGGGGTATGGAGGGATTTGGGGTGTCCACCTCTGGTGGCTGCCACAAGCAGTTCCCCATAGCCGCTGCTCCTGAAAGAGCCACAGTCTAGTGAGTCTGCTGCAAGCAGGCACACTGCCTCTATCAACAGGCAGCAACCCCTGCAGTTCCTGGCCAATGGGCTGGGAGTTGCAGAGCTTATGCTTAGGGAGGACGGATGGAGACAGCATTCCTGTAGAGCAGTGGGACCACTTCCCTGCTTGCACCAGTAAGGATAGGGAGCCACCACAGGTGAGTGCTCCCCAAATCTAATGCTCCAGAACCTCATGTCCCAAACCCCTCCCAGACACTAATTCCCTCTCAAAGCATGCTCTATAAGCCCTCCCCCATACTCCAGTCACCCCTGCACCACCATACAATAAACTGGACTTTCTAGGCAGATCAGAAGTGCCAGTTTGAGCTTGCAGGTTGCTGAAGCATCTAACAAAAGGGCTTTTACTGTATCTTTCAGTGGTTGTCAACTATCAATCATTCATCAGTGCAAGCAGCCAGGAGCATAAATCCTCATTCTCTCTATGAGCAGCTAATCTAACTAGGGAGAAATTTTACACAGTATTTAGATGGCTGGGGACAATTTACCATGAATATATCATACATATTGCATATGCTTGCAAGTTCAGACAGTCTGAAATATAGATGTATACAGTTGCTACTCTGCATGTCAGATTTGATTTTATACTCCGTATTAATACTTTACCTTAATGGAAAACGGACACCAGCTCTGGAAAAATATAATACTACAAAGTATACATATCACCTCCCATCCAGGGCTCCATATACCTTTCATAATTATCAACTGCACAAATGCAAACATGAAATTAGTGGGATCTACACAGACTAGAACATGTTGGACGCTTCTGTTAATGAAAAAGAACTAAATTCAAATCGTATTTCATTTATCTTATAAGTTCCTCTGATCCGAAGAGAGCTGAAAACTTCACTGCCATCTCCACATAATCTTTGAAATATTGATGGACACAAAACATAGTTGCTGAAAACTACAAGAGAAACTTAGCTGTAAAATTAATTTCAATTTCTGTCATCTTACTTCTTTAAAAAGAAGAGTCTGCATGAACATAATTAAACAGGATCTGCTAATGGCTGTTTCAGTAAATCTATTACTAGGGAGTTCTAAATACAATCTTAATGGCAAGAGATACTTAAATGAGTAAGTAACTACCTAAGTATTTTGACTCTCAATACATTGACTAATTCTCACCAAAGATTGCTGTGATAAAGTTGCAGTATTCAGTTGCTCCAATTTATATTCAGAACATACAAAGTTGACAATTTAAAGCTTTATTGTAGTTTGTAATATAAACAAGTGCTGACATTCAGTCAATGTCCATTTCTGGAAGTTTCTTTTCTGTAGCTGTTGGAGCAGTTGTATCAGTGCTCTGTTCAGGAGGCTGGGACCCTATGTTGGCATCTCCTTGGCCTTCTACTGGTCCATTCTGTTCAGCTGGATTTTGCTCCTCTTTAGGGACTTCTGCCTTGGGTTTTGGTTTTGTCACTATAGGATTGCAAATACTGGTCAATTCCTAAAATAAGAGTGGAGAGAATTTATGTTAGAGCATATATGAAGGCTTCTACCTGCTGTCACTGCCTAAAGTAGCTTACAATGACACCGTGAATATTCCCAGTTGAAGGCACTAGAGTTTGGGAGGTTTTGTTGAAAACAATATTCTATTTCCCACGTTCTCTCTATGCTCAGAGAGGCTCTGAGTAAAACACACTGGTAACAAGGATACCACTTATACAAAAGGAAACTGATTTTGAATTTGGAAAGAAATATGAAACAAGATCTTACTTTAGTTTTAGCTTGTATGTCCTTAGTCTTTATAACTGGGTCCAAAGTAAGACTTCTCTTGTTCTGAAGATTAATCTTATTGTTCATCCATTCCATAGCTTCACTTACACTCTTCTCCACTTTTACCATATCTGCTGCATCTAAATGGTCATACTGGTCATCCTGAAGGATGAAGAAAATTACACATTTATACATTGTATTTAATTTGCACAGTGATGCTAGTATTTTAAACCACTGGGCAACATACCTGTTTTGTTTCTTAGCCTCCAATTTCAGTATGGACTGCCAGTTGGAATTTGCCCAAAGGGAAACTATTTTACATTAGCAGGGCAGACCATAGCTGAGTAACCCACTTTACCATTCTGAGTATGGTCAAATGGAAGCAGCAAAACTTCACATGCCTTGATTTCTCTTAGGCTGTGTTTACACTATCTCCCAACTTTGAAGGGGGAATGGTAAGTAGGGTGTCAGCAGATTACTAATCAAGTGCTGGGGTGCATAGGCAGCACTTCATTAAGCTAGTTCTCCGCCGTGGCAACTCTGAAGTGGCGAACTTCCAAGTGCTTGCTTGCATGTAGCTGCAGCTAACCTGCTGGTACTTCAAAGTAACCAGGCTACTTCCAAGTCCTTTACTCTTTGAGGGACCCTTGAGTAAAGGGACTTCGAAGTGCTGGCGGGTTAGCCACGGCTACACACAAGCTGGCATTTGTAAGTTTGCCACTTCCATGTTTCTGCGGGGGGGGGAGAATTAGCATAATGAATTAACTTAATGAAGTGCTGCATATGCACCACAGCACTTCATTAGCAATCTCCCGACGCCCTACTTACCATGCTGCCTTCTAAATTGGGAGCCATGCGAAGTTGGGAGCTAATGTAGACACAGCCTTAGTGGCAGGATCTAGTCTGGGAGAAAGATAGCTTACAAGTATCACTGGCAGTCATTCCAATTATGTGACCATACAAGAATCTTAGTTTTATTCACAGTAAAGTCAGTCAATACTGAGTACTGGGACATTAAGTCCTGCCACTAGTCTCTAAACCAGAAAACTGCATTGTTTGTTGGCCACTGCCAGCATATCTTACACTGAAAAAAAAGATGGAAATATATTTAATAAACTGAAGATACCTTTGCTTTAAATGCATGAATAACTTTCATATACTGTTGTATTTGCTTCCCCAGATCCTCAAATGCTTTTGGTCTTTCCTCAGATTCTTGAAACCGTACCTGAATGGGCTGACCCAGAGCCTGAAATTAAGAACAGGTTACTAACATTTATTGGTCCTACAGTGATTACTTTCAAAATCAGGGAAATAGTGCTGTGCTTTTAAAGCTGAGCCCCCTCCTCACTTTTTAGGAAAAAAAATTAAGTCTCACATCCTCTTCCCACCCTGACACATGCTGTACAAGCTCTTCATAATATGCTTCCCTCCCTTTTTCCCCACAATCTGATGGGAAGTGAAAGTTCACTGTTGACATCAGATTATCACTTACATTCTAGCTAGTACAAACTGAGTGTAGAGGCAGTTCATGTCTCCAAACTACTGTTTCATGATCTCTGTCAGCTAAGGGCTTGTGTGCGTGAAACAGCAAAGAGCACTAAAGGAGTGCAATTTCTAAAGCATACTAATCTGTGGTAGAGTATTTGATCTGCATAGACGCTGCTGGTGTGCACTCAAAGTTCCCAACTCAGAGGGCATGTCCCACATTTGTCAAATACTGGTATTCCGTGGATTTCATCATTATTGCTGAGTGAAAGTATGGAGCTCCACTTATTCACATCTTCAATATTTTATAATCAAACAAAAGCCACTGTGGAAAAGCTTTGTCAAGACCAATTAGAAGGTCCTTATTAAAAAAAACTTAATAGTTCATTATTCCTTCTCAGTTGGAATACATTACAGCATCCTCTCCCTTGCTGTCAATACAAAATATAGCTATCCTTTCACTTCCATTTTACTTTAGCTAAAAGGTTCAAGAGATTCAGAACAACTAACTTCAGGATTAAATCACTGACAAGGTAGTTTTCTTCTTCTAGCTTGTAACTTCAAGATTCATGTTTCTAAAAAGATATTTTCCTGTTCTAGGTCACCTATGCTGCCTTTTCACAAGTAATAGTTCTCTCATCTAGCTTTTCTTCCCCCTCTAAAGAGATTCAGGAGAAAGAAAAGCCCACACAATGCAACACTCACATTACTAACATTTCCTTTCACTTTAGGCTCAATTAAAAGCTTCTTCTGCCTATGCTCTAGTTATTTTCTCCATGCTTGCAAGCTACATCACCTCCCAACTTAAGTAATTTAGGACCTACTAAACCTAATTTACAGCTGAAGTGGAATAAATTCAATTGAGATTTGAAGATGACAGTTACAGTGCTGAAGTGCTACTTACCTTGAGTTCTGTTAGTTTATCAATGTAAACTTGTTTGGGTTGGTCTTCACCGTCTTCATACAGCCAATTTTCAGTGTCTTCCAATTTCAAAGTGAAACTATTTCTATCCTGAGACCAAAAAACCAATATGAATTAAGTACTGAATTCAGAAGTTCTCTCCCATAAGTCAAAAGTGACCAACATTTGGTGTCATTTGTGTATCGTTTCCTAAAAAATGTCAGACAGGTTGTCTGTTCAGTATTTTCTTCTTAAAAAAAAGCATGAAGTGGTGTACAGCAGAAATGTGGTACTGAATTATAAAATGATAAAAATCCCATGGTGATATACTCAAGAGCTCAACTGATTCTGTTTAACACAGAAAAGGTTAAGGGCAGACCAACAGTTAGGGACGTTAACTTTCAGTCTATTCTATTTAATTTCCTGCAAATTTATCCGTGGCCATCAGTACAACAAAAAAAACAGGTTAAAATTGTGCAGCCCTCTACCCCCAAATTTTCTAGGTAAATTCTGTGGTTTATTTTGGTAGGCAGAAGAATGGATGGAAATTCCTCAGGGGATTAATGCTTTGATGAATGGAATTTGATGTGGTTAGCTGCACAACTAAAATGAAACTCAGAACCTAATGCCACCTCTGAGTTTAAGCAAGCAGTATCTCTAATTCTCAAAAAAAACCTATTCATTTGAATAAAAAAGTTACCGTAGCAAACTCAGAACAATTAGCTTTACATTTAGAACAGGGCCACACCACTTGCAGCGTATTCTCTCAATATCATCCTTTTCTTTTGTATTTATTTTAAATCTTTGAATGCCTGTGTTCTAAAACATTCTGATCCATTTCCATTTTCTTCCCTTTTTAACAGAAACGTTGTAAATCATGATCTGCTAACAGCTTGAAATATTTATGTGGTGAGCATGAGATTTAGTATTATGTTCTGATGGGCAGGCACTGCAGGCTTGTATGCCAGCTCTGTTTGTTCCTTATGTGTATCTTCCATACCAGGGGTGGGCAAATACTGTTCTGCAGGCTAGATCAGCGCCACCCGAGTTAGTTGCTAGTGGGCCCACAACTCTATTTGCCTGCACCTCCACACATACTGGACATTTGCAGCTCTTGTTGGCTACAGATTGCCATTCATGGCCAATGGCAGCACCGGAAAGTGATGTCCCGCTCCACACTGCTTCCCTATCACTTCCATTGGCTCTGAACAGTGATCTGTGGCCAGCAAGAGCTGTAACTGCCCCACACCTGCAAAGGCAGAAGTATACTGCCTTTTTTCCGGCCCCCAAATGCTCAGCCCTGTTCTAAACCCATACATAATTTTACTTTGACAGCTTTGCATATACACAGACTAATTATCATCGTAAGGCAATCATCATGATACATAAGCTTCAAGATGTTTTCCTTAAAAAGTTGTAAAATACTTGAATTGCGCAAAAGGATGAAAAATAAGGTTGTTTTATTCAAAAAAAAAAAAAAAAAAAATCCAGGATTTTCCCCAGTAATAACTGGTTTAAAACAAAAATGAAGGGGCATAATCACAGTTAATGTCTACATCAAGAATATTTAACAATATCTTGAATCTATTAGAAAAAATAAGCAGATCCAATGGTTGAAAGCTGAAGATGGGCAAGTTGAGACTGGAAATGAGGTGCAAGTTTTTAATCGTGAATAATTAACCATTAGAACAGTTTACCAAAGGTCACGGTGGAGTCTCCATCACTGAATATTTTCTAAAAGATATTGTCTAGCAATTATTTTGGGAAAATTCTAAGATTACTGCAAGTGTCCTTTCTGGCCTTGGAATCTGAATTCACAGAACGCAGGAGATTTGCATCGAGAACAAGGGGTCTG
Organism: Carettochelys insculpta; assembly: GCF_033958435.1. Lineage (NCBI taxonomy): Eukaryota > Metazoa > Chordata > Testudines > Carettochelyidae > Carettochelys > Carettochelys insculpta. The sequence continues at coordinate 22,264,126 of NC_134151.1, forward strand.
GTAATTTGCAAATCATCAATTTGTGCTTGTTTCCTCATGTAGAATGTTTATCCTCATAACCATGAGGACTAGAAAGTTACTTTTCTTAAAAAATACAAGCGTCATTTCTGATTATACCAAGCAGGGACACCCCCCACCCCCACATACAACACCAAGGTATTTGACATCCCAGGTTTGGAGACTGGTCATGGAAGAAGAGCTGAAATATCTGACCACTAAAGAACAAAAAGGTATTAGTCAAACTGATACTTACATCTTCACTAACAAATTTCTCATACAAGCTACAAAGTTTGTCTCTCATATCATACACATACTCCTCTACTGCATTCTTGGCATCATTCCGCTCTTTCTCCAGTTTATCCTGCATGATCATTTTACCCTGCAGAAAGAAAATTAGTTCAATCTTACTCAAGAATTAGAGCTCAATTAAAATTTTATTTGGAAATAGCATGAGACAACATACTGAGGAGCAGGTAGAAGCAAATGCATGGATGCATCTTGACACAAGATAAGCCATCAAGACAGAGCAAATTTCAATTGAGTGTCTTTGTGGGGAAATGCATTTTTAAGCTCATCTGCCCATGGTACAATCACTGAGAAGCAGACAGATGGATTATACCCCAAAGGTTGACAAAGCTTAAATTTCATTTGATGAACAAAACATTCTCCTTCCCATTGGTTCCTTGAGATGAAGCCTGCTTTCCATTAGGATTTCTGTATTTCTATTTAGGGATGCCTTTGTAAACGCAACCAAGGGTTTAGGAACCAAATCCAATTCCAAAGCTCCCAATTAGGCTTCTATGCTTTACTCTGGCACTTCCACTCTGCTTCAGTCTCTCCACTGAGAAAGATCTGGTTTGGAAAGGAAATACTTCTTGGTGATCAAAGTATCATCAATCTGCTCTGAGAGGCAGAGTTCCAAGTGTAAGTAGAACCAACTGCATAAATGAAATCAATTTATCTGTGATTGACTTTCACATCTGTCCACATGATGGAAGGTTGCCAGAAGCATTTCTCTCTGTGACTGTCCTTACGCCTCACCTCTCGTGAGGAGTATGGGGTCAATCAATCCCTGGGAGCGTCATTGCGTGCACGCGCAAGATGAAACTCAAGAAGATGGACCCTGATCAGGCTGATCTTCTGCTGTAATACAGCTCTAGCCTCACAGGGAGAAAGGAAACCATTTCAAGGGGCTGAGACTAACCCCTCCAGCAGCCACTGAAGACCAGAAATTCCCATTCTCCAACCATTTGCACAGTCAATACTTCCTGAGCAAATGAAAAAACTAGCAGAGCAACACTTGCATTTACCCTTCTAGCATCCAATGCAATTGGTAACTCATCAGCAAACTGAAGCTCGTAAATCATGAGACGTAACTCTGGCGCACAGAACATTTTTCTGCCAACAAATTGCTTATTTCAGTCACTCAGCCTCAAGATCACAGGCAAGTCAGGCAGAGGCATGAAGAAGCAGCTACATCAGAAACATTGCCAAATGGACTAGTATTTCAAGTTTCACAACTCTGAAAAACGGAAGTGGTTGGTGAACAAACTCCCAAAATGGAGGAGATCTCACCAGAAGATAGTGACACTGATAGGCTAGCCTATATTTATAGCACAGTGGACTGAAGAGTCCAATCAGAAGTGGCGACTCTGTTGGTTGCTGTAGTGACAATCCCTGGATTGAAAAAATGTACAGTCTCAGAGAACTGGTCTCCTACTCACCTACTGAATAGCCAATTAATTCTTTTAAACCAGGCTAAGCAGCATAATGATCAAACTCAAAACATGGTATACCTGAGTTTTCCACTTATAAGAGTGACCACTGACATAATGAAGAATTCCAGGTCTAATGCAATCTGAGTTGTGCAGGTAGCTAAAAGTACAAATGCTCTGGCTGTGGCCCTAGATATGCATGATTTAGGAGCACACACCAGATGGATTGGCTGATCGGAGCAGGTGACAGTGCTTTAGAGCAACTGTTAAGTCTATAAAGCAATGCAGGACTAGTGAAATAAAGAACAATGCAAGTTAGAAAAACGTAGGTGCTATAAACAGTGTGAAAGGGATTTTTTTTGTCAGACTGAATTCTTTACACTATTTTGAAAAAAGTTAGTTTACTTCACAATGTAGCGTTGTCACCATTTAAGGTTTCAAAAAAATCTTGTGCTTTAAGGCAAGCAGCCTCCATTAACTGACATAGTAACAGCTTCCCCCAAATGCCACACGACCCAAGGATCTGCAGTTTCTGGGGGCAAAGAACTACAGCTAGCGTCTCATTTGGAGCTTGTATTTAATTAATTTGTCCCCCTCCTACCTACATTACATGCTTTAATGCCTTTAATAATTTTCACAAGTCACAGAGAGGTTCTGTGGTAGTTTGTATCTTCACAAAACAAAAAAAGCGGTCCTGTAGCACTTTAAAGACTAACAAAATAATTTATTAGCTGATGAACTTCCATGGGACAGACCCACCGCTTCAGATCTGGAAAATCCTCATAAATGGTAACTTGAGATGGAGAATTTACCAGAAAGATGGGGAAAAAAATAAAATAAAAACTGATGAATCAGCTCCCCCACAGAGCAGGAAGGGGTGGTGGAAAAGAAGTCACTCACCTTCATGCAGTAACAAACAGTTCTTTGAGATATGTCCCCCTGCAGGTGCTCCACAGAGGTGTCAGCACATCCCTGCACTGTAGATCAGAAGCTCTGCAGAGCAGTTCCCCCTCAACCCTCCCACCCCCACATGTGTAGGAGCTGTCAGGGGATGTCACCATACTGAGGAGAGAGAGAGCGCACACACATGGCACAGCTCTCCTCTGTTCATTTTCTACCTGAAGTTGAAACTCTCAAACTCCAAGAAGAGGAGAGGAAGGAAGTGGTGTGGAGCACCCGCAGAGAACTACTGTTACCGCACGAAGATGAGTAACAACAACTCCTTCGAATGCTCCCTGAAGGTGCTCCACATAGGTGACTCCATTCAGTATCCAATTTGCTGGAGGGTAGATATTTGAGTCTTTAAGTAGAATAATGTAAAACAGCATCTGCCAAGGCAGTGGCAGGTATCAGTCCTTTCTGTAGCACATAATGCTTTGAAAATGTATGGTGTGAGGACCAGGTGCCTGCTCTACATGTCTACCAGAGTGATATTACTAACTAAAGCAATTGTTGCAGCCATCACTCCTGTCAGAGTGGGCTCTAAGACTGTGGTGGCTGCTTGCATCTAAATTAGTATGCAGCGCAAATGGAATCTGCAATCCACTCAGATAGGCATTGTGTGGAAAGAGCTTTTCCTGCATGTGGCCCCAACCATGGTACAAAAAGTTGGTCAGATTTCATATTTAGTTTGCTTCTATTGAGGTAGAAAGCAAGTGCACATCTAAACACTTCGTATATGCAATACAGCCTCCCTAGGAGTGAAACTTAGAAAAATGAGTATATAGGTTCATTTACATGAAAATCAGATATGACTCTTGGGGAGACACTTTGTATGGAGGCTGTTTGCCTCCGTGTTGGCATGGAGCGTGTATGTAACCTGCAAACCACTTGGGACAGGTGATGTGCTGAAAGAGCTGTTCCTGCATAAGGCCCTGACCATGCCACAAAGAATGGCAAATTTTCTGATTGATCTAATTCTCAAGATGAATGGAACTGCTTTCCTTTCATCAAGGGTGAGTAATAAAACCCTGAGGAGAGGGTTTGGATGGGGCATAAGTATCACTTCATCTCTGGTGAAAGGAGGGTCCACCCTGAGGGCTGCAATTTCTCCTACGCTTCTTGCTGATGTTACTGCCACTGTGAAAGCCACCTCCATAGACTGGTTTTGTAGTGACCTAGTGAATAGCAGTTCAAAGGATGGTGTATCTACGAAAGTTTTACTTTTCTTTGCTACCCCTTTACTTTGCAAACTGTTGCGTGTGTTTTGCAGGGAGTCCTCTTATTAGGCAGTCATTCTGATATGAGGAGATGCAACTTTCTGCTTGCGCAAATGAACTGCCACTACTGCCAGTACCTTGGAGAATAGCCTCAGTGAAACAGAGGGGCCAAACGGAAGTACCAAGTACTGGAAGTGTTGTCAGCCAACCAGATATCTGAGGTTTTTCCTGCATATAGACATCTGGAAGATCAAGAGTCATCAGCCAGTTGTAGTACTGCAGCTGTCAACCCTTTACCTTGCCATGTGGCACGATAGGCAGACATGCTAATGGGGTAAAGCCTGGGGCTTTGTTAGATCCAGTATTTTGCTAGTAGCAAGGCACAGTGTTTGTGACAGCAACATGACTCCGATTTTGAGCCACATTAGTCTTAGGCTTGTCCAGACGTTTGGATATTGAAGCCCGGTCTTGCAACTTCTGAGGCGCATTAGATGATGGCAGCCCCAGCAAGCTCTTGTGTGGAGCCCTCATGAGGAACAGAGCAGGCTTGGCGGGGGAATTCCGCATTAGCATCTACATTTACATTCTTAAATTGTTACAGAGCTCGCAGCTGGACCAGCAGCAGCTGCATTATCTAATGTCACCATATGTATGGTATAAGCAGGATGGGATTCTTATTTTGTTTGATTCACACAGGAACCTGAATACTCAGCGTGCGAAGGGTGGCTGTGGAGTTTTTCAGGGAGTGCAAGGAAATGTCTAAACTCTTGCAAGGTCTTGGATCTTCAAAGGGGAGATCTTCCACTCTTGCCTGATCCACCTTTGGGAAACCAAAAGAAATGGAGCCATGAGACTGTCAGCAGAGGGGCTGGACTCGACCTCCTGAGGTCCCTTCCAGCCCTATGATTCTATGATAATCACTCAGGAATGTGCAGCAGTGTCAGCAGACTCAATGAAGGCTTGTAGATCTGTCCTCACTATGAGGAAGCCCTCACTAGTATTGTCTGTAAATTGCTCTTTTATGATCTGGAATATATTCAAATAAGGGTAGGCATTTGTTCATGTGTGTGCATATATTTTGCCAGCAATGCTGTATAATTTGATATATGTAGCTGGAGGAAAGCAGAGAAGGCCTTTCTACCCACGCATTCAAGTCACTTCCACTCCTCATCAGGAGGAGCACATTTAGTTAAAAACTATTTATCCCTCTGGTTGGCACCAGCAATCATGAGGGAATTAGTAGGAGTGTGTGAAAGAGGAACTCCACAGCCTGCAAGGCAACATATGTTCTGTCACCCTTGTTGCTCTCTGGCAAAATGGTGGCTGGTGTTTGCCACATGTTTAGCTGGATCCAGAAGGACACCACCAGTTTTACTGACAGCATGGCATGGAGTATGCTGATGAGTTTATGTTGGGTATTGGGCTATGACAGTGGAATCTCTAGCATGTTAGCCACCCTTCTAAAGAGATACAGGAACAATTTGAAGTCATCAGCTGTAGAGGGAGGCAGTGGCATCAGCATATCCTCAGAGGAGAGCTGCAATTGTGTGTGTGATAAATCATAGGAGTCATCACCAAGGAACTCGTCTGACTCAGTTTGATCCTCAGACACATCCAAAGAGAGTTTGAAGTATGTCTCAAAGGGCTGAGCAGCATGTTGACATTATTGTTGCTATTGGTATGTTGTTAGAGGCACCTAGAGATCCCAGTAGGGCCAGGTGAGACACATGGACCTAACAGGTAGTTGCCACTGGCCAGGGAGCCACTAAGTCATCATTGATCGTGGCCGATTCGGCCCTTTGAGATGGGAGGGACGCTTAGGTGAGACAACGTTTGACGGACACTGCTTGCTCTTCGCTGTACAGGGAGTAGGGAGGGACTGTCACGTTTGACTGATACAGTCTGGCCAGTGATGGACAGGCATCAGTACCAAAATAAAGCGGAAGGCACTGTGGTTGCCCTCAACTGGTCCCAGAAAGTGAAAGGGTCCAAGTGTGAAACAGGCAGCAAGCAATACTGCAGCTTCAGACACCTACCTGGTCATGCAGCAGGACAAGTGCATATGCTGATGGGGTCAAGCATGAGATTCTGTTTGACTTGCTAGTTTTCCCAGTAGCACAATGCAGTGTTTGTGCCAGCAAAGCCATGGCTTCAAATTTGAGCCACATTTGGCTTGGGCTTGCCTGCTTGTTTGGGTCTTACAACCAGGTCTTGCAACTCTCAGGGTGCAGTAGGAAATGGCAGCCCAGGTAATCTCTTGTCCAGAGCCCCACAAGGGAACAGAGCCAGCTTGGTATCATCCTCACTGGGTGAGGGGAATTCCCGGTTAGCATCTGCATTCACTCTTTGGTGGTTTAGAGGATGTAAAGGGCACAGCTGGAGTAGCAGCAGCTACTTATCTGACATTGCTGTAAGAATAAGGTAAACAGGGTGTTGAGAAGCAGAAGTAGTGAAGTGCTGCAGCAAAATAAATGCTGTGCTGTGTAAACACAAGCAAGATAAGGCTCACTCAAGAACACCCTGTATTCTCAGCAACACCCTCCCCGCCCTTTCAGGCAAATAAGACTTGAGCCTGGTAAAAATAAGACGACAAGAGCAGTAAAATATATGCAAGAAGCCTGAAGTAAACAGGGGGGATAAGGATTGAGGGAACTGGTCTGAGGTTGTCTCCTCAGGTGAAAATAAGAAAACAGAAAACAAAATGAAAATACTTGAAATAAATACCGCACTGCTCAGTGTTGAAGAAGCAGGCAGTGGTTTAACAGCCCTGATGGTCAGCTGTTGTAGATGTGGGCTTTCCAGAATGCTTAGGCATGCTCGCCAGGTCCTAAGACCCTCAGAGAGGTGGCAAAGGTTGCCCCAGTTAGCACTTATCCAGAGTCCCTTCAAGTTAATAAAAAGGCTCTAGCCTGGTAAAGTAGGCAGGCAAAAACTGCAAAATATGTGCAGCAGGAGCTGCTACAAGCCTGAGGTAAACAGAGAGCAGGAGGGGAAGGGTGTGAAGCAGTCTTCCAAGGTAAAAAAGAAAAAAATGGTGCCCGTTCTGCCATAGATGCAGAGCTGCTAGGAGCTGCCGGTGGAAGTATATGCAGCTTTCCCGAAGTTCATGCCTCAGCAGTGCCAACTGACATGGCTCACTTGATCTCTGCCTCAGTTCTTCTGGTAAGTCCACTTCAGCATTTCCTCACAGCACCAGATATTGATGGCACTGGGAAATGCAGCACTGGTGGAGGCATATGTTGCTTCTCAGGAGCAAAAGCCGTAGAGGCACCCATTGGTGTGGATTCCCTGATTTCTCCCTCAGATCTCCTTGCCAAGGAGGACCTGCAGCTCTCTACAGTACCTGACATGGGAGGCACCAGAGAATGCAAGGCAACTCAGATGGAGTGCAAACCAATGAAACTGTCACAGCCTGAAAGTCTCTGCAGGGCAATGTAGCTACCCTATCTCAGATCTTTTGCTGCAACCACGTTTGGTGTGTCCCTGACTGAGAAGGACTTTTGCCAAAGTAATGACTTTAAATGTGCTTCATGTTCCTTACATGCTCTTGGTGGCACACCCTGGCAATGTGGGCACTTAGAAATGCTGTGGGATTTACCCAAACACTCAAGGTATGAAACGTGCCCATCAGACATGGGCATAGCGCCTCCACAGGTATCGCAGTTCTCCACAGAGGCACAGGCTGTCTTTGAGAGAAAACTGTTGAAAGAAAAAAAGCTGCTGCCGTGCCTGCACAGCAGCCACTGCCTTTCTCTACCCCCCCCCCACCCACTGAGATAAATATAGTTTAAAAACAAACAACTATTAGAATTATTATGGAAAGGCATGAGGCAAAGTCAAAATTGAGCACCTCCCCAAAGTCAGGAAAAGAGCTACTCTGCACCCATCCACAGCTGAGGATAGGAGAAAAAAAACTGAGGAGACCTGTGCTGCACACCTCTCCTCAGGGCAGTGATGTCACCTGCTGGCTCTTATGTACATGCAGCACATGCACAGGGGACTAGGGGGAGATGACACTTCTGCAAATCATCTGATCACAGCACAGAGACACAGCAACACCTACATGAAGAACCTGCAGGAGTACTAGAAGGAGAACATTACTTACTGCAAGTTACTGTTAAGTGGGCTGCCTGGGATCACTAAAAATAAAGGTGGGGAAACTGTCCTTGTAACGCACACAGTAAGTGATGTCTTGAGTCTGAGGCGTTATCCAAGGTGAACTCCACTTCAGATGCCTCCCTCTGTCATCTGGTGTTAAAGTCTGTTTTAGAATGCAGGATTTCAAGTCTTGAATGCTATAGCCTGCTCATTTGGAATGCTCAATGACAGGTTTATGTATATTCATATTCCTAATGTCTGATTTGAGTACATTCATTCTTTGGCAAAGTGATTGTCCCCTTTGTCCAATACACAGAGGGGCACTGCTGGCACACGATGGCATATCTCGCATTGGTAGAAGTACAGGAATATGAGCTCCACTGTGCTTTGGTCCAGTGATGGTGTCTCCAGTGTAAATATGTGGACAGTGTTGGCAGTGGAGTTTGTTGCAAGGAAAAGTTCCAGGACTAGTATTGCTGTGGTGTGGCATGTGGCTGCAAGTGAGAATTCTCCTGAGGTTAGGTGGCTGTCTGTAGGAAAGGACAGGTCTGTCACCCAGGGCCTGAGAGAATGTAGCATCATGTTCCAGTATAGGTTGTAGGTTTTCAATGATATGGTGGAGGAGTTTCAGTTGGGAGCTATACGTCATGACAAGTGGTGCTGTGGTTATTAGCCTTCTTGGGCCTGTGTAGAAGTAGCTGGTTTCTAGGTATTCATCTGGCCGTGTCTTTTTTTAAAAAAAAAAAAACTTCTGGTGGGTAATTAAGTTTTACCAACACCTGATACAGATCTTGAAGTTTTTGGTCTCTGTCAGTAGGACTGGAGCAGATGCAGTTGTATTTAAGGGCTTGATTACAAACGCTGGACTCCATGATGCGTCCTGGATGAAGCTGGAGGCATGTAGGTAACAATGCAGTCAGTGAGATCCCAGTCGAGAGTGGTACCGATTTGGCCATCAGTGACTTGTACTGTGGTGCCCAAGAAATGGATCTCTTGTGTAGAATGGTTAAGGCTTAGATTGATAGCGGGATGCCGGGTGTTTACATCTCTATGGAATTCTTCAAGAGTCTCTACCATGGATCTAAGTGATAAAAGATACCTCTTTCCACTGAAAGCACTAACTTGCAAAGGATTAGATAGGGGTGGTCTCAAACTAATGTGATGAATACAGTAATAATCAGTTAAGTTATGGGTTCTGAAATTTTTCAAAGCCTGTTCAAAGCCCTTTACTTGACCCCCGGAAAGTATCTGTAGTCCCTATTTCCAATTACAAAACATCCCTGCAGCAAGCTACAGCAGCTGCTCATCACAAGGTGTTGATTTTTAACAATTACTGTAGTAGTTTTGCCCTTGTTACAGAAAAAAAGTTAGTTATGCAAACTCCTCATTCTCTCTGCTGCGTTTCCCCAGCAAGAGATGAGAAGAGTCAGCACCTTCTGACCAGCAGTGTCTATGCACACCACAATATTTTAGAATATGGCCTAGAAGACAAAGGTAAAAGTACCATTTGGTTAATTTACCTCATTCTCAATGAATAAGTTCAACATATCCTTCCCTATCTGCCACAACAAGTGATTCTCAATGGGAAGATCCACTGTAGTAGTCTTTACTTTAGCCTTCTTGGCTTGAGGAGGTTGATCCATTTTCTTATCTTTTGAGCCAGCCTGAGATGTCTGGATTTAAACAAACAAACAAAAAAAAAAAAAAAAAAAAAAAACACACACACCATGCACTTTCAGGATACAATAGTCACTAAAGGGCCCTCAATTCAATTTGCACTTGTTAAACATCATAACAGAACTGAGACATTTTAATACACTAGAGCTAACTGTCAGTGCTGTCTAACTGCTTGTGATTGGAGTTCTTGGATGCCTTGAAATTCTGTAACAGTCTATAGATTTTGCAGCCCTATTTTGGCATTAAGAAAATTAGGCTGCAGCTTCACTTATATGAAAAGAGAAATTTCAATAAATGAATTTAAATACTGAGCTGCATGTGATCAATAATCATGTGCTACTTATTTTAAAATTAAATTTAGTTTTATGCTGCTCCAAGTTTTGTTTTAACTATGACACATATTTCTGAATTGAAAGCTAAACTACAATGCTCCCATTGTTCAGGGGAAATTCGTAGTTTTGGCAGCTGAGTAGCAGACAGTGGGACCATTTGGTACCAGTAATACTGTTAGAGATTGGGCTAAGCACTTTTTTGTTTAAAGCACTAGTTAGAGAAGGGGTGGGGAACCTTTTTTGGGTCAGGGCCCACTCACCCACAGGAAAAAAACCCAGAAAACCAAAAGCCCTTCATTGATGTGGCACCTAACTGAAAATGTAATATTGTAAGAAAGGTCATAATGGATCAGACCAAAGGTACATCTAGCCCAGTATCCTGTCTTCCAACAGAGGCCAATGCTAGATGGCCCAGTGGGAGTGAACAGAACAGATAATCATGAAAGCAATCCCTCTGTCATCCATTTTCAGCCTCTTGACAAAGGCTAGGGACACCATTCCTACCCACCCAAGATAGCAACCACTGATGGACCTAACCTACATGAATTTATCTAGTTCTTGAACCCTGTTAAACTCCTGGCCTTACCACATCCGCTGGCAAGAAATTCCACAGGCATATGGTGTGCTGCCTGAAAAAAACAGACTTCCTTTTGTTTTAAACCTCCTACCCATTAATTTCACTTGATGGCCCCCTAGTTCTTATGTTACCGGAACAAATAGCTTTCCCTTATTTACTTTTTCCATACCTGTCGTGATTTTCTAGATCTATCATATCCTCCCTTACTTTCCACTCTAAGCTGAAGAGTCCCAGTCTTTTAAATCTTTTTTCATATGGTACCCATTCCAAAAGCATGTTTGTTGTCCTTTTCTGAACTCTTTCCAATGCCAATACATCTTTGAGATGAGGTGACCACATCTGTACACAGCATTCAAGATGAGAGCATACTATAGGCTTATATGGAGGCAATAAGATATTCTGCATTATTCTCTATCTTTTTTAATGATTCACAACACTGCATCCATTTATGCTCTGTTCATAATTTTAAGGTACTAATCACAAACAAGAGAGCTACAAATACAGCAAGGTCCCCACACTTGTGAACTTAAGGTTTGGAAATTCAGTTATTCATTCATGAGCACCAACAGCCACCACTTCCCTGGGGAGGGGAGTGCCTTCTGTATTCACGAAAATTAACATTCACGAGGTTTCTGAACACCAAACCCTCTGTACGTTTGCAACCCCACTGTATGCTTAAGTGAAACCAAACCCTCTGTTGCAACCCTACTGTACGTTTAAGTGAAAGCTCAAGTTTCTACAGCTTGGTTCTGTGGCTAGGAGTGGAGAATAGGTCCTGATTATATTACAGGGCAAACATCCCAGAACACAAAATTCTACAATCAGATAAGCTAAACAAATGAGACAAAGACATTTAGTACCTCCATTTCTTCAGACTCTGCCTTATTGTCAGCTTGTGCTTGCTGCTGCTCTTCATTCTTTTGTTGCTCTTCCTGATCTACTTGCATCTTCTGAAATTAGAGAAAAACACAAGTAGAGCTAAGTCTTAAATATTTAGTTTAATACGACTGTATACCCACCCAATTTAACTTCTGGACTGGTCTCTGTGCTTGTATACAGAGTGTTCTTCAAGTTTACCTGGAGAAGGAGTTGGAGTCATCAAGCTGCTGCCTAAATAACTGCTCTATCAAATGCTGCATCATCCTTTGCCTGTTATGGTATAGTGCAGACGTAAGGAATCTACAGCTCACAGTAAGCCTTGGCACGAACATGCGCACATGTGTCCCCAAGCCCAGGGTGCTGTAGCATGAGGGCTTTTCCCCTTGTCACTGATGTCTGCCCTCCAACCAAGAAAAAAAAGGTTCCCCACCCTTTGCCTAGTAGGATGAGAAAGTATGAACAGATGGCCATGTCACTGCCCTGCAAGTGTCCTGAACTGAGATTTGCAAGAGAAATGCCAAATGATACTTGTGCTCTTGTGGGATCTAGCTGGAGCTGGGACCTCAGTCATGTCATAGCAGGCCCTGATGCAGGATGTGATCTATGAGACGTGTTGAGACAAGATGAGGAGTCCTTTCATTCTTTCCAACTGTTTCAATAAAGAGCTGTGGTCACTTACAAAACGACTTTGTGCATTCAGTATACAAGGCTAGGGTGCAACTGACATCCAGTGACTGGAAAGCCCACTCTTCTGAGATTTGGGGAAGAAAACCAGTAGATGATGTCCTGGTTTACAAGGATGTGGGAAAGCACCTTGGGCAGCAACCCCAGATGCATTTTTGTCACTGTAAACATGAGCGTGTGGTGGCTTGGAGATAAGGGTCCAGAGCCACTTGGAACGCCACCTTCCAGGATGGGGTGCAAAATCACTAGGGTCTTTAAGGGTGGATCCACGAGTCTGTAGGGCAGGGTGTCTGACCTAGATATTTCCAAACTTTTGAAGAATCTCCCCACCATGGGGTGACAAACAGTTCATTCCCCATCACTAGGTGGAAGGCACATGGCTGCTAAGTGGACCTTAATGGACAACAGCACCAGTCACTGATATTTCAGGTATAAAATGTAGTCAGGTGCTAATGGGATATCTAGCAGAAGGGTAGCCATGTTAGGCTGTATCCACAAAACCAAGAAGTCCTATGGCACCTTGTAGACCAAGAAACTTTGGAGCATAAACTTTCGTGGGCAAAGACCCACTTCACCAATGCATCTAATGAAGTGAGTCTTTGCCTATGAGAGCTTATGCTCCAAAAATTTTGTCCATAGGGTGCCACAGGACTTCTTGTGGTTTTTAATAGGATAGCTGTTTCTTGTGAGCTAATGCCCTTCAGATGCCATTTTGGTAGGTATCCCACCTGAATGGAAGGTTTCCTTATGCCCAAAAGGGATCTTTTTCATAGGGATGTTAACATTGAACTGGCATGCCTCACCCTAAACAGGAGGCGGCCTACCAGTTATGGCTAAACAGAGGCGGCTGGAGCAAAGATAAAGGAACAAAAGACTATAAAAAATTAGCCTGCTGTGGGCAGGGGGACACTCTGGGCCTGCCAGAGCATCCTCCTTTTCCCCAGCTGTGCCACAGCCACTCCCTTCCTCCACATTTAATTGATTAGCTTAATTACATGGGATTTTACATCCACCCTTGCTAACAGTCTGAGCACTGCAGTTCTAGTTGGTTCAGCCAGGCAGTTTCCACACCACGAAGTCAAGCGACTCCAAGATTGGGGTGCTGCAACTGTCTGTGGTCCTGAGTGATGAGATCACGATAGGGAGGCTGGGGTATTGGCTTGTCTTCCAAGTGCTTCATCACACGCTGAGCCTATGCTGCTGAAGCCATGCACATTCTATCATGATGAGCTCTGTCTTGTCTTGCTGGCTCTTGAGGACTGTGTACTAAAAGGAAGGGCAGAAATGCCTACTGCGGGTGACTGGACCACATTATCTGAACTCATGTATCATGGAACTACAACTGTGGTTCTGGAAGGAGCCAAACTGGTGGCACTTCCTGTTGCCTCTTGTCCCAAACAGGTCCACATGGGGCTGGGCCCCACCTCTAGAAGATGGAGGGAGCAATATCTGCCCTGAGCAAACACTTGTCTATGTTGAAGGAGCAGCTGAGGTGATTGGCTCTGTTGTTCTGTGCAGCTGGCAGGTAACAGGCCTCCATATGGATGTGGTGAGCTATATAAAAGAGTTCCACAGATGAAGGTTTTCCAGGTAAAGGGGAGAGTAGTGAACACCACGTTCTCCGTTTACATACAACATTCTTAAAGCATTGTCTGTCAGCAACGAGACACTTGCCCTGTAGCTGGGAAAAGAATGATCTGGCAAGCAAGGCCAACTGCCCTGAACTCTGACATGATGTTCAGCAGTCGTTCTGTGACCAGAGTCCCCAGTCCCCAGCAAGTCTCCTATACATCTGTGAGCAGAAAGTGGGTTGGAGACTGGTGAAGAGCACTCCTGAGGTTGAAACCACCAGTTAAGATTCAAGAACTGAGATGGGGACGGCAACTCGACTGTCCAGAGAGTCCCTGTTGGGCTTGTACATGTGGGTAAACCAGGCCTGTAGAACGTGAAGGCACAACCTAACCTGCTGTACCATGTGTCTGAGCCTCATGCTGTTCCTTGCTATGGTAGTGCGGAACTTTTAGAGACTGCCTGCGAGATCTATGATCATGTGAAAGCAGGACTCTGGCAGGTAGCCTCTCATCCTGCAATGAAGTTTATTTTTCGCCCTTATCGGGACCACTGTGGATTTGGGTATATTCAGAATGAGTCCATTTGATTAAGGTGGCTCACATCTGTGCCACATGGTCTAGAACGGTGTCCAGTGTGATGGCGAGATCTAGGTCCTCCTCCAGCAACCCTGAAAAGCAGAGAGTCCGCTGAACCTGGGATGTAATGGCCCTTAAAGACAGCTGGCAGTGCTGGAATGGCTACACTTTCTGTGCTGTCCTGACAAGGGATGCAGCATGCTGAGGGGGTTACTGGCCTTCTTGGCTGGTGAGCTGCCTCAAGTCCACTTTTTTATCCCCTTTGTGCAGCACTGGAGATTGCCAGTGGTGCCACACTGAGCAGCTAGTTCCCTGTGCCAGAGCATGGTGTCCATGCTGCTCCCTATGGTCCTCTTTTCTGTGTGCTGGCACAAGTAGTGCCAAGGCAGGTGTGCGTGTATCAAAGTAGGCACATTAACTCTATAAAGGCAGGAGTTACAAACCCTGGTGTCTCTGCTTATATAGTTTGAAGCCCTAAAGATGCTGAGTTTATCTGGTAAATGTCCCTTGACTAAGCGCTTTAGGCAAACAGCAAGTGGGTCCCCTTTGAGCACAGGCTTGCTGCAGGAGTCACAATGCTTTAACCCCTGAAGTTGCTGCATGTCCCAGGAGAACTTAGGAAAAAAGGGGGGAGGAACCACCCAAAGAAAACTCAATATCTGCACTAACTATATTCTAAGTAACAAAGGTGAACAATATAAGATAGCTAGGGATAACTTGCAAAATAAGGCAACGAATGCTTCAACAACAGCCAGTGGCAGTAAGAAGAAACAGAATGAGTGAGGATTCAACAGAGCCCTGTATACTACACCATGAAGGTGCCTCTCCAGGGGCCTCCACAGCAAACCTGACGACTACCTTTCAGGAAAAGAGCCATGTATTATCATCCCTATATATTTGACAGTGTTCTTAAATGTGCTGTGTCATCAACCCAGTCCTCAAGTCATAAGCCTTCCTTAGACAGAGACCACCCACTTGTGACTTGCCCATAATTTAGTCCATGTTTTAGGAAAAGGCAGGACTAATACATTACATTTGAATACTTACATCATAATTTAAGTGAATTAATCAACATTTGCATGCTGGGTTCAAATCTACCTGACACAATCAGCAATGTGGATGGAAGGTTACAATTGTTACTTAATCTGGTTTAGAGGGTTAGTATGCTAGTCCTGGCTCTTTTCTGAAACTGACGCCAAACTGAATTGTCAGTTTGTTCTCAGTCTCAAGTTCTTTCCTAGAAACGCTCCATAGCAATATGCATTACCTCTTCCTCTTTCGCCTGCTGATCTGTTTCCATGGGCTCTTCATTCTCATCAGATTTATGAACCTCTACTAAAGATGCACTGGAAACACTAAAAATCCCATGGATATTTACTCTGACTTTGACTTTCACCTTTGAACTGGATCCATCTGTTTGTGGTGTGACCTTCTGAACCAAAAATTGAGCTAAACATTTCAAGAGAGAAGAGATATATTTAAGGTAAATAATCAAAAGTGAACATTTAGCAGATTCTGACTATTACTGGTAACAGACTGCAATTAAACCTAGTTGTGGAAGTTGTTTGCCAAGTTTATTTTCTTCAATTAATCACAATGACACACTTTACTTTGTAGTTAGTCCCTTATTTCCTGGGCACACTTCAAGTATAGAAATATGGCATGTGGAAAAGTGGCTGTGGGTATTTTTAGGAAACCTTCAACTTTGGCCAAACACTCAACAACATTATTTTTCCATTTGGAATAAAATGTCTCCTCCAAGTAATGCAGTTTGGGAATTTAGGATTTTTTTCCCCTCCATTAATGCAGCTTTAAAACCCTACCTGAGTCATAGAAAGACTGTCCAAAGATACTTGTGTACTAACACACCCTCAGTATCATAATCATCACAGTGGGATGGCAAAGTACGACCTAAAACATCAGACAAGAAATAACAGTCCTCTACCCACGCACCAAACCCATGTCCTTTTCCAACCATATGGAATTAGTTATTTTTCCCTTTCCCTATTTCTTTACCTATAGTAGGGTCCGGGTAAGGCAACTCCTTGGGAGAAGTATAGTAAGCCTCAAGAGTGAAAGGCTCCTTTCTGAAGAATGAGAGGACCTTGGAGAATGGAGCTGCATGATTCTTGGGGAAAACTTCACAGTTACTGTGGAAGGGAAAGATGTAAGAAAGTAAGGAGGTGTAATAGCTAGAAGGAAATACACATTAACACTTAGCAGAACCACCAAATGCCTGATCAAGATGGATAAAGAGGTGATAAGTTTACTGAACAAAATATGTGTTTACCTTAACCACCATTCTACCAAAGGCTCATTAGCTTTTTCAATAAACCAGTTCTTCATATTCTGCTGGAGTATTTAACATGACAAAAGTTAAAATGAGCACATTTTACTCTTACTATCTCTGGCACGTACATTTTCAAGAATTTTTTCAGTAAGCCAGTTACCTGGAAGTTTCAGCAGCTTTTGTTCTGATATTTCATAGGCATACCCAAGTTTGATAGTGTTAAATTCTTACCTTAACCCTTCCTCTGCTGGAGAATTCCATCTTAAAGAAATAGGGTATGGTACTACATCTGTGATAGAAAATTCTCTCACTTTGAAAGCCGGGGACAATATAGCACACTGTAAGAAACAGCAGAAGGGTTGAGTCCAATTGTTGCAGAATGAAAACAAAGGTCCGGCATTACTGCCTGCCCACCTATAAATTTGTTTAATTACCATTACAAATATATTTTAAACTCCAAGTTAGACATTTACATTTTTCATGTTTTTTTCCTCTTGTAATAGAGTAATGTACTTTTACTACTACTGAGTGCAGAGTTACAAGACACCTTTAGACACCGTCATGCTTTGTTAGTATTCCTTCTAAAAGGACAGAATTTCTCCTCCAGTTGTTCATTCAAGACCATCTTGTAGCAAGTTTTCTAGTTCTGAATACTTTAATAGCTCCAGTAAAATGGTTTTAGTACTAACATATGACACAAATCCCTGCTAAATTAGGGTTTTTTACTATAAGAGACATATTACTATGGCATTCAACCAATAATTAAAGGACAGACCATTTCCTCAAAGGCTAGAACAAGAAACAGATACACTACAATGGCTGAAAAGGCATTAGTTGTCAAAAGTGACAATTATTGCTTAAAGAGCTCACTACATAGTGTTTGCTTTTACTTTAAAACGATACACAAACATTACCAGACCTTTGACCTTGTCACTCTAACACTTGTGTTATTTCAGCACAGCTCCCAAGTTGACATAGCAAGTGTCACAACAATGTAGTTTCCAGTTGTAAGAATTTAAATCAAGTTAGATCTTATTCCTTACTTGAACTATGGTTCATAGGCATAAAAATATATAAAGTACATTTAAACTAAGCAATAATATAACGCAATCTTACTTTACCCAATTTCATGATCACATTTATGGTCCTCCCATTTTTAGTGTTAGCTAAATTCTTCTGTAAAACCATCTGCCAGATAAATTATTTTTCCCCCCACTACAAGATTTTGGCATGCTTATCTAGCATTCACTGTTTTCACTCACAACTGGGTATGTACTTTAGATGACCATGCCAAGTTTTTGGTTGTGCTGGCTACCCAGCCAGACGTTTCAGCTGATCAGCTAAGTCCACACAGTGAGACTATCAAATCACTTCTACAACACATATGCATATCAAGAAGTGAAATAGGTTGCTCAGTCCCTGATAATGAAGCACATCATGCCTTTGGGCTTAAATGCTTATTGACGTCAACAGCAGACTCAAGAAACCCTTAGTACACAGGCAGTTGCTTCTTACCTGCAATGCACAGCCCCGTGCAACAGCCTCATCTGCATTCAAAGTTGTACTGACTTCCTTACCAAAAAATTTACTGATCCTCTCCTTTACAGCAGGGATTCTTGTAGCACCACCAACTATTTCTACTGCATAAATATCCTCCTTCTTTAATTCTGAAAAGAGACATACACATTAGCAACTTTCCAATTCAAAAATTCTTACAGAAAGTTAGCAATTAGATCCTCTTTACAAGAAAAAAATATACTGCAGATCTGAGGAAGTGGGTCTCTCCCACAAAAGCTCATCACCTAATATCGTTAGTCTTTAAGGTGCTACAGGACTGCTTTTTTGTTTTACACTGAACTTGATTATAAATACAATCTCTAGAAATGTTATTTAATGTTATTCTAGCCACCATTACAGTTTTGTATTCTCAGATATGAAAAGTTTTTACACAGGAATTCTTAAGAGAATTTTTGGGCAACCTGCATTTCAACTGCTATATAAAATTGAGTAAAATTTAACTTAAGATCTGGCAAAAGTCCAACAAATCTAAAAAACAGACGTGTTTTAATCCTGGGTATGTACTATGAAGCAATATAAAGAGAATGCATGTACACTTACTAGCCTGTTCCAGAACACTGCGAAGAGGTGGTTCTACTCTAGCTAAGAGACCATCACACATCTCTAAAAACTTGCCCCTGTGGGAAGAAGCCATATGTCAAGTTAGACTCCCATGAACAAGCATTTAAATGGCAAAATGAATATGTATACAGCTGAAATTAGATAATGCAATTTTAAATTTCTTCACCCAGATGCCTATAATAGTTATAAGCTTTATGTTTCACTGAAGCAATTTCTTGTATAAGACAATGAAGCTGAATATTACACAAATGTGTGATATACAACATCTCTGGCTCCACACCAGAAGCAAAATCCAAGACTAAGATATTTTGGTATATATTTTTGGAGACAGATGCCTGTACAAATGATAGTTATTCTGCCATGGTCCCTACAACTCCAGCCACCTCTTATAAATAAGATAGTGACCAAAGACTCCTAATCAGGATTGGTGTCCCATACCTCAAGGTACAGTTTACCATTCTGAAAAGCTTACATAATATCAATTAATGCATGGTCACATGCATTAATTACAAACAAAAAAATAAGAATAAAAGGGTAAACTGATTTCTTTGCACTTGAAGGTCCCTGGGATTTGGGTTCTGACATGCAACCAAGCAGCATGAAGTCTGAAAATAAGTGCCCTGTTAATGGTGATAAAAGGATTCCAAGTTTAGATTCTACCATAAGCGCTACTAAGCTGTTAGCTTCTGCTGCAAATATAGGGCAAGAGACGGCAAAATATTAATGCAAAAGCAGCAACCACCTCTATGAAATAGTGTATACTACTAGTCAATTCACCTCTTCTCCTGATCATTCTCACTATTGCTATTTATGAGCTATTCTGCTATACACCTGCTCATTGTTCCTTAAGAGAAAGCCTGTTTCCTATTACTGTTAAATGCCAACATGAAACCTTCTAACGAACTTCAGTTAGCTAAGAAGTGCCACAGACAGCTTAGTAAGTCAAATCCCCTTGTCATCACATGTACATTTATCCCATTGTGAATTTTGCAGGAGCCATCACTTGTACTAGTTCTAAATTAATACTAGAACACAGGTAAACATGACACCTGTAAGGACAAGATGTTTCAACTGTCATTCCCATTCATACTGTGATCTATGGCCAGACTGACAACTGTCTTTTGATTTGGACACTAAAATTCAGACAGCCTTCTTGATTTGTGTAGGCTCCTAAAGAGTCACTGGTGAGTATTCCACTAACAACTCAAGTTAGAGCCAGAAACCAAAGTGTGCTAAAGATGTTTGTACTTACACAAATTAGGTCCTTATTTTTGCAGTTTTTAAAATCAATGCAGACTTTATGCTAAGCAACCTGAACATACCTGTTCATAGTTCCAGAAACATCAATATCATTCATGAAACATTCTATGTTCATTGGGAGATCAGATGCATTGGCACTCATCAGCTTCTTCAGTTTCTCACACTCCTGAAATAGTCTCAGCAATGCACGGATCTTGGATTTGATGTCCAATTTATATTTTTTCCCAAACTCTTCACAAAAATAGTTGACTAACATTTCATCAAACTTCCTGCCACCAAGCGTAGTGTCAAATGCTGTAGCAAGAACCTAAAAATGAGACAAGGATTGATTATCACTAAAATCAGTTAGTGACCAGTACACATTAAGCAACTTTTCTACCAGAACAGCTTGTTTCAGTAACTTGTATTTGCATTCTGATTCTGTTTAAAAGGAGAACACATGGCTCATCCAACACAGATCTTCCTTTGTGACAGTGTCAGGAGCAAAACCAGAAAGAATCCAATATATTGCTCAGCTTCATTCTCACACTGCTTCCATGAGAAGGTAAATGCTTTGTGCTGGAACAGCCTAACAGCTCGAGTTCCCCACATGTTTACTCTCAAAAGCAGTATTGTTACCTTGGAAAAGTTAGTTCAACTTTTTATTCTCACACTACACCAAAAAGTGACCGAGGAAAGCAAGCTGAACAACAACAGAGGTAACCGTGTCAGTCTGTACTCTAACAAAACAGCAGAAATGTAGCCCTTCAAAGACTAACAAAATGATTCAGTGATCTTTCATGGGACAGACCCACTTCATCAGCTTAATCTCATTTCCAATACAGACTAACATTCAGAAGTAGAGAGGGCCAAGAAGTTAATAAAAACCAACAAATCAAATACATATGAGGGGGATAAGGGATGGGGAGGATGTCAATTGTCCTGCCTGAGATAATTACAAGCATCAAAGGAAGGGAAGCAGTCTTTGTAATGGACTGCTACACTTACCTACATGCCTCCAGCTTCCATCCAGCACACAATGTGTTACTTTATAGTCAAGCCCTTAGATACAATCACATCTGCTCTGATCCTACTGACAGAGACCAAAAGCTACAAGACCTCTACCAAGTATTCATAAAACTTAATTACCCACCTGGAGAACTTAAAAAAAAAATAACATCAAATTGACAGGGCCAGACAAATACCCAGAAACCAGCTACTTCAAAACAGGCCCCAGAAGACCAACAGAACAGCACTCATCACCGATAGTCCCCAACTCAAACCCCTGCAATGCATCACTAAACCTACAACCTATTCTGGATCATGATGCTACACTCCAGAAGGCCCTAGGTGACAAGCCTGTCCTTTCCTATAGGCAACCTCCTAACATAAGAAAAAGATTGTCACCAGCAATCACAGGCTACACCACAGTAATACTAATTCTGCAACTTTTCCTTGCAACAAACCCCGCTGCCAACTTTGTCCACATTTGTTCTGGGGATACCATCATTGGACCTAACCATGTTAGTTACAAGATCAAAAGGTACATTCTCATGCACTTCCAGCAACATTATATTTGCCATTATGCACCAACAACGCCCTGCCACTAGGTACATTGGGCACACTGGGCAAAACCTTTGCCAAAGAATAAATGGATACAGAGCAGACATCAAGAACCTCAAGACACACAAGCTGGTCAGTGAACACTTCCATGGAGTGGGCCATTCTGTTAAAGACCAGGGAATGTGTGTCCTGGAGCAAAAAATTTAAAAACAGATGAGCGCGACAAATTTGTGAGTTGGAATTCATATACATATGTGACACATTAACATGTGGTATGAACAGAGACATCAATTACCTCACACATTACGAGACTGCTTCCCTTCCTTTGATGCTCCTAATTATCTCAGACAGGAGAATTAACATCCCTCCACCCTCATCCCCCTCCTATGTATCTGATTTGTCAGTTTTATTGCAATTTTTTTTGGTCCTCTGTACTTATAAATGTAAGTCTGTATTGGAAATGAGATTGAATTGATGAAGTGGGTCTGTCCCACGGAAACTCATCACTGAATAAATCATGTTGTTAGTCTTTAAAGTGCTATATTTCTGTTTTGTTTTGAAAAAAGCAAGCATATTCAACAAGCATAGCAATAAAAACTTAAGAACATCTTCCCAAATTCTCCAACATACGACAAGCATGAACCTTTAGAAAGTGCAAGTTGCACTGCTTGCATACACTAAGTTAGGAAGTCAACCAAACATATTGTAGTCCATAAATATAATGCGATTGTTTTTACCCATAATTAAAAATGGATATGCATAAGATTGTTTACTTTCAATTTTCCTTTGTTGAATGCGCATACTGCAACTTGATATCCAGAATGTCCCATATCAACAAAAACAACATTTCTTGGCTTCTCTTCTAGGGCAGGCAGGTCTTGTTTATAGATTCCATATGCAAGAGCAACTGAAGAAAAAAAGTCAATATTGAAAACATGACAATCTTTCAATTCCATTTTTAGAGTTGCTTTCCTAAACAGTGATAGCTAAAGAATGACTGTGCTGCCAAGACTTAAAGGTACTTGGTTTCTCCCATGTCTTGTATTTACGTCCTGGATATGTATTTCTAAGTGAACAACAAAATCTGGAGCTGAACTACCACAGAAATAACTCCAAGTCTGGGAACCCTGAAGGGAAACCAATGTCAGTTTGATGTAAAGAACAGGTAATTCTAGATAGAAGGGTGTTGTGAAACACATAGGGAAAAGACTTACAGTTCCAATCCTACATACATTTTAAAGAGAATAAGAATACCTGAAGTAGTTTCATTTATTAGCCGCAAGCAGTTGAGGCCAGCAATTTGTGTAGCATCCATCACAGATCTCCTCTCTGCATCTGTATAGAAACAAGGAACCTGCAAGAAACGCACAGCACTGAAACATTTAGAAGAGCAACCCTCTACACCAAGCCACCAGAAAAATATCCTTCACAGGCTGATACAAAAGCCAAAGAATGGCTCCCCTTTACTTATGAAGTATTTCCTCCAAGTTTAAGATTTTATTTTTAGTGCTGCAAACAAGTGCATAGCTACCTGGGGGGAAAAACTGTTCAATCATTTAAATTGTCTCAGGCCTTTCCACTTAATCTCATCTTTAAAATCATTAATTTTAGTGAACATTACACAAAAACAGATACAAATTGGACTATGCTATGGATTAAAGCTCTAAAATATAATGTTACAGTCAGTGTGACAAGCTCAAGATCAGTTTTCAGGAAGAAGAGTAAAAATATCAAAAGGTTTACTGAAAAACAGGGATACTGGTTTATGAGAGTCTTGTTTATAAAACTGATCTATAAAACTGCAGTACATCACCACCACCACCATAAATCTTAAATTTATGCAGACACTACATAGCCAAGTTAATGTATTCAGTTTACCACTGACTACTTACAGAAACAACACAGTCAACGACAGGCTTTTTAAGTGCATTTTCAGCTGTTTCTTTTAGTTTGGTCAGGAGCATTCCTGTCACTTGTTCAATGGTGAAGTTTCGTTCTTCTTCCATATATGTAACCTTTAGTGAAAAGCTTGTATAAGTAATCAATTACAAGAAAACTGTTCAAGTAATAAGGACTGACAAAAAGAGCCTACAATAATTTAAGTGGTCTTTAACACAAAAAGACAACCTCGGACCTGCCACGTACTTCTATATTTGCCCCTCGCTCACTTCACTGTGTAAGCCATGCAGCAGAGTACCACAGAGTAAGTTGGAAGGTTCTGATTTTATGCATATTTACACTTGAGAATTTAAGAGACTAAGAGGCAAGTTGAAAGGGACATTTATACAAGCTCAAGTTTCTTGGATTCTGAAAGCATGCAGCTGATGCTTCACCAGGCCTTTAACAACCTGTTCTACTAGACAGCACCAGACTTTTTAAGTAAAGAAAAATTCTTCTATTGTTGAGGTTTTGTGATTAATATAAATATATTCATTGAAACTTGGTCTGAAACAGTGTTATTCTCCTCTAGCCAGTGTATCTGTAGCATTTAGTACTGAGCACCAGTGTGCCTTGTAATTTTTCCCTTCACAACTGGATAAATTTGGTATGTGCACCAATGCATGGGTGGACATGCACTATCAGCAGAAACATGCTAGCAGCTGTGGGGGCTCTGCTAATCAGCTGAGCAGCTCCTGAAGTCTTCCTGAGCAGCCACCCACACCCCCAGATTACAAAAAACACCGCTGAGTGCTTTTCTGATACTTCTGCCATCTCCCAAACTCACCATGGAATGCAAAAGACTGTTGAATAGCAAAGAGGCTTTTTAATTTAAAGCTGACCTTGA